>NC_138865.1:46627511-47227511 GCF_965194805.1 Balaenoptera borealis | reverse complement strand
TGTTTTAATCAAGCTTCTGTTCCTATTAATCGTTGCAGTTCTTTAACACAAAGTGACAGATTTTTTTTTTCTTTATGGAAACAGCCACCAGTATTATTATAACATCCCTTGATTATTAAGGATCAGCTATATTTGTTTGTTGATTAATGATGTAAATAAAATGAATGCAACAAGAGAAATCATGATAGACAACTATTCCACTACTCTAATGAGTTGTGCATTCCACGTTCACATTTTGCTTCTTGATGTCATGATGCTAATCCCTCTTGAAAATATCTAGAGAAGTGAACAAATATTACAAAAGATAAGGAGTCTTTTTCTTGTAGCAGCTGCCTTCCAGAAGGAAAGGATGCAAGAAACAATAGACTGACATAAAGTTTGGATTGAAATTCTTTGTTTGTGAAGTGGTAATAAACTTTTTTACTAGAAAACAGTGAAGCTCTTTAAGAAAATTAGTAATTGGGGATCTTAAAGTCTTCAGAAGTGTAAGGACTGATACTTGAGGGTGATGAATCCTACAGAACTCCCTGTGGTTGTAAAGCCAATTTCTTCGAGAGACACTGCAGCTGAATAAGATAACTTTTTACCAAATACCCTGGGGGAAAAGTATATTTGAGATTCAAGGTACATCTTTCATTGAAAAGTGCAAAAGAAAGCAAAAAAATTAAGAAACAAGGCACATTTTATTGTCAGCCATTTTATGATTCTGCTAATCTTTTGTAGCTAATTTCAACAGCAGAAATATAAGCAAAGCAAGCTCTGCATTTGATTGCATTACAGAGCCAGGTGCACATTGAAGACAGTTTTGGAAAGGTACTTTCAGTTTTTACATGATCATTTTTTCTGTTTTTCTCCAATATTTCTAACATGCATAAAATATACTTTTGAAATCAGAATCCTTTCCCTTTCTTGTCACAAACAGACAAAAACAGTTACAGAAACAGAAAGACATTTGGGCTTAGTTCCAGGATGCATCTGGTGTTGTGCCCATCATACACCTCCTGCAACGTTGGGACAAGGTTACGGGATCAGCCACAGCTGAAGAAATGAAACTAATTAGACCAATAGTTCTCAAATTGTGTGTCAGTATCACCTGGGAATTTAGAAATGCAAATGCTCTAGGCTCACCTCAGACCTCCAGAATCAGGAACTCCAGGGATGAGGGCCGGAAATCATATCAGGTTTGAGAACCACTGGGTTAGATTAAGCTACAATTGACAAAAGTTGAATTCAATAGATTGTCTTTTTTCCCCCCTCTCATTTGCTTTTCAGAACGTGAATGGTTTCTATAGCTCTTAACACCATGGAGGCTACTAAGTTTTGAAAACATAACTTTTTCTTGTGTATTTAAAAAAATACTTTTCACACTCTTTTCTTACACATGGCCTATATACTGCTTAATACAGAACTGGTGGGTAGTAATGACTCAGTAAATAGTAGTTCTTCTTATCATTAACCAAAAGAGATGGAGATAAGATATTGGTATCCCTAAATCAACTGAAGGTAAATTCACTGAGTAAATTAATAATTATTCTTTACATAAACTGTACTCTTTAATTTAATATTCCAAATACGATAATTCTAAGAGCAAAGCAAATTAAATATATTCTTTATCTTCCTAAACAGCCAACATGTCTTTATGTCAATAGAGTGATTTAAAAATTAGGAGTAAGCATATATCTCATTTTTTTCTGCAATTTTTATATTTTTCCCTTAAAAGAAGAAATTAAATACCGCTTGTCCTCATCATCATTTCAAAAATTTCTAGCACTTTCACTTCTTTCATGGGAAGTACCTTTATGAAGGCTGTGGATATCTAGAGGGTATTTCTCATGGTCTCCAATGTCTGCATCCTTTGACAACCCCCATTTCAGATAAATGTCAATAATGCTGATTTGGCACATTCTATTTACTAAGGAAGAACCTCCAGGATACACGAGAATACCCACATTTTGCAGATCAAGGAGTTTAAATTGTACCAGTGTTTATCTCAGCTTACCTAGCAATGGTTCTTAGTACTAAATCTGTGTAAAAATTATCTCATGCTCTTGTTTAAAAATTAAGAATCTGTTCACCTATTCAGATTATTGATTTAGTGTTTGAGGAGTGAAATCCAGAGGAAGAATATGTATTGTCAATAAGCACCTAAGCATTCTTTGTAGGTCTTCGGGGGACCACACACTGAGAAAAACAGTCTGGGTCCCTCCCTTGATTCTGTACCTATTTACAGTCCTGTTGGTATTAAAGGGCTTGTTGCTAGTGCAGAAACCCTCATTCCTACCACCATTCAGACATCACCCTAGGTGGCAGTGGGTGGAGGGGTTAGGAGGATTCTGTGAATGGATGGTACCTTTCCAGGACCAGGCTCCTTGAACTGGTTTTCAAACACTATGGAAGAATGAGGTAATGTCAGGAGCTCACTTCGTGAGATTCTGAGCACAGTAAGCCCTACAGAGCTCTGTGACAAAGTGTACCACAGACAAGGAAGAAAGCCACCTTTTCTCATTCTAGCTGCCTTTAATTGGAATCTCTGGGAGTATCCAGAGACATCCTTTGTGTGGACAGTGCTGTTCTCAGAATGGCTAATGTGGGTAATTAGGTGGCTAGTGAGGTTTTTCTAGCTGACTCTGGAAACGTGATATGGTTGATGGGGACTGGATCAGAAAAAGGAGAGTCGGGGCTCTGAGTAGGGACTATCCCAACTTGGAGTACATTTGAAAGACTTCTTTGGAGAATATCAGAAATAATAATGGGATAGGTTGAAGGGAAGGCTAAGTTCTTCGAATTATACTGGCTAGGTCTATTAAGGCAGAAGATACTTGGGCCTTATATTTTATGAACACTGGCGTGTGTTTTTTAATCTATCTTAGGGGAAGTCACTGTACTGGAGGAGCATCATTCTCTGAACGGGGTGTTGTTAGATGTTCGCTCAGGACAATTAAAACCTGTCAGGTACCATACAAAACATGGGCAGTATTATTTCACTGCAGGAGCCTTTATCATACCTGGACTCTTGAGGTGCGTCAATGACCGACATGCCAATCCCTGGCCCATAGATGAATTCAGCCATTCTGAAGCCAGCAGTGTCCTGGCTGCAGGTGGTCCACAGTGTTCATTATACCAGCCACCAAAGTTCAATAATCATACTGTGTTTCTGAAGTATTTTATTAACATCATAGATCAGTTGAGACAATTACCTGAGGTTGATGAAAAATAACATCCTCACAAAATATAGAGAAAAATCCTTGTGCTTTAAGAGAGATCATGAGAAGGACAGAAAATTTGCATCAGAATAGAAAGGACCCAAAGCTTTTGACTTTGGAAGAATGCAGCTTTTTGACACAAATAAGAGCTTCTTTCACTAGAGCTACCTTGGATCATTTTTGTCCTGGTGGATTCATTAATATATTAGGTGGTGTGGATAGTGGGGTAGGGCATTCATAGATGCCTGTTATCATCAGGTGATGAATCATTGAGCCATCGTAGTTTCTTGGAGGTTTCCTGGAGACCAGGAAGAGATTCCTGTGATGGAATATGGGATTGCTTCCACCCTTATGTACATCAGTGATTTCTGTCCGGTAGAGAGGATGGGCTGATACGGCCCCAAGGGCATTCTTTTACTTTTTTTGAAAATGAGTTCTTGGCTTTCAAGTAGACATAACTAAGCATCCAGAGAAGCTAAGTCATAAACAATAAAATGTATCTAAAGTGTATGTACACCTGTGAAATGCTTAATAGTTTAAACTAGAGAAGAAAAATAACTAGCAAGTTATGCCTTTTTTTTCTCTCTTCAAGGTCTCTCAAACTTTTATTCTTCTTCCTTGAGAACTATGTAAAAATGATGAGTCTTTTATTTTAAAGATGAAGATAGTAAATGTTTTCCTAATACAACTATGACATATGAGTATAATAAATTACTAGATTCCATTAAATGATGACTAAGTTAATTTAGGTAGTTGCATGAAGAATCTATGTTATATAATGTTAAATAAAAAATAGTTTGAACATTTATGTAAATGGTGATTTCACTGAAGGCCAATGATGTCTCTATAATGATAAGGATTGGGAGGGGCCCAGCTTTATGATAAATATATTGTTTTAAAATTAACATTATTGCAGTATAATTAATATGCAATAAAATGCACCAGTTTTAAAAGCGTTCAGTTCAATGACCTTTTGCAAATGTACACAACTCTGCGACTGCCATCTTTTTTTTATTTTTATTTTTTTTATAAATTTATTTATTTATTTATGGCTGCTTTGGGTCTTCATTGCTGCATGAGGGCTTTCTTTAGTTGCGGTGAGTGGGGCTACTCTTCATTGCGGTGCGCAGGCTTCTCGCTGCGGTGGCTTCTCTTGTTGCGGAGCACGGGCTCTAGGCACGCGGGCTTCAGTAGTTGCGCACGTGGGCTTAGTTGCTGCGCGGCATGTGGGATCTTCCCGGACCAGGGCTCGAACCCGAGTCCCCTGCATTGGCAGGCAGATCCTTAACCACTGCGCCACCAGGGAAGCCCTGCGACTGCCATCTTAATCAAGACCTTCGCATTATCGCAAGAAGCCACCTCATGCCTCTTTCTGGTCGACTCTCCCCACTACCCATGACCCTAGCCTCAGTCAACTACTGGTCTGCTTTCTGTTACTATAGATTAGTTTTGCTTTTTCTAGAATTTCAGCCTATCTAGAATTTGCTTTCTCTAGATAGGCTGAATCATACAGTATATTCTCTTTTGTGTCTGGCTTCTTTCAGCATAATATTATTATTCATTTGTTGTTGCATAAATCAGAACTTCATTCCTTTTTACTGCTTGAGTATTATCCATTGTGTGGATATGCCGCAGTTTGTTTTTATATTCTGTTACTGATGGACTTCTGGGTTGTTTCCAGTTTTTGGCTATTACGAATAAAGTTTCCACGAATATTCTTGTACAAGTCTTTGTATGGACATATGTTTTTATTTCTTTTGGATAAATACATGGAAGTGGAATTGCTGGGTAAATTTTTTTTTAAAATTTCTTTGTATTTTGTTTATTTTGCTTGCATATTTTGTGATTTGGTCTATTTTAGCCTCTAATAAATACCTCCTTATTTGTATTACAACCATTTGATCAAAGTTCTTCTGATAGAAAAGAGCCATTGTCTAATTTTCTTTTTATCTTAGTTGTTTAACTTGTTAGGCTCTGGAAGTAGTCCAGATCCACTGCAATTTCTTTTGTAGTGTTGCCTTTATTTCTGGAAACTGAAAACATGTCTTAGTTTATAAGGGGAAAAAAAAGAAATACTCTCTGTGGTAAAATTTAGAAAGACAAGAACTGGAGACAGGGGGACAGTTGACTGCCAGAATCATCAGCATATGAATTGGGTGGAAATACATGGTTGGGCAAAAGGAGTAAGATGAGCACAGAGGAAGGAGACAAATCTCTTGAATAAACACTGAAGTGTAAATGCTGAGCATGGAACAAACTTCACAATCATCCATCTTCAAGACCTTTCCATCTTTTAAAATACCAACATGTCACTTTACCCTGGGTTCTTTAGAAGCTCTCAGAGATGAAAACTTTTAGGTATATAATTCTTTCTCATGAAAAGAAAGCAGACATAGGGTGTTTGTTTTTTATTTATTTTTTATTTTTTGAGTTACCTTTAATATTTACTTTATTGGATTTTTCTCTCAAACTAAAAAGCAATACATACTTTTATTGCCTTTTATTACAAGTCCCCCCACATCCTAAAAGTATCAAAGAAAAACCCAACAATATTTGCCTTCCCTATGACCCTCACTCCCACCACCACCTCACCCTGAAGAGGATAAATGTTAACAGCTTAATGTCCCCATTCTTCTCTATGTTCATAGCAATGCACCCAAATGAAAATCTTCACACCAATAAAAGGTTTTTCTCTGATTTTACATAAATGGGTCATGCCACACACATTTCTCTTCAACTTGCTTTCTTGTGGCTTTTCCCACAGGTCAATACATGTAAATCAAATTCCTCCTTTTGAATAGTTACATAATATTCCAGAAATAGGGACATGTCACAGCTTATTCAACCACTCTCTAGTGTTTGTTTTTTAATAGCACATTATGTTGGGTGTTAGAGAATTCTTCCATATCAGGATGCTCAGAAATTGTTCTTTTTTCTACAAAACACATTTTTTTCTTTCCTTATATTAATTCCAGATATAAGCTAGTTGATTTACTGCTGTATCTTGAAAGCATCTTTTAACATGGTGGTGTAATCAGCACTTGTTTTCTTAAAAGGCACACTCATATCAGTTCAAGTATAAAAGAAGTACACAGGAAAAATATAAGGTTATATCACTAAATTCAGGGTAGGAAATATGGCCAACTTTCATGGGCATTGGTCCAGGAGATGGAAAGCCAGTGGGAACTCAGGAGTTCTGTCTCAGACTCTGCCATTCTCTGAATCTCACTCTGTCTTTATTTCTCCCTCACCGTGTCTCTACTGTACAGTGTGTTCTTTCAACTCTGCCATTCCCTGCAAGTCTCCTTCATTCTCTCCTCTACTGGATGGTTTAATCTGCTGATGCATAGCCTTATTAAGGTGGCTTTCCTTGATACCAATTCTGATCTCAACTCTACATGGCCTTTCAGCTTTTCCTGACAATAATCTATGTGTTTAAGAGTTTAAATTCTTACTGGAAGTGGTAGAAGAATTGTCCTATTAGGCAGCAATCACCTAATGCTTCTCTGAAGTCCAGTAAATGGACAAGCAGGCAGCACTATCAAACTAGACAGTTAGTCATACTTTAAACTTCTTAGTCATTTTGAAAGAACATTCTTTCCTCAAGTCTAATTAAAATTGGCTAGATTGCCAGTGGCCTGCTAACTGATTTGACTTAAAATGACTACCATTAATGCATATTGGATAAAACATGAAGAATAAGCAAAGAGGTGCTTTGTGGGATAGTGTCTCAGAATCTGCAGTAGTATTGAAGAAAATATCTGAATTTTGTTATATTTGCTGAACTACCATCATCCCATCTAACAGTTTAGGGTCCAAGCCATGAACCTGAAGCCTGTATTTTGACTAGTATAATGTGTCATAATACTTGGATTTAATGGAAGCCAGCTATCAGCTTTGAGTTACATTGTCTTTAACTCATCAGGGTGTAAATGGGCTTCAAGGTAATTTTTAGTCTATATGTAAATTAGCTATTTCTATAACAGCCATAGTATGAATGTGAGTATGTGCAGAAAAGAATTGGATGCAAGCAATATTTTGAAAATAATGTCAAGAAAGAGGCTGTACAAATGATACATGACATTCAGTGAATTTGAATAGAGGTTATATTAAGACACTTTCAATGAAATTATTGTCACTGAAAATTTTCTGGGGCTGATAATGCATGAAGTAATGTATAGAACAGAAAATGAGAGTAAGATTTTATTGTAGGTTGTTAAACTGTGCTAAAGGTCACACAGTAAAGAGCTTCCATTTGGCAGATTTTTATATAAAATTTGATTGTATTTTTACTGAATTCATTGTTTTACTCAGAGAGTAAAGTGACTTAAATTCAAAGTGATTAAAACTCTTGTTTTTGTTTTTTTGATATGAAAATGGCATGCTTTGTCTACTATTTAAATCGAAGTTTGTTAGTCAATAAGCTTGTCTTATATTTATATCTGTAGTGTGGCATGCTGAAAATCATGAAAACCCTATTTTTTTCTAATTTTAATCAATGTGAAAGCTGCATTAGTATTTGATCTCCTAAATCTTCTAATCAATTATTTCTTTTTTAAGGAACAGTGTAGCACAGAGAAATGTTCTGAAGGATGTTAATAAAAGTTACAGACATTCAAAATTCATTCTAAAGTTCAGTGAGTATTAGTCTCCAAAGCAATTGTCAATCACAAGGAACAGAATAGAAAGCATGGGAAGTACAGAATGGATACTATTTTCTACTTTCTAATAATTTAGTTAAATGGAAGGTGGACTATTATGTCAGGGGTGGTGTCTATACTAAAATTAAGTAGTAACTTCAAAATAGAACTCAGACCATACAACTTGAGTTTTGTTAGTTAACAACAACTGGCTTTAATTCAGTATGCTTTGAATTTATTTCCAGAGGGGAATAAATACATTTGTTAATGATTTGAATCATTGTCATTAGGATTGATCTAGATCTAAAATACAGCTCATTGTCATTAAGATCAATATTAAATACCCTTAGGATTAAAGAACTTCTGTACTTATCAAGTTAGTATTTTGATTGTCCAAAGATGTTAAATACCCTTGTTCTTGAAATATCAACTCAAAGAATTTTAAACATTCTGACTTTATTTGTATTTGTATAACCCCCTGGTGTTTAACTATCGTGCTGGTTGGTTCTCACTGTGAAGTGACTCTCATGAAACTGTATTCTTGCTGGGAAATGATTTTATTGCATAAGAAAATGAATGTGCAGAGACCAGTGAGCTGTGTCCGCTGATGGACTATGATTTGCAGACTGTGATGTTAAAGCAGATTTAAGGTTTGTGACAACAGTTGGTGATTGCACTGCTCTACAATTCTGTGGCAGCAGTGAACCGTGCCACGCACAATCTCATTCCACGTTTTGCATACGTAAGTTCAGTTTACGTAGTCATGTGTGGAGAGCTTTCATGGGCATAGGAAATATTAGCAGGGATTAATGTGTTGGTACTGCATGTTGCATTACAGTCCTGATAGTACTGAAATGTATTTCTCCATTGTCCAGAAGGAACAATTGTATCCCATTCTATCAAAGAACTGAGAAAGGGGATGCTCGCAACTGCCTATATTAAAGGCCATTTACTACTGAGCACAAAACAGTAGCTCTTATTATTACTAAACCTACTATCAATGTTTTTTGATGACTCTGCCTTAAAAATAAGATGTGTTTTTGTTAACTTGTGCATCATTAAGTACTCTGTCTTTCACAGCTCAAAACAGCTTGGTGTAAAACAAGTTGATTTGGTTACCTTCTGAAGAAAGAGGCACTTCTGCATAGGGTTCTTTTCGTACTCAAAATTTGGAAGGTAGCCTGATGGTTTTGGCAGCCATATTCTTTTATAGAGCTTTTGTGAGCCCAGGTCCCCCAGGAAACAATGATACTGGTGGAAGGCAGAATTTTGCCCCCCGTGAACTCCGCCCTCTGATGGCATGCTGTGGTGACGTTATGTTAAATGGCAAAAGGGACTCTGCAGATGTAGTTAAGGTTAGGATCTTAAGATAGGAAGGTTAGTCTCGATTATCCAGGCAGGTTCAATCTAATCACATGAGGCTTGAAAAGTAGAAAACTTTCTGGAGAGCTTGCTGGAGTCAGAGAGAGAGATGGCAGAAGAAGAAATCGGACCGATTTAAAGCATCGTAGGGACTCTACTGCCATTGCTGGAGGAGGCCACATGGAAAGCATGAGAAAGGATGTGGGCAGCTGTTAGGAGCAAAAGCTATCCCCTTTCCTCATGTACGCAGGGTTGCAGCAGCAAAGGAATGGGAACCTCAGCCCTGCAACTGAAAGAGACTGAATCTGGCTAACAGCGTGAATGGGCTTGGGGGCAGATTCTTCCCCAGCGCCTTGAGGAAGGAATGCAGCCCCACCAGCACATTGATTTTGCTAGTGTGAGACCCTCAGGAGAGCATCCAGCCCAGTCTACCTAGACTTTTGACCTTCAGAAACTGTAGGATAATACATTTGCATTGTTTCAAGCCATTAAATTTGTGATAGATTGTTATAGCATCAATAGGAAACTAATACAGTGTCCACCCCTGAGAGATCTGCAGATGTAGGTCTGGTATTTCCACTGGTCAGATTTCATCTACTGCCCTGGTGATGTATTCCTCACCATTTAAATTCAATTCTTGTAACTCCTGGTCCATCCTACAACTTCCTATAACAATCCTGTAATTCGGTATAACATCCATTAGTATCTTGTAACTTCTGTGATATATACAAGATTCCTATAACGCCTGTAATAGCCTATAACTTCTATGACATACACAAAATGAGTCTACAAAGATAGGAAGCATGGCTGGGGAAACCACTCATCTGATCCAAGTAACCTGTATCTCTGGAAAAATGACTGAATTATATCAAAATCTATTTTTAAAACATGCTAACTGTCTCTTTCCCACCTTCATACTTTCTGCTGACAGCCTCTTTCCCTCTAAGCAATTGATTTTTAGTGGTATGTAATTTAGATTTAGAAAACTGAAATTTATCCTATGAGACCATAATGTTGGGCTACTTCAAGGTTGTCATTAACAAACTCCAACACTACTTACTCAACAGAGAATTGCCTCTCCTTGGTCCACTTTAGCTCAGAGAGCAAATTAACTCATTTGTTTACTCAGAAATTTGCTTCTGGAGTTAGATGGGAAGAATATGAGTTTACAGCTGAGTTAACTACAGCTATGAGAGCCCTTTCCATTAATTGCTGGCTATTGCAGGAAGTGTGTTATGGCCATTATTTCTGTTTCCTTTGCCAAATTTTGAAAACACTCGGAGGTTTAATAAATGAATGTGCTTTTGTATTCTGAAATAAATAAGCAGAACAGCCAATTAAGGATACATGCATATGAATCAAAAAATTTTTTTCCACATTTGCGCTTGCAGAAAAAAAAAGTTCTAGAGGGCATTTGTAAAATTTCCCACAAAATGGGGAGTGTTGGGAGGTTCAGTGGAATTAGGAATGGCTACTCATTTCCTTGGCTTTGGAGTCACAGAGCTGGGCTTGAACCCACAGTTCCATCACTTGCTGACTGTGTGATGTTGAGTGAGTTACTTAGCTTCTCCAATCTTCAGTTTTCTCATTTTTGCCATGGAGATAATGACATATATCTTGAATCTTTAAAGTACTTGGTATAGTTCTCCCAAATGACCATCAATTCAAGGGCCTTTTCTTTGCTAGTTCTCCACACACAGCACATTCTATGTAAAACTTTAATCAAATGGAAATCTCAGCTCATTTCTCCCCCTAAGCGTGGTTAAAGGTTTTCTATACCTCTCAAAAAGAATAAGGATGACAAAATGAAATGGACAAGAAGGAGGGGACATAGGGAAGGAAAGGAGCGTGATGAGGACAGGCCGTATATGGAAACTATCCTATATAAGCTCTTGGAACAATTAATGTTTAAATATCACTGATATTTGTCCCCTAGAGCCAAATTATTTTGAAAAGTCTTTAAATATATTTTTTAAATGTTTTGTTTTTCAGGCACCATGTATGATATGTTAACATCATATCTTTCAAGTCAAATGTCAGACTTGAATCTGAAGTTATTTCTTGAGCATCTGAGAATAGAAATTGAGCTTCTATGTGCTGTGTTTATGATGGTAGTAGGGCATGTCAAGACAGGTCTGAACATAAAAGGAATTATTATTTCACATTTTCTGAGGATCCCAGAGAACTATCTTCTTAAATAGAGTACTAATATTTTTCCTTTGATAGAAACTTAAATTGCAAAACAATTCCATTTGTTAAAACCTACTTTCTTTCTCTGCTTAGATATCAGTCCTGCCAGCGGCCATGTGGGAATTTCTGCTTTATTTTAGTAGAGGACATTATGCTGATCTTTTTAGGTTAAAAAAAAAAAAAAAAAAAGAAAATAAAAAACCAAAAAAAAAAAAAAACCCGAAAAAACCCTTCCTGGTCTTTTAAACAATAGTTTTTTAGAAAAAAAAAAACGTATTATTTTCTCTTTAAAAATAACTTAAAATATGAATCAGGTGAGTTTTTCTTAGCTGGCAGAGAAGATATGTTAAACTGTTTGTAATAAATAAAAGACATTGTTTTATATGAGGTGGAAAACCTTTCCATATCAGAAGTACTGACCCTACAGTCAAAAGTCATAAAAACCCAGAATTCACCCTAAATCCCCTATCTTGCTTACCCCAAACACTCAGCATCAAGTTCTACACCTTTTTCCTTCTTCCCATCTATTCAATCTTTTTTCTTTTTTTTTCTTTTTTTCATAAATTTATTTATTTATTGGCTGTGTTGGGTCTTCGTTGCTGTGCACGGGCTTTCTCTAGTTGCGGCGAGCGGGGACTACTCTTCGTTGCGGTGTGTGGGCTTCTCATTGCGGTGGCTTCTCTTGCTGTGGAGCACTGGCTCTAGGCACGCAGGCTTCAGTAGTTGTGGCACGTGGGCTCAGTAGTTGCGGCTTGAGGGCTCTAGAGCGCAGACTCAGTAGTTGTGGTGCATGGGCTTAGCTGCACTGCGGCATGTGGGATCTTCCCGGACTAGGGCTCGAACCTGTGTCCCCTGCATTGGCAGGCAGATTCTTAACCACTGCGCCACCAGGGAAGCCCTATTCAATCTTTTTTCATCTCTCCAACCCCACGCCCCCTCCATTTCCTCCTGCCTAGACCTTGCAAGTCTTCTAACTGGTTTCCCTGTTTTCAGTGTTACCCCTGCTCCCTCCTGCCATCACCACCATTCACCTCTGTAGTTCTGTTGATGTGATCTATCTGAAATGAATCAGATCGGGTTGCTCCCCTACTTGAAAGCTTACTGGTTTCTATTGCTTAGAGAATGAAGTCCAAACTTCTTGCTTTGCTCTGTCAGGGGCTCATGGTCTGGCCTTTGGCCATTTCTGTTTTTTCAACCCTACCGTCAAACCCCCCACTCCCACCCCCACCCCCAGCATTTTATTTCCAGCATCTATCAGGCTGTTTAATTCTCTGTATCTTTGCTCTATCTGTTTTGATTAACCTTCCATACCCCGATTTTCCTTATAAACCTTCATCTTCTAGACTGAGCTCAATACTAGCTCTCTGACTCTCCCTGCCCCGCCCATATAGACCTGCCTTCTCCCCACTTCAAGTCTCCCCTACATTCTGTAGAGACCTCTGGACACAGTGCCTGTCATATTTTTTTGCATTTGTTCACATAGACATTTCCCAGTTCCAGACCTAATCTAACTGAGATTAAGGCCGTATCGTATCTAGCAAGTAGTAACGTGCTTGGCATCTAGCATGCACTTAACACATATTTGTGGAAAGGAGGAAGGAATGGAAAGATCTGGGATGAAGTTGTATGCTTGCCAGGTATAAGAATTCTGAGAAGACATGTAACCTCTCTGAGTTTAATTTTACTTACCTGTAAAGTGACAGTAATATTTTCAACCCTTTCACTGAACTTAAAATAAAACCCTACATACATGGCCTGTTAGTCCTAGGCTTAAACACTGTCTGCCCTCTGCTTTCCTCTGTGACCTCATTTCAGGCTTCTATCTCCCTCCTTCCCAATTTTTTCAGAGGAATTTACTTTCTGAGAGTTTCCAGAATGTGCCAAGCTGTTTGTCCACCCCTCACAGCCCCCTTGCACACACCACCTTTGCACTTGCTGATTCCTCTGAATGGGAGGTGCTACCCCAGCCTTTGCTGGGCTGCCTGCTTCTCATCAGACAGCACCTCCTTGGAGGGGCCTTGACTCATCTCCTCTCTAGAGTAGGTCTCTCTATGTCTGTCTGCTTATTTTTTTGCTTTACAGTACTCTTGTTTTCTTCCCCTTTATACGGTACTCTGTATTTAAAGTATTTGTTTACTATTTTTTTTGGTTGTATTTCCCACTGTAATGTCAACTTCAGGTGGGTGGCAAAGATCACATTCGTCTTGTTCACCATTTCTTTCCTAGCGCCTGACACAGAGCAGGTTCCTCATAAGTATTGATTCCTCATAAGTATTAGTTCATTAGTATGAACTAATCTCCAAGAATGGTTTTGAAGATCGGGTACAGTATGTGAGTAAAGTTTATAAACCAAAAGTGCTGTATAAATGTGAAGCATGGTTATTATCACAACTGGAACAGACATAGAGGAACCTGGGAAAACATGTGCCAACTTCCATTCTCCCAGGAATGAACATACAGCTTGATAACCAGTAATTACTCATTTTCCGAGTATGGACTAGTCCAGCAGGCAAGAGTTCTTCCAGGCCAAGGGCAGGTATTTTTTTTCTTTTTTTTTAAACGTTTTGTTTTAAAAGCGGCTTCATTATTATTTTTTTAAAAATTTATTTATTTATTTATTTATTTATGGCTGTGTTGGGTCTTCGTTTCTGTGCGAGGGCTTTCTCTAGTTGCGGCAAGTGGGGGCCACTCTTCATCACGGGGCGCGGGCCTCTCATTATCGCGGCCTCTCTTGTTGCGGAGCACAGGCTCCAGATGCGCAGGCTCAGTAGTTGTGGCTCACGGGCCCATTTGCTCCGTGGCATGTGGGATCTTCCCAGACCAGGGCTCGAACCCGTGTCCCCTGCATTGGCAGGCAGATTCTCAACCACTGCGCCACCAGGGAAGCCCCGTTATTTTTTTTCTTAACACATTTTCTGCCATAAGCTGACTAGAATACTGGTGATAAAGAGGAGATACTAGTATTTTCTTTTTATTTTTTAAAAGATACTCAAATATGTCTTCAATTTTAATTAGATCCTGTATACACACATATATTTGCTACTGAAAATTGAAATAGCACATCAAAAATTTTATTACAATTCAAATTTTTGAAAACCGGAGAATATAGTTAATACATCCTGTTCTAATTATGCTCTGGCCAAAGTACCCAATGTTTTCTTTACATTCCTTCCATACAAGTTACTTTGCTTCAAATTCTTGATATTGGGTTTCATCTTCCTGACTTCAGGCTTCTAAAACAGGCAGTCCTTGAGACCTATTAGTGCTTCTTTTGGTCAAATCAAAAAGTGGAACTAAAGTATATTCAAGTCATTCAAATCCAAACTACACATATTCTTTATATGTTACCTGTATTGAGGTAGAAAAGAGATGCAAGAGAAAAGACATCTTAGAACTTATATCATAGGTTATCAAAATACTGGTACACAGTCTGTCCTAGCATAAAGTAGCTTTCCCAAGCTGCTGCATAGTGATCCTAAAATTACTATCAAGAAAAAACAGTACAAGAATAAGGTTTATGGCTAAATTGACTCTGTGTCATAATTATTCTCCATGTTAATATCCTCAGCGAGATCTCTATGATATAGGCGATAATGACAGCTACATCTAAACCTTTCCATTCTTGATTCAATCTCAACTTCCTTCTGCGGTGGTTCTCTTTGAAGCAGAGGAAGTTGGTTGAGATAGCGGTATTCAATAATTCACATCATCTTTTTTCCACCCTTTCTTTCCAAGTAGTTAATAATGTCCTCACTCCTCTCTTCCTGTAGGGTATGCCTCCACCAAACCCTTGCAAGTTCTGTTCTCTGTCCTTTCTACCCTGTTGGGGTAGATATTCCTCATACTTTCATCTACTAATTTTAGCATTCATCTGTGGATCTTGCCTACAACAATTTGTGGTGTTTTAAGAGTGACTTTCTATGCCTTCATTTTTTTTCACATTTATGAATTGGAATTCATCTGAAGAAAGAGCTATCTCTTCCCTTCCATTTACTTATTTATTCAATTATGTATTTATATCAGTACACACCCATATACATTAAATTACTTTATTCTGTGGGTCATAATACAATGTTATCATTATTTTCTTGCTCAGATTGTTTCATTGTTTGGCCATTGTGAACTCTTTCCGGTTGGCTCCAGTGCCCTTTCCACATCCTGCCATCCTTTTTTGAACACTTGTTTACTTTTTAGAATTATAAGATGCTCCAGAGTCATCTGGTATTTTCCCTGGCTCATCCTTGGAATTAAGCACTTCTCCAAAGGAACCCTCTGGTTTCTTTCGTTAGAGAATGGCTTTTAGAAACTAAAATGCGGGTGATGAGTGTGCTCATTGCTACTAGGGTGTCATTTTTCTTCCTTCTTTCCTTATTTGTGACTTCTTTTCTGAGCATGAGAAACTTGGTCCTTATTATCGACAATGTATTTACCTATTTTGTTCAACTCTAGTAAAAGATAAAGCGGTTTCAGAATTGATAGCCCATATCTCTGAGAAACAAATTTACTGACTAGAGTACAATATTAGTTCATAATTTTAAAAAAATTCATAATACATTTTATGTTAAATCATGCTCACTGTCTGAATGGTAATCATCGTTATGATATTTGGCTTCTGTTTTTTTTTTCAAGGGAGGAAAATCTTTGCAAAAAGTATTCCCACACAAACTAGAGGGTACTTCACCTTCTTCATTTCCTAAAAATTTCAAAACTACTCTTTATCTAGTAAGTTTGTTTGGAAGTTAAGATTGGAAAAGTTTTTTGTGTATATTCACACTTCACTGTTTTAGAAAGTTTATAGTTCTAACGAAAAAGTTGAAGTTGTCACATAATTCCTTTAGTTTAGTTTTTTTTTTTTTTTTTTTTTTTTTAAGTCAGGAATAATAGCATCCTTCCCAGAATGTGAAGCTATAAACTTGCTGTGGGGAAGCATGACAACCGTACTCAAGATTCAGGGGCCCAGATGAACAGATGCGGTAAGTAACAGCTCTTACAGAATGAAGGCAATTCCTATTTGTGGGTGGGTCCACACACGTGTACATATGTGTAGGCACACATGTGTGCACGTACACACACGTGAGCACATATGTAGTCTAGACCAGTGGCTTATTTTGCAAATCAGTTTCCTCATCTATTTAATGGAAGAAATGTGTTCTTAAAATTTGCTCTGTGTTTTAAACATCTACACATTTTGAGGAAGGACCCTTGTGAATGTGTGTGTACAGTTACCTAAAATATTTTGGAATTCTCTTTTGCCATTGTGTTCATAAATGGCTTACAAGTTACTCAAGATAATAATGTACTTTATTTTATTTTATTTTTGACTGCATCGGGTCTAGTTGCGGCACCCGGGATCTTTGTTGCAGCGCAAGGCTTCTCTCTAGTTGTGGAGTGTGGGCTCCGTAGTTGCGGCGGGCAGGCTCCAGAGAACGTGGGCCCTACTGTAGTTGTAGTGCATGGGCTCCAGAGTGCGTGGGCTTTGTAGTTGTGGCACGCGGGCTCTCTTAGTTGTGGCTTACGTGCTCAATGTTTGCGGTGTGTGGGCTTAGTTGCCCTGTGGCATGTAGGATCTTAGTTCCCCAACCAGGGATCGAACCCGCTTCCCCTGCATTGGAAGGTGGATTGTTAACTACTGGACCACCAGTGAAGTCCCTAAGGTACTTTACTTTATAGTCATGTCTTATATGTTGATAGTAAAGGATATTATCCAGTTTGATCCCTCATTTTATTTATCATCCTTGGCTCTGAATAACTTTTGGCTACTTCAGATATGATTTTAAAGGTAAAAAATTTCCTTTAAAATGAACCCTCGAGGATGTTAAGAATGTGTCCCAAGGGTGATGGTAATTCCAAAGAGGACTCTCCCTGCCCCAGACTGCCCCTGTCCCCTAACACAAGATTTGAAGCAATTGCAGCTTTGTTAAAATATCTAGTCATTAAAAGCTCATCCTATGTCCAAGGATACACTTTCACCGATGGTTTGTTTTGCTGAGTCACACCTTGGGTGTAGAAGAAATCTCAAAAGGGTGCAAAGTACTTAAGATCCTTGACCACATTTTCGTGAGTTGACTAAGGATTCTCTATTCTTGCTCAGTTTCACATAGAGAAGTGAGATTCCCAGAATAATAAAAGTATATGCCTTTAATAGCAAGCCAGTGACAAGCCATTCTACATACCAATGAGGCTGCCACTGCTCCTCTACTTCCATCTAACCCTCAGAGACTTGATGACAAGGCAATGACAAAAGGTTGTGATTGGTGGGATGCATACTAGGTTGGAATCAGAAGACCAGGTTAGGAATCCGGGTGTTGATCAAATGAGGCGGTGCCTTTGAAAGCACTTGCACAGTATCTGACACCCAGTTGGCCCTCAAATGTTGATTTATGAATCTGAAATTTAGAAGTAAAAGGTATAAAAGTCAAAGCTTACTATATTTTATATATACAGTTTAATAATGGGATAAAAATATGTGCCATAAGAGGTCAGGTTTTTAATAACCCAATAACCCAATCTCTTAATTCTTAATTTAAAAAGTGTAAAAAGGTGAAAGAATCTAGCCTATAATTATTCTGCCAGGTTATGAGGTATAAGGAGGTAATTTTAGAATACTCTGTAATTGTACTTTAAACTATAGATTGCATTAAGTCAGAGTAGTAATTTTTCAGGTCTCCTATGGCAGGCTTTATTTTTCTCAATAGAGAAATGTTAAATTCATCATGCAAAAATGTGTATATAGGTTAGACCTCTTCTCCATGCCCCCAAGTTTCCTTGCTTCCATCTACTCACACTCATCCACAGTATACATGCAATGCACATGTGCGTGCATGTTCATACACACGCGTGTGCACATAGGCGCGCACACACACACACACACACACAAACACTCCTCAGTACGTACAAACTAAAGCTAAGCAGGCCTAATTGGTCACCTTTTGCCTTATAATTTGGATTTTAAAAAAACCCCTCTCTCTTCTATTTTCCTCCTTTTGAGAAAACTATGGAGAAATATATTAGCATCCTCAAATTTACTGGCCTCATGCATTCCCTTTCTTCCCTCGCCTGTAAGCCTTGTAGTCTTGCCAAGGTTTTCTACTATCGGCCTGTCAGATGCAGATGACAAGCCCCCAGGGGCTGGATTCACACTGGCCTCTTGGCATTTTACAGCACCTTACATAGCCTTGTCACTAGCTTGACGTTGAGGCAAAGAATGCCAGCATCCTTAGTAAGGCCTGTGCACTGAAAGCGGAGGAAATTCAACCACAATAAACATGCTGAGAATAAAATCAGGCACTGCTGTAATTATTAGGTCAGAAGCAGGTAAGTGCAATTATTTCGGTACTGAACAAAGACAGGTGGGGCGTAGCTGGCTGTACCACGAGAAGGCAAGGTGGGTGAGGCCTGGGGATGCTCGGTCGATAAGCCCACACGCGTCCGATGCCCACATGCTGCCTCCTATGTATTTTTCCCATCTATGCTATTCTTTCTCTTTGTTTTTAAAGGCAGTCCTAAATTGCTTAGCATTTTTTCCCCTCTTCACACTTTTGTATGTGCTTGTGGGCAAGGACAGTAAATTAAGCATATCTAAGGATTTAATGTTCAAAATCACCTTGGATAATTGGCTTAAGGAGTTGAAGCATGATTTTCCCTCCATCTCCTAGTCCTAAGACTACTTCTCCTCTGAGGGTACATCTGTCAATAACTGATGGAGCTTTCTTGGGTAAATGAGCTGTTGCTTGGGACGTTATAAATCATATTTGGAATCAAGTTTATTTTCAAGCTGCTTTTAAAGTCTCGATGCTGTGCTAACTGAATAGAAAATGCTAAGTGGTTGAGGGAGTAACACAAGCCCTCAAGTGCTAAAGGCAGACATGAGATGGACTTAAGGAAACAAATGGAATTTGTACCTCAGAGAAAACAAGAACACATCTGTTGTATCAGAAAAGCACATAGGTTTGGCAAGGGCCTTCGGGAAGGAAACTGCTTGAGTACCTGCTCGGTGCTGAGCACCGTGACCCATGATTCCTTGATGGTGCCTGAGTTGACCCTCAGAACTGACTCACCTGGCAGGTGTTACAATCACTCTTGTACGGATGAAGAAACGAGGCTCAGAAAGGTTGATAACATCCTCAGTGCATGAAGTGAGCAAGTGGTAGACTCGAAATTGGAATCAGTTGGACTGGGAAGTCCTTGCCCTTCTTACTCCGCCCAAAGTCAGACGTACTCTGTGACAGGGTCTTCAGCCAGTGACATCCTGACACTCTTTTCATGTTTGATGTTGAGACTGACGCCAGTGGCCCCTATCCCCAAACCTAACAGCTCTCTCAGCTCTGTTCCAACCAGTGCAGCTGCACTTCGATCTATTTTTTATTTTATTATTTTTTAATTGAAGTGTAGTTGATTTACACTGTTTCAGGTGTACAGCAATAGTGATTCAGTTATATATACATATATGTGTGTGTGTGTGTGTGTGTATATATATATTCTTTTTCAGATTCTTTTCCATTAGAGGTCACTACAAGATATTGAGTATAGTTCCCTGTTCTATACAGTAGGTCCTTGTTGGTTATCTAATTTTATATATAGTAGTGTGTATCTGTTAAACCCAAACTCCTACTTTATCCCTCCCCCCACATTTCCCCTTTGGTAACCATAAGTTTGTTTTCTATGTCTGTGAATCTATTTCTATTTTGTAAATAAGTTCATTTGTATCATGTTTTTTAGATTCCACATATAAGTGATGTCATGATATTTGTCTTTCTCTGTCTGATTTACTTTGCTTAGTATAATAATCTCTAAGTCCATCCATGGCTGCAAATGGCATTATTTCATTCTTTTTTATGACTGAATAATATTCCACTGTATATATATGCTACATCTTCTTTATCCATTCATCTGTCAATGGACATTAAGGTTGTTTCCATGTCTTTGCTATTGTGAATAGTGCTATATGAAGATAGGGGTGTGTGTATCTTTTTAAATTACAGTTTTGTCCAGATATATGCCCAGGAGTGGGATTGTTGGATCACATGGTAGCTCTATTTTTAGTTTTTTTTTTTAATTGGAGTATACTTGGCTTACAATGTTGTGTTAGTTTCTACTGTACAGCAAAGTGAATCAGCTATACGTATGCATGTATCCCCTCTTTTTTGGATATCCTTCCCATTTAGGTCACCACAGAGCATTGAGTAGAGTTCCCTGTGCTATATAGTAGGTTCTCATTAGTTATCTATTTTATATATAGTATCAATAGTGTATATATGTCAATCCCAGTCTCCCAATTCATCCCACCTCCCCTTCCCCTTTGGTATCCATATGTTTGTTCTCTACGTCTGTGTCTCTATTTCTGCTTTGCAAGTAAGATCATCTATACCATTTTTCTAGATTCCACATATATGCATTAATATATGATATTTGTTTTCCTCTTTCTGACTTACTTCACTCTGTATAACAGTCTCTAGGTCCATCCATATCTCTACAGATATGGATCCAATTTTGTTCCTTTTTATGGCTGAGTAATATTCTATTGTATATATGTACCACATCTTCTTTATCCATCCCTCTGTCGATGGACATTTAGGTTGCTTCCATGTCCTGGATATTGTAAATATTGCTGCAATAAACATGGGGTGCATGTGTCTTTTTGAATTATGGTTTTCTCAGGGTATATGCCCAGTAGTGGGATTGCTGGGTCATATGGTAGTTCTATTTTTAGTTTTTTAAGGAACCTCCAGATTGTTCTCCATAGTGGCTGCACCAATTTACATTCCCACCAACAGTGCAGGAGGGTTCTCTTTTCTCCATACCCTCTCACACTTTTATGTTTTGTATAGAGAGCTTTGGCATGACATTTATCAAAAATTTTGATTAAAAGATTCTGCTTCTAAAAGAAGTTTGAAAACCACAACTGCATGAGAAAAGTAAAAATCTATCTTATAAAGACATTAGTGTGTGTAAGAATATGTTTGATATGTAAAAAATTGGGAAATATTTTACTCCTTTCTCTGCTTCAAAAGACACACCCAAAGAACAGTGTAGCTGCAGGGAAAGAGCTAAGTGCAGACCCAAGATTCTAGGTTTTCAGTTTTGATCAGACATGAACATACTGTGTACTGATACTTTCCTCAGTTTTCATATCTGTGGGCTGGAGTGATACTACTTGCTCTACCGACCTCAGAATCAAAGGAGACCAAAGATAAGTAGTTCAAAAAAGAAAGAACATGGCTAAAACATAAGGTATTTTTACTACTGCATTTTCTATTTTTTTAGTAATTGATCTGAATATTTTAGTTAAGCTTTCAAAGACAAAATGTTAAAAGAGTTGAGGGTATTTTAGTATGGGACAGATGGGGACATAAAAGGCATAAAACCATTTTTAAAAGCTCATTTTAAAAGAACAATTATTTTAGAGATAATGGTTTATTAAGTTCATAATATCTGCCCTTGAGTTTCAGTTATTCACAATCTTGGCTACTGCTAATTTTTAAACGTTCTAGTGAAAAGGTACAGTATGAATCACTCTGCCTCTTTTTCTCTTTCCTAATTGTCAGGGCAAGTATATACGAGATTTGAAAGGATGAAATGGCTGATTTGAGAGCAAAATTACCATCTGACTCAAGGTGATTGAGATGAAGAGTTGCTTCCTGAATGTCTCTTGCTTGTCATTCTTTTCTCTTTCCCCTCCCTTCCTCCTCGTTTTCGTCCCTCCTTTCCAGCATTTATTAGACACCAACTATACGCAATATGAATAGAATATAGTCTCTGCTCCAAAGGCATTCAGTCCAGCACCTAAATAAATACCTGCTTCACTGTGATCAGTACTATGTAGGTCTGCCTTCCCCTTACGTGACACCATTGCAAACATCAGGGGAGCCCAGAGCACAAGATGCCTTGTGTGCCTGGTAAGGTTGGACAAGGTTTCTTGGCGAATGTTTAGCTACTAACAGAGAGTGGGTGATTTCATCTCCACATTTCTTCACTTCTTTGTTTCTGATTACTATATTTCAACCCACTTGAAACCTACTCTCTCTCTTGGGTCTTATCAATATACAAGGATATTCCTCTGCTAAAATCCTGAGAACTTTCTTTATTTCATGCTCCCTTCGTTATTCCAGCTACATCTCTTGTTTGACCTCACAAAGACCTCAAATCTGTAGACACCTACCTCCCTGATTCTTCTTTCCTCTCTTCCTCTGTGCCTTCCTGCTCTCCCACTCTTCTTTTACCTCTTTCTCACTCCCTCCCTCTTCCTGCCCTCCCTTTGAGAAATTAGAAACAGGAAGGTTAGATTGGTTATGATAGGAGATCTGGGGAGAATGGGTGGAGATAGTTGAGAAGAAAACAAAATTGAGAACCAATAGTTGAATACTTTAATCTTTTTCTCACTCTTTAGCAAATCCTCTTCGGATTTTCTGTAACATTCTAGAATTTGATTTTCAATTATTTTGGCCCAGAGAAGAAGCAAATTGTCTCTAAGTAGTACCTATGGGGGCAAGCTCTTCTGCTTACAGACAAGATTGCCATTGATAGTGCTAGTCTGGGTTGTGCAGTTAATGTCGCCTGGCACAACCAGACCTGTCTCTTAAGGATTCTGTTTTTTGAAGACGTTCTGTGTTTCTGCCAGTTTAGGACAATAGCTCCAACAAGCACTTCTTACAGCAGAAGCCAGATCTGCAGCACACTTCAGTCTAAGGGGTTTGTTTGCTATGAATTAAAATGAGAAATTACAGAGAAAGAGTGAAATGAAAATTGCACAAACCTACTCTATCCAGCCTGGTACCTAATCATGTCCACTTTTCCCTGCAGGGCTGTTTTTCTTTCTTGAATCCAGGTGGCAGGCCCACGCTGTCATGTCAGGTCTGGGTCAGGGAGAACAAGTCCTCAGGTCTCAAGGAGGTCAGCTGGCATTCTGTAGAGGTACACAAAGCACAAAGCCTTTGGAGCCAGACTGCCCTGGTTCAAATCCCTGTTCCATCACTTACTGTCAGTGAGCTTGGACAAGTGACTAATCCTTCTAAACCTCTTTTTAAAAGAAAGTTTGTAAAATGGACAACTAAAATGATCCTGTTCCAGGGTGTGTGAGGATTAAATGAGATCAGGATAGCTCTATGTAACCCATGATAATGATAATACCTGGCATTTATTGTAGGTATTGAAGTTCCTACAGAAATCAGTAATGAGACTTAGGACACTAAACAAAAGCCTTTCCTGATTCACCTGAAGTTAGGTGTTTGTCCAGGTAAATTTATATAGCTCCTTTTAGTGTTTGTTTTTCTTAGAATATCACCAAATAATCATAGTAGCTGACACTGAGTCAGATGCTGAGATGACCATTTTAACTTCAATAACTCATTTAATTCTCCTCATAATTCTGCAAGGAAGGTGAAAGTGTTCCCATTCTAAAGATGAGACTAGTGAGGCTTAAAAATATTAGGTAATTTGTCTGAGGATTCACATCTAGGTCTGTCTGCCACTAAAGTCTACATTCACCTCCCACACCATGGTTTTTGATTAGCCAGTTATAATCACCAGGTAGCTCGTCTTTTCTGAAATCACCTGCCACTTCTATACTAGACTTTGAAATGTCCCCTTTTCTGCCTCCTTGGGCACTTACTCAAAATTCTAGCTGTGAAACATTTGATAATGCAGTCTACTAGAGAAGCTTCGAGATGACAGGCACCCTCATACATCGCTGCTGGGGATGTGCCATGGGAATTTGACATCATCTAGTAAAATCACATGTGCATTTACCCTTGGATCCCATAATCCTACTTCTAGAATTTACCTCAAAGACACACTGACAAAAAATATAAAATGATATATATACAAAGTTATTAACTGCAGAACTAAAAGCTAAAGACTGGAAATAAGAGTCCCTCAGTAGCAGACTGAAACACCCACCCATGGAGTTGTAGGGGCAGAAGATTTTTCCCTTCTTCCTTTCTAGGCTGTTTGGCTGGTCCAGTAATTAAACTGACATGAAACAGATTAAAAGGACAAAAACAAATTTAAATTTCATACATACACGAGCTGCATAAAAATGAGACTCAAAGAAGTGACCAAAGCAGGAAGCTTTTATGCGTTTTTAGACAAAGAAACAATAAACTTGTGAAGAATTGAAAAAAAAAATTCTAGCTGTTCATTTATTCATTCCCGTGTCTTCCGTGAATTCAGGGATCCATATCCTTCTGGCTGTTTGCCCGTAGCAGATGCCCTTTGCAGATCTAAACCTATTCTTTCTCTTAGAGCTAGGACGTATCTCTAAGAAATAGCTCCCCTGTGGTTAAGATGAATACTCTCTCTGGTGCCACATTGCTCTCCCCTTTTATGAATTCTTATTTGTGCATTATAAACAGTATAACATTGAATGGCACTTAGTCATATTTTAAATTGAAATAGTAATCATCATCATCACCACATTTATTGAACACTTGCTTGGTGCTAAATTGTTTACAAGCATTATCTTACTTTATCTCATGAGAACCCTACTAGTTAGGTTCATCTGTTATGATCCTCATTTTATAGAGGAGAAGAAACTGAGATGTAGAGAGGTTAAGTGACATGCCTAAAGCTACAAAGACGATGGCTCCAGGACTCAAATATTCTCACTCTGGAGCCCAATCTCTTATTCACTACATTTGCCATCCACTTCAGTACTGTGCTCTCAAATGCAATGTGAGGTGGTCCCTAGAGTTAATCCTGTAGGACCCGGCACTTAATGAAGGGAGTTACACTGATGGTTTGTCAGTGGATGTTTTGAGTACCTATATTGTGCTTGGCATTGAGGATGATTCAAAGGCCAATTGTAACCCTCACTTGACTGTTTTCATGGGAGCATATCAAACCACATAGTCCATAGGAAGTGCTTCGAAGTCCCCCTGGCCTGTGGAATGAGGGACAAGGAGATATTGACTTGTAATCAGATACAGGGAACAAATCAATGGATGGGCGTCCAATACCTTGAATTGATGATATTAAGTTTCCACTACTCCATTTCTGATGGTCAGTTGGATCCACTGATCACATTTACCTTCGCGACTTTTAGGAGAAAGCTTTTCAGTTTCTTCCATGTCTGAAGAGAAATGCATGCAACTATTTTCTTGAAGATGAAGTTGTGCATGAATGAGGAGATCATTAACAAGGAGGTTAAGGAAACAGAGGAAATTGCAGTCAATGTAACCTGGTTCTCAGGACATAAAATCAGCATAATCACAGCAATTGCTTGTATGTTTACTATATGTCAGGCTCAGCTCTAAACACCTTTCATGTATTTCGCTTATTCAATCCTCACAACAACCCTACAGGGTAGGAGTAGTTTTCTTCAGATTATCATAGATTTATAAATAGTCTCAGAGAGATTAAAGAATGTGTCCAAGTTCACACAAGGCCAAGTGTTATCACTTAGTTGGCCTGATACCAGTGGCCAAATTCTAACCACTTTACTGTCTCTGGTCAGCTGGAGCTGGTGGGTAACTTCTCCTTACGGGTCTTGGTGGGGAGGGGACAGGGAAGAGAACAGAAAGACATAGACCTGCCTAGCATTTGTTGAACTCCAAGGACCATGAAGGCACTTTATATACCTAAAACTCCTTAAGATAAGCATTATTTCTTCACTTTACGGATGAGGAAACCGGACTTCAGAGGGTAAGGGTTCTTCTCAATGTCACTCTGTTGGCAAGTGTGGAACTCAGCTTTGGATCAGTCTGTGCTCTTCCTACCACCTTGGAAGGCTTAAATAGGAGACCCTTCTTGTTTCATAAGATATCTGCGATGCATGGCAACTTTTAAATTCTATGTTCATTTCCTTTTGATAAACAGCTTCTCGGAACCCTATTTTGGTAGAAAGTATATTTGCTGAAAAAAATGGTTTAATAAAATTTGAGTGGTATGGTAGAACAAAAGGTCACTCACTGGATCAAGTTTGATAGATGGTGCTTTTCAGGGTTTTGTGTCCTGTCCTCAACTCTTTCATCAACTGGCTTTTTGGGGAAGTCAGAAAGCCACTGTCTCTTCCTGGGGTTTACTTTCTACAATGGAAGAGCTGGATGAGACGGTCTCCCTGTCCTTTACAACCATAGAATTCTGTGATGGTTTCAAGGCCACACTGCATAGAATTTGAGCTTTGGAAAGGCCCTTGAGAGCCTCAATTCCATCTCCCATACATAACGCAGGCCCTCATATCTCTTGGATTCTTACAGCAGTCTCTTAGTTTTCCTTTAGATTTCCAGTCTTCCTTCAACATCCCAAACAAGTATCCTGTTTGAGACATTCTTGTATTACACATGACTAACCCATTGAAAAAAACATTGAACTGTTATGAAGCTCTTTACTTACTTGGAGGAGATACAGAACTATCACGAGTATGGGATATGGGCCACCAGCTCTCACCTCAAACATTTCAGTAATGATACGTCTTTATCTAAAGCACAGATCTGACCAGGGTACTTCTCTGCTTAAAATCCTTTAACGGCTTTGTCCAAAGGATCACATCCAAGTTCTTTTCTCCCTCTCCTCTCTGCCTTGTCCTTTGCGCCCAACACTCCTTGGACACAGCATGCTGTTTCTGACCTCCGTGCCTGTGCCCTCTGCCTAGCCTGCCTGGCCACCTGGCTTGTTTCTCTTCATCCATTATGTCTCAGCTCTAGTGCCACCTCCATCAGGCTACTTCCCTCAGGCTAGGGAGGTGCGGCTGCCTTGTTCTCCAGAGGATACAATTCCCTCTGTTTATATTGCAATTACGTATTTTCTTAGTTTCTCCCTCCAAACTGGGAGCCTGTTAAAGGAACAAGGTCTGTGTCTTCCTCATCTTCATATTCCCAGTACCTTGCATGGTCTCTGGAGCAGAGTAGATGCTTGATAAATGTTTGCTGAATAAATGAATATGTTGACCTTTCAGTGATAAAGAAATATCAGCTTTTAGTTGCTAAGAATTCTTCTTTATATTCACCTGAAAGTTCTTTCTCTACTGGCCCAAATTTTGATGCCTGGAATTATTCAGAACAATTCCTTTTCTTCCACCACAACTTTTTAAGTGTTTGAATTTGGTTAAATCATCTGTTCTTTAGGCTAAATATACTTAGTTCTTCCATCTAAGCTAACTGTGATTAGTTCTTGCATGTGTCTTCCTATGCCTTGATTGCACATTCCCTCACCATCCTGCCTGGCCTCCCGTGCTTGTGTTCTAGCTGTCCCTTGTAACATGAGATGCCCAGATCAGAACTCAAGGTTCCAGGAATTATTCCAAGTGGCAACTGATCCCAGGGGAACAATCCCCTCTTCTGCCTTGTATACTAAACTTAAAAGTTACTGAAAAGTTGCATAAGGTAGCAACTGACTTTGCCAATATAAAACATGTAATAAAACATACATATAACAAAATATATTACCATATTTTCAATGTAATAAAAATATAACAAAGATACCAAAAAGCTCCTGGTGCTTTATCTTGTGAATCACTTACAGTAACCCTGGAGGGGTGTAGGTACTGCTGTTGTTATCACCTCTTGAAAGATGAGGAAACTTTCATCTTTCAAGCGGTGATAATGTTACTTTTTGAAAGGCATAATAAGAAAGTGAGTGGTAGAGACAGAATTGGATCCTGGACTGACTTGAGATTCATTTAGAGCAAGTCCCATGTTCTAAACCACCAACTATACACTGATGCCCTATAGGCCCTCTGTGAGCTTCCCAACTAAGTGCAAAATGTACTCGTTTCTAAGGTGAGGTACTTAATTTTTATCATGCTCTCAAAGGAATCCTCGACCCCAAAAAGTTAAGAATCATTTTGTTAAATAAAGGTAGACTGACACTGAGCTTGTAGCCAAGTTCATTTTCCTATACAATATACCACTCTTACTTATCTTCCCATAACTTGTGTAACTGGTTTCCTGGGTCTACCTTTAGCATAGTACACTTATCTCTGCAGAATTTCCTCTCAGTAGTTCCATCTGTCACAAGGCCATTTCTTTTCATTATCACACTTCTGTTAACGTATTTGCTATTTTAAAAAATAATCTGATGAGCATTCTCTCTTGACCTTTATTGAGATGATTGCTGAAAATGAGGGCTTACCCAGGGGAAGGTAATGGCTATGAAAATGGTTTACCAGCCTTTGTCTCCTTTGCATTTATTTTTCTCCTCAGATTGCTCCTCGGGAGATCAAGAGTATTAATGTCTAGATAATCTGTTGTTCTCAACCAATGGCAGCCTTGCTACATCTCTGATTCTATATTTCTGAGAGTCCAGTCGCCATGTTTTGCACACGAGATTTTGTCTCGCAGTAGGGTGTTACTCTAGCATTCTTTAGACTATGAGCGTTCCACAGGCCCGTCCATCAAAGGCCTTCTGATTAACCAGGAGTTGTTTTCTTCTTGTAACTCTTTTGAAGTATATCCCTTCTCCCCACTAATCCCCCAGTTATTTCTTAGAAACCAGGCTCCTGTGTACTATCAGCCCCAATTTTTTCTCCCAAGTTTTCAGGTCATTTTAAAGAAAAACAGAACTCTGTTATTAAGTGTGGGACAGATTCAAGTCTTCCTGTTTATTTTCCAACAAATTTGCAATATTGGCTGCATCTAGAGATAGAAGAAGATCGCTTCAAGTATACATATTTTCAGTTCTGGAAGAAAAATGATCAGTGGCTTTAGATTTTTCTGCAGGTGTTAAACTGAATTATTTTTTTCTTCTTTGTGATTGGTAATAAACTACATCTTTGTACTATTTTTAATCTTGTAGGTCTCCTACCTACATTTGTCATCTCTGATTTTCCTCCTTATTAACAAGTGTTATATTCATGATTTTTATGTTTTATTTTGCCCCATTTTTCAAAGTGACCTTTTCCGATCAAAGGCTGATTGAGTCTGATTCTCCCATTGAACTTCCTCTCCCCCTACCTTTTCTAATAGCATTTTGAACCATTTTTTTCCCAATTTGATGTGAATCGTGTTATGTTTTTGTTACTACTTAGAAAATATGTTAAGTGTTGGCTCATGATTACCTTTAACTTTTAATAGCTTTCAGCATCACCCCTAACTTCACAAGCAAGGAAGTGTGTAAGTGCCTCCATAGCAATCACCAATTTGCTTATCCTTTTCTAAGTTGGATGACACTTGGCTCTTCAGCCTTTATGCTGGAGTATTATGGGGAAGATGTTTTAAATATTACTGTTTCAAGGCTTGCTTTTCAAAAGTTTTCATTATATACTGGAAAAAAGAACTAGACTTCAGCTGGAGCACTTACTAGTTTTGTTCCACTGGGCACCTCACTTTACTTCTGCAGTCTCAATGTCCCCACATTTAAAATGGGGCAGCAATGCCCACCTTGCACTGCATAGGGACTATTGGTAGGACCGACTGAGATGAACAGCGTGAAACACTGTAAATCACACAGCCCTCCGTAAAATAGAAGGTACTGTGTTTACAGGCAAAGTAATGCTAGGAATTACTGTATATACTCTGGTCATTCTCACTTATGCTAATAAGTCTTTTAATTCTATAATTATAAGATTTTGAATTCCTGTTTCTGCTCATAAGTATCAATGCCGTATCCCATTTCTTCACAATAATTTGTGAAGAAGCCAGTAGTTATACAAGCATTTTGCTGGCACTAGCTGAAAAGGAAAAGAGGGAAAATAGAAGTAAAAATACATTCAATTTCAGACTAAGGTGCTCCATACAAAACTTTTAAAAGTGATGCATTCTGAACAGCCTAACACTTGTATGAGGCTCTGCTTCAGCAAATCACGATGCCACAGTCACTTCTCCTTAATGACTGGAGGTGATTCAAGAGATGGGTTACCCACCAGAGAAGGCTCTTCGTGCTGAAAAATCTGTGCATTTAAAGATACATTTAGGACCACGAGTATGAAAATTATCAAGTAGCGAAAGATATGGAAAGACTCAGGAACTGTCGCAGCTTGGAGAAGACGAAGGACACAGCAGCTATATGTAATGTGAGATCCTAACTGGTTTGTGGAACTGCAAAGGGATATAAGGGGGAAACTGAAATGTGAAGAAGTCTTTAGTTCAGCTGATAGGAGCATACTAATATTAATTTCCTGGTTTGATCATTGTACTGTGGTTTTGAAAACTATAAATGTTACGGGAATCTGAGTGAAGGGTATGTGTGAACTCTCCGTACTATATATTTGCAGCTTTTCTGTAAGTTTAAAGTTATTTCAAAGAAAAAGGTTTTATAATAGAAGAAAAAATATATATATATTTAATAGCATTTTAGTCATTACTTCCCTAGACCTCTATTATTTATGAAACTTCAGTTTTGCCTATCATGGTACTTTTCAGGATTACAAACTCTGAAACTAGTGTTCTTAAAGACAGGGTTTAAAGTCAGGTGGTTATGACATCTACTGTATCCATTTTCTATGGCTACAATTAAAATGTACAATAACCACAAAACTTCAGGGGCGTACAACAATAAATGTTTGTGTTCACATTCTCAGTGGCCAGCTGGGCATCCGCTCTACTGATCTTGGCAGGGGTGTTTACATAGCTGGGGTCAGCTGGTAGTTGGCTGATAAAGGTTGGCCTCAACTGGGGTGACTGGAACATTCCACTCTAGCCCACATGTCACTCTTCCTCCTCCTGGGAACTGCAGTCCAACCTGGGCATGTTCACACAGCATTAACAGCCCAGTCACAAAATAGTTTTCGGGGCTCTGCTTCCATCACATCTGCTAATATCCCATGGGCCAAAGCAAGTCACAATACTAAACCTGGAGTCAGGACAAAGAATGGATGTAAGGAGAAATGAAGAATCCAAGTCAAGTCCTGCTATTTACCACGCCTAAGATTCTGTCTGTGGAGAATGCCTGGGCAGGGCTGAAGCACTGATGGGCCTGGGCGCTAGCAAAATGCCGAATGGAATTTAAAGTAGGGACCAGGTCCTGAGTCCTCAGTGAGAGAGACTAAGAAATGGAAAGCTTTATTTTCCCCAGACTTGTTCTCTGATCTATGTATTGATAAGTTAACATATTTGATTTCTCTGTCCAGCCTCTGTAGACCCACTCACTGTGGTCTACAAAAGGGGAGAGCAGTACATGGTCATTGGGTGGAAATACAATATGGAATATCACCTACTTCTACCTACTTTTAATCCTGTGACCCTGCCCCATTTCATTATGTGAGAAAGCATGGGAGGCTGACATTCCACATAGAGAGGGCAGTCAGGGAGTACATAGGATGGGGTGTTTGAGGGGGTTTGTCAAGAGGACAGAGAAATAGATGTCAAATTTCTGAGTTTTAAAATTACGAGTCTCAAATCATCTTTCCATATTTTTCCTTGATCTTTCCTTTCTGTCCCCCCCCACCCCCTCACTAGATAAAGATGCTCCCAATTGAAGAGAGGGAAGAAGGTTGGAAACTAATAAAGAGAGATAGACACTGATTTTAGGGCTGAATTTCCATTTTGAGCCAAGTCCCACTTAGTGAGCCAAGTAGTGGGTAAAGAGACTGTAAGACCCCCAGTAAGTGTAAGGGCGGAGGGAACCAGGGCTGCAGAAGACGTTGCTACAGTGCGCTAAGATTTGGGCCCACTCTTCCTCTAGGCATATGGGCATCGTACTTCCCCTCTCCCTTGGAGCTAGGCATGACCCTGTGACTTGCTTTGGACAATACATTGTTACTGGACGTGACATGGGTCACTTTTGTGTTGAAGCATCTAATTGCTGGTGCTAGATTTTCCAGTCTGCTTCTTCTCTTCCTAATCTGGAAGGCTGAGCCAACATGTGGAAGACAGCTGTCAGGGAGAGTATTCTTTTGAGTGAGGAATGAAATTTTCATCTTTTGGGCTTTTTTACTACAGCATAACCTACCCTATCCTGAGTAGAGTAAGTGTTCTGTTTCCCATCTGGATGGCTGGAAGAGAAATCACAAAGATTCTCATGCCATTTAGCATGGGGTGTCAGAGGTAGAGAGGGCTTGAAGACAGGTCCTAATTGTCCTATTGCCCTGGGGAGATGTGAGGTAACAACTGAACCTTCCTCAGGTCTGGAATAAGGATGTATATTTTAGTGGAGAGAAAAATCCAGGTATCCAAAGAGGTCTCAAGGTCAAGACAGGGGGTGCAACTATAAGTGGCGGCATGGGCCGTGCAGTCTGAGACCAGCTGAGTGGAAGCCTGTTTGGAGGGTGGCAACATGAAGAACCAGATAATGATTTTGTGTGTATATATATATATATATATATATATATATGTATATGAATGGATGTCAACTTGCATAACTACAGAGACACTCTCTCATAGATATTACATTACTGTGTAAACAGCTGAGTTACAATCAAACCCAGAGAGAAAGGAGAAAATCCATAATTTGCTTGAGTATAATACAGATATAACTAAGAAATTACTGAAGTGGTTGAGTATACTTAGAAGTGACCTGATTCAGTTTTCTATCAGGAAACACACAGGGCTTGTGATTGAAATTATTTCAGTTTTAAAGAAAAAGCTCTAATGTTTGCAGATCTGAGCTTGTGGCTATGAAAATCAGGCACACCTCATATTTCTGTAAGAGGACTGAACTGAACAAAAGTTTCAAAGAATGGGATTTAAGGATTTTATAGAAAAACACAAAGCCATGCTATTTTACAACTTGGTTGTGGTGGTTGGTGAGGAATTAGTGTGTGTCCTCACCCAATTAGAACCCTGCTTGGCCTCTTGAGAACCTGGGCCATTGGATATTGGGCTGTACCTACCCAGCTGCCCCTATGTGGTCAGCCTCTGTGGCTCAGGCACTTAGCCCCTGGCTTCCTGTGGTGGGTGGGCCTCTAGCCAGGTGCTGGCTTCCTTAGGGATAAAACCATGGGATCAGGCCACTTTGCCAAATGATCGGCCTGCCCACTGCCGCTTGGTGTTCAGTGGCCCATAACATTGGACACTAATGTTGGATGTGTCAGGTTCTTTTGTTGGTTAATACTTCCTTGTTGATGTATAGACCTTGCAAAAAAAATTTTAAAAATCTACATGTGAGATTAAGATACAAAGGTACAGAACAATGCCATCATTCATATCATGCTACACATTTGATAAATACTCAGAAACATAAAATTAAGTTGCAAATGCTCTTAGATTAACTGGTTAAAATAATCTTTCAAATGCCAAGAATGTGGCAAAAAAAGAAAAATAGCATGCCTGGAGTGATGTAAAAAATCTCAAAAGAAGTTGAAACATGAGAGCAAACTGTTTCGTAACCATATTATTTTATTAAATCTACTTAACGACTTTATGAGAACGATTTGTGTGGATAGATGAGAAAACTGAGATGCAGAGAATAGCTTGTTAAGGATTATGTAACCAGCAAAGTAATAGAGCTGGTTTTTGTTTTGTTTTTAACCATCAAATCTCAGCTCCTTCTAATTTAGTGCCTTTCGGTATAGATTTCGTACCATCTCGTTTCATGGTTTGGAGTATCCTATCGGTGCTCCTGATAGGTGAGATTGCTTTAGATAGACTTGGATGAATATTATCAAAGTATTCATTTACTTTTTCTTGGAGGGACTGTGGTGTGGAGAGGCAGCTTTGGATGCTAAATAAGGGAAACAAAATTCCCATATAAGTTTGCTTAAGTCAGTGTTTCTCAGCCTTGGCTGTGCGTTAGATTCACCTGGGAAGGTTTTTTTTTAAGCCCTACTGATACCTGGGACCCACTTCAGTCCAGTTAAATTACAATCCCTGGGGAATGGAGCCTGCACATTTAAAAAGGATCCTAGGTGATTCTCATGTGTAGCCAGGCCTGAGAACCACTGGCTTAAGTTAACATTTCGACGCATTGAAAATCAGATTCTAACAGGATAAAGCAATTAGAACAGGTGCTAAGTCAACCCGCTAAGTGATCTGTGATACCAAAACAAGTAATCTTCTTTAGGAGGTAAAGAAAAGAACTCTAATCAGTCATTAAGAAGGACCGATGGGATCTGTACCTCAAGATGTTATTCCAGAACGTGAGAAATGAATGAACTCTCAGTTTCAGTATTGGCATTGAGATCTCTTACTAGTTCAGATTTTAAAAATGAGAAGAGGGGCAATAAATGAGGAAACTCTGTGGGGACTGATGCTTTGGAATTTTCCTGTGCTTTCATATTTGTGAAGCAGTGTCTGATCAGGAATGGCATGTCTGCATATTAATAGAACTGCCATCAGAGAGGAAGCCTCCTGTACCAGGCACGTGCGTGGGGCTGGGGACACACTGAAGCCCATCCCTGCCTGAGAGAATTTACAGTCTATCTGGAAAAACTGGATATGCATCAGGAGGAATGACCCTAAAATAATGTGATGGAATCCTCCAAATACATTTAAAACCTAACTCCTCATTTAAAGTCATATCTTGTGGTTAAACGATGTTACAGTTAATCATTGTAGGACATCCTAAATGCTAAATGAGTGTTACATACCACAAATTATAGTATATTGTGGAAAACATTATCTATCATCACCTGTTTCCCTTATCTGTGCTTCCATTGAATACCAACTCGTCAATTTTACCTTTTTAAAAAAATTTTGAAGTATAGTTGAGTTAAATGTTATATTAGTTTCAGGTGTACAATATAGTGATTTGATATTTTTATAGCTTATACTCCATTTAAAGTTATTATAAAAAATCGGTTATTTATTTTGCAGTATGACTCAATTCATCTTCACTTTATCTTCAGTGTCTTTAGTTTGGGCATTTCATCCCTGGACCATAGGAAGAGTCTGGTACCGGCTTCTAGCTTTTTTTTTTTTTTTTTAAAGTAGAGGTTCTTCTTTTTTTTTTTTTTTTAAATTAATTAATTAATTAATTTTTGGCTGTCTTGGGTCTTCGTTTCTGTGCGAGGGCTTTCTCTAGTTGCGGCAAGCGGGGGCCACTCTTCATCGCGGTTCGTGGGCCTCTCACTGTCGCGGCCTCTCTTGTTGCAGGGCACAGGCTCCAGACGCACAGGCTCCAGACGTGCAGGCTCAGTAGTTGTGGCTCACGGGCCCAGTTGCTCCGTGGCATGTGGGATCTTCCCGGACCAGGGCTCGAACCCGTGTCCCCTGCATTAGCAGGCAGATTCTCAACCACTGCGCCACCAGGGAAGCCCTTCTAGCTTTTTTGAATTCTAGTCACTCCCAGGCTAGAGGAACCTCAAGGTGGCTCCCCATTGTCTTCAGGAAAAGGTTTAAGATCTAAAGCGTGGCACACAGCCTTATTATTCCAAGACGATTCTCAGACTAGCCGCATTTGCCTCATCTGGCAGCTAGTTAGAAATGCAGAATCTCCAAGGCTCTATTTCATACTGCTTCAACCAGAACCTGCATTTTAACAAGATCCCTAGATTACTGGTGCATATAATAAAGTTTGGGGAGCACTTGTGTGTCATAGGGCTCTTACGATCTGGCTTCAGCCTGCTTTTCTTTCTTTCTTCTTCTGGCCATTGTGTGTTCCAGAAATATCAAACATACCTCACAGGGACCTTCTCAACACTGTCCTCTTGGCAAATACCAACTGTTCTGTAAAGATCTCTCTCTCGAGTAATTTCCTTTGTCAAGTGTTCCCTATCACTTTCTAGAGAGTCAATCCTACCCTATTCTGATGACTTTCATTGTGTATGGAAGACTCTAGTGGCGAAATTGCTTCTTTACCTGTTGCTTTCGCCCACCAGATGGTTATTGCCTAAAAAGCAGGCGTTATGTGTTTCTCATCTCAATATCTCTGGTTTGTAGTACAGCAAGGCACATGGCACTCAGCATTTCAGATTTATTGCTCAGAATTTGGTCTGATAAAAGCCTTTACCTGCAGATGTAATTCTGCTTCAGCTTCTGGGATAGTCAAGCCTGAAGAGTATTTTAAGCTATCTTAGTCCTTGTAAGTTGAAGATTAGTATTAATTTTCTTCAGTAAAAACCAGTGGGTATCCATAGTTTTCCAACTTAATAGTTTTCCTCTTTATCCACAATGCCTTCATTTCGGCCCAGCCTTTTGAATTGGGCTTTTAGGTTGTATCTTAGTTTTATACCTTGGAGTTGTAACATAGCTCCAACATCAATGGGAGAGTAGGGAACAGCTGGTCAAGGGTCATCTGTCCTCACTGCCCTCAGGGCTGGCAGTCCTCTGCTCTTTCCTTGCTACCTTGGACCCTGGGGTCTTTTGCCAGGCTGCTTATGGTTTCATCTGCCTAGACATTCTCCCTCCTGCTTTTTCTAGGATGCTCTGCCTTTTGTGTGAATTTCCCTACCTTTTACTTCCTCCATAAACTATCCAAGTTTTCCCAAGGATAGGGTTGCCAGGTTTAGCAATTAAAAATAAAGGGTACACAGTTAAATTTGAATTTCAGATAAACAATGAATAATTTTTAAATAGAAATATGTTCCAGATTTTGCATGGGATATGCTTATAGTAAAAGTGATTTGTCATTTATCTGAAATTCAAATAGAACAGGGTATCTATTGTTTTATCTGCAGCTCTTCCAAGGGCTTAATCTTTGAAAAACTCACACCCTTTATCTTCCTGAAGTGAGGAAGTAGAACTGTTACCAGTTTGAAAGAGAAAGGGAAAAATCCAGGGGGAAACAATCACATGTTAAGATTTCATGATATTACCCAGTTGAAACAACTATATTGAGCATATATAACGTACACATTTCCAAGCAAAAGAGAAATCTTTAGTGGTATACAGAAACTTTGGAAATCTTTCATAGGTAATTTGCATTTTCAGTGAAGTTGGCTTCAGTAAAGTTGGGCGGCAGCAGAGAGTAGCAGTGAAGGGTGCGTGTTATGGACTCAACCCCCTGCATTCTAATCCTGACTCCACCACTTACTAATTGTGTAACCTTGGGGAGGTCATGTCTTCTGGGCCCCTCAGTTTTCCTCATCTGTAAATGGAGATAACAATTGTATCTACCAAATAAGGATTTTTTTGAAGATTAAATGAGCTAGTCCATTTTCTCTGGCACATGGTAAGTACTCAATAAAAGGTTATCTGCCAACACTACTCCTACTACTAAATGGTTATCTCTAGTCAGTGTGCTGAACATGTTTCTAGGAAGCACGTTTTATTCGAATACCAGTACATTTGAGAAGAATAGTATGGTGGGAGCAGGACTTCAGACACAAGTGTGGTGTGAAGTTTGCCCCAGGTGATTTAGATAAAATGCCTCTGGTCTTCCCCAGCCCACTTGACTACCACTGACTTGAGGTGTTGCATAAAACAAAGTCACGCAGAATGTCTTATACTCCTGAGATCCAAGTGAATAGACTCTTTTCACATGTATTCAGCATCTTCATCAAAATGAAATGTTTTCAACTGGCTTTTGCCTTTTAAGAGGTATACTGAGGACAGGGTAGAGGAAACAGAGTAAACGAGGCTCTCTGGTTGTGTTAACCTTATTTTCCAAACAAATTAAGAGAAAGACAGATGCACTGACAAAGGCATATTTTATTAATTTTTAAAAATATTTATTTATTTACCTGGCTGTGTCAGGTCTTAGTTGTGGCACGCGGGATCTTTGTTGCAGCATGTGGGCTTCTCTCTAGTTGTGGTGCACAGGTTCTAGAGCACACAGGCGCCAGCAAGCTCAGGCTCAGTAGTTGCGGCATGCAGGCTCTCTAGTTGTGGTGCGTGGACTCTCTTGTGGTGTGTGGGCTCCAGAGCACACGGGCTCAGTAGTTGTAGCACACAGGCTCTCTAGTTGTGGCACATGGGCTCTTTAATTGTGGTGCACGGACTCTAGAGCATGCAGGCTCAGTAGCTGTGGCGCATGGGCTTAGTTGCCCCTCAGCATGTGGGATCTTAGTTCCCCGAGCAGGGATTGAACCCGCGTCCCCTGCATTGAAAGGTGGATTCTTAACCACTGGACCACCAGGAAGTCCCATATTTGATTAATTTTAAATGCATGCTAAAATGTGTTCATTTGAACAATTTTAAAATTAAATTAATATATTCCTTTTACTTAGGATTTTTGAAATTTAAATATATAAATAATCCTTGATAGTTATAGGAGAAAAGGCAGTGAAGATAAATAAAATAGGAAAAACCCCCACAAAGATGAGATGGAGATAAGCAGTGGAAATATTTTGTTGTAGACATGTGATGTTTTAAATAACTAGGCTATCTGTACAGTGTAAATATATGTATAAAACCAGCCAGCTATTTTATATGGTTTTTTTAGCCTGATTTTAGCACTTAACTTGGTCTTGTAAACATAAGTTATTTTTTATATATAAGTGTTATTAATGCAAAAGACTACAGTAGTCTAAGATAGTCTGAAGAATTCTGAAATGCATAGTTATTATGTGGGTGAATTTGATCATCATGTTCCAAATGATCTGCCTAATATTTTAACAGGTAACAAAACCACTAGAATTTTCACAAGATAATATGCGAAATGGTCATAATTTTGTAATGCTAAAATAATTAAAGCAGTTATAATTATTTAATGTTTCTGTTAAATGTTAATACCCTAACTCATTCACTTATTCATTTATTCTTTTATTCGGTTATTCAGTCAGTCACTTAAGTATCATTGAGGACATTATAGCCGCTAGGTCTATACTGGTTAATGAAATGGACATGGTGCATGCCCTCCCAGAGCTTAAAATCTAATTTGACAGTAGATAATAAACAAATATACAAACAAATTAATGTAAAATTGAAAATTTTGATAAGAAAAATCGTGTGTTTTGATTATAGATAATCTAGCCTAAGATTAGTGATTAGGGCAGGCTTAGACATAGTATGAAGGGTAAGAAGTACTGTACTTGTTGCTCAATATTCTAATTCTCATCAGAAACCAGTGAGGAAGGTTTTATTATATCCATTTTGCAGATAGAGAATGTGAGACTCAGAGAAGTCACAGAAACATACCAAATTATGCTACCATAAAATCTAATCGTGGTGTGGGTTTTTGTTTTTACTGCTTACCCACTAGGGCTATTCCTGTTAATTGGGGTTTGTGTAATGCCAGAGTAGCCTGGAGTGATCCCTGGAGGTTAAAGTCACCAGATGTCCATAATTAGTAGTCACAGGCTCCATTCAATCTTCATTTCCCATCTTTTATTTATTTATTTAGGAAACAACTCTGAAATGCATTTTAATGAGAGAGAGAACTAGTGGCTTTAGGACAAATTTTAGAATATTTGGAGAATGGATACATGAATGTATTTTAGCATCTTTCACAAACATGAATTTGGGCAGCTGAGATTTTGGGAAGAATAGAAGAGGGTAGTTCAAAGTCATCAGTGCTACCAAGCACCTGGGTTATGGTGACTACTGTGGAGGGCAGATCCCTGTGCTTGGACAATCAGTGGTGCAGCAGACAGAATCAAGGTCCTACAGAAAGAAAAAGAAAAAAAACAACAACTCCCCCCAAAACAGGAATCTAAGATATGCACTTGAATGGGTGCTCACATCCCATAGGTTTAGAAACCAGCCTCAGAGCACCTGAGATCAGGACTAGAATTTTCCTCAGAAAACTGTCCTTTGTCTGCTTTAACACAGAAGTTTGACTAGGTAAAGGAGTCCCAGTGTTTTGCTGTGTATCATGACATGATCATAGTGTATTTATCTTAGATAATTTCCCATACAGGTATTTTCAATTTTTCTTCCATGATTATAAACAAAAAGAAAACCCAATCAATAAGACATCTAATTGAATAGTATATCTTGTTGAACCTGGAGGAAACAGAATAATTAGCTATACAGGACTGTTGGCTGTAAACCATCTGAATGTTGGAGAATATTTTTCCACCTGGAGAGGTCTTGGAAAGGGTAGCTATGGATGACCCCAGAGGACTTTGTCCTCCTCCCTTTCTGTAGTTAGAGAGATTGAGAAGGGGCCGCTGATACTCACCTTGGCCAGAAGCCTACCCCTATGGAGAAGTCCCCTCCATAGTAGAGTGCCATCCTACTGCCATTGTGAGGAACGTACAACAATTTATTAGCCATCGGACCCACTGGATTGGTTTATATGCAACTGAGACACCTTCATCTTAACTCCGAAATGGTTAACTAAATCCGTAGGGCTTGGGGTGTGTCTTAGATACTCTGTAAACCTTCTTAATAGTCAAGGGCAGGGGGCAATGGGATTTTGACTAGAACTGGTCTTGAGAACTGAAAGACCATTTATTGGTACAGTCTGTAAGGCAATTTAAGATTAGCTGGTAGAATTCTCTGTGTCCCATTAGAGAACTTGGATGTTAAAAATAATAGCAAATTCCGTATCAGGTCACCTTTGAGTACATATTATGAAACTTCAAATACAAGTTGCTTTTCTTCCTAGTGGGAGGCTGCTGAAAATTGCTAAGGTGACTCCCATTTATAAGGAACTGATGTAAAAGATCCTGGCAGCTATTGTTCCTGGTAATCAGTTGTTTCTCTCCTATCCTGAAATTACTTTCAAGGTAGTTCATAAACAGGTTTACAGTTATTTTATGGCTTGCTGTTTAATAGTACCTCCCCAGTCTGAATTTTGCTCAAGATATTTTACCTTACCAACAGGGCTTAATTTATTGGCTCTATTAGACACGGATACCAAGTTAGAGAAAGCTTTGAAGTAGGTGTTTTTTTGTTTTTTCTTAATTGCACTAAGAAGATCCGCTGGATTTTTAAGCTCATATCTGTTACCTTGCATTTGGCAAGAACCAAGTCTATATTTTCCTTGAGAAAGAATAAAATGTGATTTAATTCCAGTACTTAACGTAGTACCTGGTATATAGTAGACACCCAATGAACATTTGTTTATTGACAATTTATTTAAAAATGTATTGGTTGCTTACTTTGACCAGACACCACGTCTTACACATAAAGTCAGTATAATCAGTGCCCCATACTTCTATAGATGAAATCTATAGGTCTACTCAAGGTCATTATTATCCGTGGAAGAAACATCTATACAAATAATGGTAGAACTAAGTGGAGTAAGGTGAATGATGGCTAAAACCAAAGTATAGTTAAAATATTCAGGAGGGAAAGATTACTTCTAAAAGTAATAATGATAAACTTCATAACGAGAATTATCTCTATGCCCCTACAAAGTATGTTGCCAAGTTTCAAGTGTAAATGACATCTGTCTCCTCACTGTGACACGTAGGCTAAAGGAAACATTTAATATTGGAGCTATCCATGTTTATTTCCTCAACATCATGAAAGTTTGAAAAGCTTTGATTTTTTTTTTTTAATTAATTAATTTATTTATTTTTGGCTGTGTTGGGTCTTAGTTTCTGTGCGAGGGCTTTCTCCAGTTGTGGCGAGCGGGGGCCACTCTTCATCGCGGTGCGCGGGCCTCTCACTATCGCGGCCTCTCTTGTTGCGGAGCACAGGCTCCAGATGCGCAGGCGCAGTAGTTGTGGCTCACGGGCCTAGTTGCTCCGTGGCATGTGGGATCTTCCCAGACCAGGGCTCGAACCCGTGTCCCCTGCATCGGCAGGCAGACTCTCAACCACTGCGCCACCAGGGAAGCCCCAGCTTTGATTTTTTTAATCACAGAGCTCTTTAGTCTTGAGTCTGAGCTTCAACAGATCTGTCCCAGATGCTCACAACAGTGGTTGTTTTCTCCACAGAATAATGTGAGTTGTTAAAAAAAAAAAAGAGGAAAGTGAGGGAAAGGGAGAGAAAACCTGCTTTGTTGTGACTTTAGGAGTTCTCTAAATCAGTGGTCCCCAACCTTTTTGGCACGAGGGACCGGTTTCGTGGAGGACAGTTTTTCCGCGGACGGGGTGGGGTGGGGGGGATGGCTCAGGCGGTAATGTGAGCGATGGGGGGCAGCAGATGAAGCTTCGCTCACTCGCCCACCACTCACCTCCTGCTGTGCGGCCCGGTTCCTAACAGGCTGTGGACCCGTAGCAGTCCATGGCCTGGGTGTTGAGGAGCCCTGCTCTAAATGGACAGCAGTGATAGAACATTATACAGAACTTGAAAAAACGATACAAATGAAGGTTATGCGAAATCAAGGTCAATGACTTCTGATCTAATGTTAAGTGAAATAAAGCCAGATTCTGAAAATATTTATGAAAAACCGTAACAACCATGGTAAACACATACAACAGAGTATGTAGTAACATACTACACAGAAATAAATTCATTAATAACAATTGCTTTAGGGTGGAGAAACAATTTTTAAAAAAATTTCAACAGTCATATTTTAACTATAAAAACATAAACGTTATTTTTTAAAGACAGAGTTGACATTTAGGAGAGACTGCCTTGCAGGGAAATGGATCCCCTTCAAGATGGCACCAAGGAGATGGGAGAAGATCTGTTTACTCAGCTTTAGACATTTTGTCATAGATGATGGAGAAATACTTTAGCTCCTAATCATGTTGCACTGTTGCTTCCATTTGATGGGTGCTTATAATACCAAAGTGTTTTCTGAGAGTGTTCTGAAACCGTTCTAGTCTTAGCGGGTTCGAGGTCTCACAGTTCAACCTGGGATCCATGGCTCATTGGAGGCAGGTTAAGGAGAGCACACAGAGCTGACTGCTCACGGAGACATCCCATTATTGACACAGAGAGAGCTCAGTCAGCACTATGACTGGCTGATGTGAATTGCAGAGAAGGTAGCTAGGAGTAAACTTCTGCAGCCAAAGTATCCACTAGCATTAGAAATCCTCAGGGACACAAGTCTGCCTAAAGTCAGTCAGTAACACTTTCCAAGTGTTAAGAAGATGCTGTGTTGGGATGTTGTATCACCTCTTTCCAGGATATGGCTGACTCTGCATTAGGATAAAACAAACACAATTCCACCTAAATTCTTTTTTTCTAATAGATCTTCCAGAAGAGCATACCAGCAGTTAAAACTTCTCACTAATAAGTCCAACTTATAACACATAGTAGATTTATAATATAGGTTATTTGTATAGTAATAATAATGATGATGATGGCCAGACTACGTTCTTAGAGAAGTGGTCTATTTATAAAACTTTCCCTTTATGCTTTCAGATCTAAATTAGCCCTTTTATGTTACATGGCACAAAACTCTAGAATCTCAACTTATTTCTTGCCAGAACAGATTCAGAATGCCCTCTTTGAGCAGAATTTCGATCTTTATTTTTGACCCCTCTGAGACACACTTATATATGGGAGTCTTAATCTTGCTGGTCCCAACAAGGCTGACTTGTACTAGGACTTCAGTACATGTTTGTTAAATGAAATAAATTAAGGCTGATCTCTTTCTTCCTGTCTCCATAGCAGCCGCGTGTTAACGCTCCTCCATTGCGGTTGTGTCTGAAGTGTCTTGGTGGCTCGACCATGGCAGGGGTGACTGTCATGCCCCTTTAGGCTCCCTTTCTCTTAGGCAAGTCAGGCTTCACTTTTTCCTTACCCTCCTCACTCTGCATTCCTGCCCCTTCTCTTTACATTGGATTCTGTTTGCTGCATGGTCTTCAGCTATGATGCTCTTGTGTGTCTCTGTGGTTCGAGTACCTACCCCCCTTCTTTCCCTGGAGGGGACTTTGGAGGAAATGTCAGCCCAGTTTCATTTCTGAAGCAACTGGCATCTCAAATTCTGCCTTAAGTCACCTTAACCCAATTTAAAGCTTTCCTCACAGCTTTTATAGATCAGCAGCATATGTATTGCCTAGCCATCAGATCTAATAAGAGCAGACAGTCTTTTCTCTCTGAAGGTTCCTGTGGAATTGTCCTGCATCCATGTGTCATCTAACACAGAACGTTTTGTCGGGTTAGGAAAGTGAAATTCAAGAGTTTAAAAATAGAGGACATCCTCAGTGGAGTTGCAGCCATGCCAGAGTTACCCTTTGTTCAAAAAGGGAATGCACAGACACTGCCTAGCTGGCTGGAGCAGCACAGGACGTGTTGTTGACTCCCTTAGAGGCGATGTCTAAGACCACTGGTCCATCTGGCACTGACACCGGAGTTTTGACCACCCATTAGCACATTTCCTGGGCTGAACATTGCCCTTTGGCTGAACCCTCTAAACACAGTCTAAAGCTGCTGTTGCTTTAGACTCGAGTGTCCTATCAGCACTTTTTGTTGTTATTGTATTGGCCTCCTTTGGTTCAGATGCCACAGTACTATCCCGATAAGAGAAAAATTAGCAAAAATAAATGAACAGGCTGGAGATAATTGTGTATAGCATAATTACCATTAGGTTAAAAATAGGTCCTGTGTTAGAAGGTTGTTTCACCTCCTGCGAGCACAGAGCTGACTCTGGATTAGGATAAAGCAAAAACAATAGCTCTTAAAATTCTGTTTTCTAATATGTCCTCTGGAAGAACATACCAGCAGTTAAAACTTCTTATTAATAAGTTCAGCTTGTAACACATAGTAGATTTATAATATAGGCTTGTTTTAATAATAATAATGATGAGGAGGATGAAGGTACTTACAAGGTTATAAGATAAGCATTTAACATATAACTCCTCCTTCAATACTCTAAAGAGGCCTATAAGGAGGGAATTATTACCCCCATTTTACAGATGACAGAACTGAAGCTTAGAGAAGTGACTTCCTTGACTTCACTCAGCTAGTCAGTGCAGGAAAACAGGTGGTCTAATTGCAGGCTCTTTGTGTATCAGTTAGTGTTTTATCAGGGAAGCAGAGTAGCTATAAGTAAAATTTATTATAGGGATTAGGTCTTTCTGAATTATGAGAGCTGGTGAAGTCTAAGGAAGCCATTGGCCCTGCATCTCTAGTGGTAGGTTTGAAGTCACTGTTGATAAGTCCTGAGAATTTGTTATAAGGGCGTAGAGGTATCTTATGGAACTATGGGCCCCAATAAGTGCCTACAATCAGCAACTGGCAAGGCATCGTGAATCGAGGTGCTGGTTCGTTCTCTGTCTGTCTGTCTCCTTCACTCTCTCGGCACAGGCTTTTGTCTCCATTTGCTTCTGAGCATTTGCTGCATCTTCTCTTTCCCAAGGTTGACTTTTGTTTTTCTCTTTTGTGCATATGGTAGAAGGCAGACACTTCTATAGCTATCAAATGTATAGATCGTACATCAGGTGATCAACAGAGAATGACTTGATGCTATGAATCCTAATACAGATTCCAGGATACAGAATCTCAGTGACCCTGCTTGGATCAAGGGTCCAATCAACTGTGACTAGGGAGGAGCAGAATGAAGACAAGGAGGGTCATGGGTGGGCAGCCTCCTCCAAAAGTATGTTATAACTGGGATGGTTCTGGCCCTATGTAAATAGTGAATTGAGGAAGTGGTAATGGAAATGGGGAGGACACACTTGCATCCACTCATTTCTGTAATTTGGGCCAGTGCAGTAGTGTTGGAGGTGGAGAGAGGTAGTCAGATTTTGGACATTTCTGAAAGTTGACAGGCTTTGCTACTTGTTTCTGGGGCTGAGTCTCCTGAAACTGATCAGACAAGGGGGTTGAAATTTTACTTTTTAAGCCAATGTATTTATTTCCAAGTGGATGTGAAAATGAAAACTACCTTGGAAGGGTTACATTCTATCTGGATTTTCATGGTTTTCAGATAACTGTAGAATTTCTATAGAGATATAACCCAACTTCCACTTCCTGAATTCGTGAAAAGAGATCGGAGATACTGAGATTACAAAATCTTTTACATTTAATTATATTTTTAACTGTAATCCCTCATCCAAATTGCATAGATCCTTTTGGAATGTGTTTAGAAAAGAGACTCATTGATCAGAACTCCACTTGACAGATTGGGTTAATCTTTAGTTTTTCAAGCGAATTAGGATTAAGCTGAATTATTCTCACTGTACTTTTAAATAACTACTCTCCCTCCCAAAAAGAACATGCATTTAAGTTGACAATTTCTTGGTTCTGATTCTGCAGATGTCTCTAGTTTGAACATACGGTGATTGTACTTACCACCTGTGCTGAAATTCTTGCAAACACTGGGGATTTGAGACCAAATGTCAGCTCCAAGTTTGATATTTATTGGCTTCAGTAACTCTTTCCTCATAACCTTCACTCAACCTTTAAATACTTTGAGATTATTATATTTGTTGGAGTGTTAGTAAAAAAGTCATTACACTGTTGTGGAGAATGATATTTGGGTAACTGTGATGACTTGTTTCAATTCTAGAATATTATACTTTTGTCATTTTGGGGATTTCTAAGCCACTAACTCCTCTCCTTAATATATTGTAATAAATATATTTTTGTATTTTGTTATTTTCATTTTTTTAAAATAATTTCATCATCTTAAGTGAGTTTAAAGTCAGTTACAAAAGGAAAAAGAGTAAAAGACTCTCCTTAGGCTCCAACGCATTTAACTTTCAGTACTGAAATACTTTTATGCTGTTCTTATTTTATTGCACCTATTAATATTTATGTATAGTTAAATTCCCTTATAATATTTTCCAAGAGACCAATCTTTAATATTATAGGCAGAACAATGTGAAATGTATAATACAGTGAATACTGAGACAATTTACAATAGTTAACCTGTACGTAAGACACTTCTTAGCATAATACATCAGAAAAAATATATATCTTGTCTTATTTCACAGACTGGAAATGGTCACTATAGCGAAGCAGGTTTGAAAAGAAATGGTAACAAGCTTTATAGGAAAGGGTGGAATAGAATGAATAGAATAATCAAGGGCTGAGGGGGACTACATTGACTTGATGTTTATGGATTTATTTTGGTCAGATGTTAAAAATTTTTATATCTGATCAAATGGGTACATGCGGATACATTTCAATTAGGTGATTTTTTTGTTCCTCTTTCATAAATGTTGAACATGAGTCGTAGACATACTAAGCAGCCTGTCCAAAGTCGTTTAGCAGTGAACCACTAAAGGAACTAACGTAAAGAACAAAGCATTACATCTTAATCCTCAGCTTTGCCATTACGTACTTGTCCCACTACAGGCAAATGACTTGTACAAACTTGGCCCATACTAGGTACTAAGTAAACACTTGTTGATTGACTAAAACACCAAGCCTCAGTTTTCTCATCTTTAAAGTGGGAATAATAAATTCTACCCATATAATGGAGAAAAATTATGATTTACATGAAGATCCCTGAAAAAGTTTATTGAGAAGGCAAACAAGAGCTCACTTGCCATATTATTTTAAACCAGAATGTAAAGCCATAGGAGACGTGTCTCCTTGTGATTAGTCAGCATGTGGTTGTAAAAGGAGAATATTGAAAACATCATAAAAATTATGTAGAAGGAAGAGAGGCCATGCAGACAAAGTTAACCTTGGGCAGAACAGAGGGTGACAGGAGCTAAGGATGGCAAAATGCAAGGGCACTGCCCTTTCTCTGCACCGGGAATCGGGGGATAACGTTGCCCCTTTGCTTCTGAGTTCTCTGGTGCTCTGCTTCTGTTTCTGCTTTTAACCTGCACTTTTTTTTTTTTTTTTTTTCCTAAAGCATGCCATCATGTCATCCCAGTGAGGTTGCGGGTTCACTGGTCGGTTAGACTGCTGCCTTCATATCTCATCGCCAGCATATGGTCTATGGGGAATAACCCTTCTATTATTTGCACAGCTGTTCAGTAATATTATTTTAAGACATTACATGCACAATTATGTTCAATTATATAAAATGAATCTATTTTACCTAATGCTTATTCTCTAGGGTTTGTTCATCTTTAGTTACAGGAAGTTTAGCATGGAACAGCAGATGGTACAACACAATGTTTGTCAGCTAATAAATTTAAATGTCACGGCATGCTACATTTTTTAGCATATATCTCTATATATCTCAGTCAAATGCCTCAGCTTGCTTTTAAACAACTGTACCGAACTTCATGCATTTATGTCATTCTTTGGTGTGATAATGTGATTTTGGGGTAGGAGGGAGAGTGGCAAGAAGCCAAAACATTTTCTCCTTTGTACTTTGGCTTGTCCCTCTTCCTCAAGGACTCCACCTGTCAGAGGCACCTCTGTGACATCGCTCTGTCCTTTCTCTAATAGCCTTTTCCAGTCCCTCACTTGCCCGATGATCGTGACACTGCCATCACATCTATCCCTCAATGCAGTTTCCCTGCCCTGGCTAGGCTGGCTGTGTGCTCTGCTTGCAGTGATTCCAGCAAACCCTTTAGTGTTGCCCTGTAGCATGGCATATTTACTCTACACCTTGTCACTTTTGAAATCTTTCTGTTCTACTAGCTCACGTGTTGGCTGGGGAGACAGGTGTTTGTATCTGACATGCAGACCATGGCACAGTTATAGATGGTCTCTCTCTCACTGAGAAGGCAGAACGCCTCTCCTCCAGTCCTTCCCTCCTGCCTTCTGCCCTGAATGGAAGCCCGCTTTTCTGGGAACTTGGTATTCTTATGCCTTTAAGGGCATCTGTTCTGAAACTGGCCAATGGGATTGTTAACCAACATTTCAGAAACGGACAACTGATTGAAATAAAAAAAGGGGGTTATTTGCGGTTTGTTAGGACTGCAACCCGGGAGACACAGATTCAAGAGCACTTGAATTGTGTTCCACTGCGCTACAAAATGGGAGAGGCTTACAAAGGCAAAAAACTGCAAGGTTACAGTTAGTTGCATGAATTTTTTTATCAAGAATTATAATTGGGGCTGGCAAGAAGTAAGGGTGCTTATTAAGTAAGGATTGGTGGGGGTCTGAACAAGGGGAGACCTTGAGACCATAAGGTTGCTGCTGGCGGATGTTGTTCTGAATACTGCCAATGGTGTGCTTGGGTCTGGTATAGCTCAAAGAAATTTCAGGTTTTCAGTAGTACAGGGATATGTCTGGGACCAGATCCTCAATGGCTGCCTGATTCCATTTGTGTATACCTGAACTGTGGTTACTCCGCTATAATTTCAATTTGTCATCAGGACTCGGACTTCATTTCTTTGAGACTAAAGGTTCACCTTCTACCTGGATCTGAAAACTCCTGTGAGAGCATCATGCTTTTGAAATCATCCTGCTTTCTGCCTTCGGATTTGGCAAATTCCTGTACATGTCCGACTACATGGGCTGCAAACTTTCTGAGCTTACATTGCCTTGGAAGTGCACCAGAGGACGCCTGATGCCAGTGCACCAGGGTTTGCACTGTAGACAGTAATGACATACCTGAACCCCAGGCTGTGCTAGGTGGTCTGCCTGCCTTGAAAGTCTATCTCCGTTCCCTTTCCATCTCTAAGACCTTCCACCGAGCAACTGCATGGTGAGATCCACTTTATATGAAGAAGTTCATCCCATCCCCCCTCTTCTTTTTATCTACATCACCTGTTCTGATTTATGGATTATAAATCAACTGAGTTTCATTGGCGACTGGGGGTGGGGAGGTGAAGGGCAGGACAATGAAATGATTAAGAGCCCAGACCATGGGGGTCGAGGTCTGTGTTTGAAACCTAATTCTGTCACATGGTGATTTTCTAACCTTAGTCAAGTTTTTCCTCTTTCTGAGTCTCCGTTTCCTCATTTGTAAAATGTGGATAATAAATTTTACTTCAGAGAAATGCTGTGGAAATTAAATGAAATAAATCATTTCAAGCACTTAACCGTGGTGTCTGACACAGAGTAAACACAAAATAAATAGTAGCTATTATTACAATGGAGTGAAACTAATTGAGAATCCAAATTTATTTATTTACTAAATGAACATATTGGGCTAATAATGGATAGCTAACATTTATTGAGCATGTGTGTGACCCATACTCTTCTGATGCTTATATTCTTCTGTGGAGCTTATGTTCTAGAATTTCTGCAGTTACCTCAGTGTTGACTTCAGTGGACTTCTGGTATGTGAATCCAACTGCATGGGGTGGGGAGAAACACTGGGTCCAAGTTCAAATGTGGATCTGCCACTTATTTTTGCATGGTTTTAACAACTCATTTAGCCTTTCTGTTTTGCTTTCCTTGTTTTCTGATGGTGAAAATAACAGCTTCCTAGTAGTGAAATAATAAAGGTGAAATGCTTGACCCATGGTAGGGAATAATACTGCCTCCCCTCACCCCCATTCCTTTTTCTTTACTTCCTCACTTTTCTCTGTTAAACTGACTTCCATATTTCTGAAATTCCTCAAATAGAGCTGCAGGTTTCTAGACTTTAGGTAGAAATTCCATAGTCTTCAATTAAAGAGATCAATGTTTATCTATAACATCAGGGAAACTGAACTTCATGCTCAGAGACGGCAGAGATTTGACCTTGATCTTGTGTCTTGGTCCAGTGAGTTGTGATTCTGAGCTGAGTGCTAGAGGAGAGTAGTAAATGCTTAACTGGGAATTGCCTTTTTTTGTAAATCTGCATCTGCATCTTACTCTTGCTCTCAAGTCCTAGAACATGAATTTCTGTTTGTTTTATCCACATTCTAGTCAAATCCTACCAAAGAAGACAAGACATTATTTTTAACATGGATGAATTGAAAAGAAAAAATAAATAACCATTGTTTTTTTTTGTTTTGTTTTTTTTTCCTTTTTAAAACAAGCCTAGATAGCTGCAGTCTAGAGGTTTGAAGCTTAGGCACTGTCTTGTCAATGATATAGAATCATCTAGAAGTCTACTTTGACTATTGCCCCAACCTGAGTACTGCCTAAGCACTGACTTACGCCAAACCTCTTCTCTTATGTCAGCAAGCTTTTGATTTTGTGTGTGTCCATCAGCTAGGATATGACGGTAGAATATTTGTGGAGAATCTCAGTTCAGGTGACCTTGATGCTTAGAGCTAATTCTCCAGGGCTGTCCAGTATCTGGAACTTCTGGCATCTGGCAAACATCACTAGCTTGGAGTTGCCTCCGCTGTGTGAACTTGCATTTATTAAACAGAAACCTAATCTTTAAACTTAATAATTTTGTTGAAGGAAGGAAACTTATTTCTTTTTCCTGGCTGGGGCTTTGGGAAGGTATCTGTCTTGTTATTGCTCCTCTCCTTGCTTGCTTTATGCTTTTATTGAGAGTTTGAATAATACTTTCAGTCTCCTTCTCTCTTTCCTTTGGGAAAGGTCGTTTTTTCCCCCTAAGTCTTAAAACTATGAAATAATGGTGATAGGGAGGCATTGGGACTTGAAGAAACTAGAGAAGCTAGAAAGAGAGCAGTTCCATTTTAGGACATCAGGGGCTCAGTGAGGTGATGGAATTGTCCGGGCAACTGGAAAGAGAAGCTGGGTCTGGACCGAAAGGAGCGGAATCTACTAATCCTAGCAGGAAGTAATCAGTAGTAGGAAGTAATCAGTCCTGAAAAGTCAGGACGTAAAAGACCCAGACTTAGAAAAAACTGCCCTCAGAGTGCTGGTCAGAGTCGTCCAGCCTGTGGCAGGAGCAAGTGGGTGTTATTTTCCTGATGTTAGATCCTGGAGGGAGAGTGTAGGAATGACCCATGAAGTATAATGTTAGAAGGACATTATCTGGCCTCAGTAAGGATAGGAAGGAAACTGAAGGAAATTGATTGAAACTGCCTTCTTGGTTTGGGGCTTGGGTATGAACCTTTGGTTACTTTTTTTGAGAAATAGTTTTTTCATCTGTTTTAAGAGTTCACACTCAGACATTCCCCAACTCTGTGCTCATAAATTGCAATGGCAGGGGACAAGAATATTGCCTGATTGGAAAGGGATAGGACAAAATATTTTAAGAGCCATGAAAGGTTTATGCTTTGATACAGGGATTTCTCTCCTGGAAATTGCTCTTAAAGAAATAATCCGATAAAGGGACAAAGCTTTATGCACCATGATATTCGTTGCAGTATTGTCTGTCTTGGAGAAAATCTGAAAATTGCCTAAAAGTCCAATATTAGGAAAGCATGAAATAAGCTCAACAAATCGATGGACTGTTCTATAACCATTAGGAGTTGTAATTGAAGACTTTGCAACAATAGTGGAAAAAAATGTTTATAACCTAAAATGAAAGAAAACCTACAAATATTGTATGAAAGCTACATCCAACTGGGCAGCATTTATTTTCATGTGTAGGCAGGGATTAGAAAATGAAAATAAAAACTTGGTGATGGTGATGGGAATGTAGGTGATTTTATTTTTTATCTTTTCAATGTTCTTTACTACAATGTCTGTGCAACTAGAGAATGTTTTTTTGACAATGCTAAGGAGGAAGTGGCTTTTAGTGATTCTTACTTCCTGATAAAGGTGACCTAATTGAGATTTTGTTTACTCTGTACAGGAACTCCTTGCTTTTTTCTTTGCAAGAGGCTGGGGTCAGTTATTGGGGGGAATTCCAGTGAGTTAAAAGCAAAATCTCTTGAAAAGCCAAGAAAATATCTGTGTTGAAATGTAGTTGCAGCAGAAAGACACTGAATGTGGGTCAAGGAGCAATTTTCCAGCGGAAGAAGTTGTTATTGTTCTTGGAGATGCTGATGAAAATATCAGGTCTGCTGGATGTCAGCTTCCTCTGGGGACAGTATCATGGATGAGGTTAGAGTGTTTGACCTTGAATATCCTTGAGAATGCACTGAGACTGAAGGCTATCCCTGGCTTGGTGTAAGTGGGAATTCTTGTAGAGATTTTGCAAATTCTAGTTATCCCATGGTCATGGTCAGATATATCTCTGGGCTAAAAGAATACACCAGCTCTGGAATGGTGAACCTGAGCACCAGGAGATGAGAAATGAGGTGCGTTTTAGAAACCTTTCCTGATCACATGGTGTACCATCCTCTGGGTTTCCCATGCATGTTTTTGCTGTAGGAAGATTCCCCCCCACCAAAAAAAAGAATACACCAGCTCAAGGGCAAGACTAGGCCTTAAGAAACCTAAGAAAGGCTGGTGCCCAGTCTAATCAGGAACTGTTGTAGAAAGTGGAAGCAACTGGAAGCAGAGGAGGTGAGAGAAGCTGCCCTGGAGGTCAGCACTGGTCACCTTCTTCAAACAGGTGTGAGTGGGGTGGACTGAGTTGACCCCTGTTTAGGAAGAGGGTTGTGATAAGAGTCTGGGCCCCTCAGCGTGGGGAGAAGGGAAGCATGGCTGGTGGGCATGGTGGTGGGACTGTTGTAGTTATTGTATTTCCTGAGGGTGCAAAATATGCTCTCAGGGCCTGATGTCTGCACTCTGCTCCTGCAGAGTCCCTGGATTAGAGCTCTTTACCTCTACACAGCCTGCACATATATAAGTGCACAGTATTTAAATGAATTCCTTCCTTTTTATGTGCTTCAGTGTGTGTGCCCACTAGGGGAACAGAGAGGAGGGGTAATTAGATATCATTTAGTTTAATATCTTCACTTTTTAAAAGAAACTGAAGTTCAGTAAGAGAAAACATAAAAGCCCTCCCTCTTCCTGTCCTGGGTCTCAGGCAAGCCAATCCTCAAATCCTCGCCCACTGGCTGCTTGCCTCTGCCAGGCTTTGATGCCAGCCTGACGGCCACCAGCAGGGGTTGGCATCTGTAGTTGTGTTTTCTGATTAAAAATATGGCTTAGGGAAGACTGGCAGAGGTCTAATGTACTGGGATGCGATTCGACCAGGGTTTTGGATGAGAGTGTGAAGATCTGTATTATCCCAGGATGAAGCACAATGGAGGTATGAGATGCAGCCAAGTGATGTGGGGAGAAATTGAGAGCCTCGTGAGTGGAGGGGAGGGCGCGTAGAATCAAAGCACCCACGGGAGCCTAAAACACTGAAATACTGATTGCTCAGGTTCATAGAAAATGCAAATGGTCATGAGAAGCAAGCACCCTTATCTCACGGTGCAGAAAGATTGTGGTCCAGGCAGACTGGTTTATAATCCTGAAAACTCTCCTCTTCATCTGAGCTCCTAGGGCCTGAGGTTCTGTTGGCACCCTTGGTGATGTATACTGGTCTTCAAAGTAGGAAGCACTTCAGAAATAGCATCTGATCTCCTTTGTCTTTTTAAAGGAAAACATTTCTTCTTTTTTCTTTTCTTCTCTTCTCTTTCTTTTTCTTCCCTCTTTTTTATCCTTAGCTTTGCACCCATTTGTTCTTCTGATGGAGACAATCACAGATGGGACCAAGATTAACCATAGGCAGGAGGCCAGAGTAGATGCAGGGGAGGGGAGTGGACCTTTTGTGGGAAGTGGGGAGCCAGGAAACATGGGCCACGTGTGGCTGAGTTTCCATATCCTGAGTTAGGCCACTGAATCCCATCATGGAAAGGTGAGTTGCAGACTTGGTGAGAGCCCCCAAACCCTGGGCTTTTTTAGTTAGGGAAGGACTGAGTTGGCTGTTGGCATAGTCGAGTGGCAGCCTTTGGAAAGTCAGTTTCAACAGCAAGAGAGAGAAAGCAGTGTGCGTTCAGAAAATGAGAGCCACTTCTGGAGCTTTGCACAAAGGGCCTCGTGCGTTTTGAGAAGGCACGTGGACTTTATTTGGATGTCGTCGTGGACCCCTCTGGCATCAGCCTGCTGAGTGGGATGAGCAGTGGATTGGTATGCCTAGGACAGAGGTGGAGGGAAGCTAGAGCTGTGAATGTTGTTAGGAGGCTTAGCGGAAAGCCGAGTGGGAAATACAAAGCCCTGACCTGAGGCAGAGAGAGAGGATAGAGAGGTAGGCCGTGGAGGGGGAGAGAGGCTCAGGGCTTGTTCCAGGGCGAAGGAAGGGAAACCTGGAGATCACTCCTCACCCCCCGGGGATGAAAATTTCCTCCGAAATAATTTATTCATAAGAAACCAAAAGGTGTGGAATGAGTAAATGTTATCCCTCATTCCCAAACTGAAGTTTTAGATGAGTTAGAGAAGAGATGAGGAAAGAAAGTGGAAGAAACCAGGAGGAAGGGCTGTCACTTCTAAACAAAACCTGAATATTTGGTGGCAAAACCCTTCTGGGGATTATGACCACCTCCAGTAGGTTCTCAGGCCAGGGGTGTGGCACAAATGTGCCTTTCCTTAGCAAACCAGGCCAGATCCAAGCGAAGATTTAATGAAACCAGGGAGAAGCAAAAGGGAAGTAAATATATGGTGATATGTAATCAGAGAGTCCAGTTTACAAGATATGGTTGCCTGCCAGGGACACGGAGTCAATCACCTCAACTCCACAACGTCCAGATTTGACAGGAGACCCAGAGTGAAAAAGAGGCCAGTCCTCCTGAAGACAACCAATGACCTCTTTCCAGTAACCCCCTCTTCCCCAGTGACTGATATGCAGAATGCACAATAGCAATTTTCTGTTGGGGTGACTAGATAGATAGATGATAGATCCATAGGTGATTGATGAATAGATACAAGGGACTTGCAGGAATTCTTATGTTTCTTGGCCCTTTTTATATCTTGCCCCAAATTCAGGGAAGCCCAGAGTCTCAGGGAATGGGTCACTTCAGAACAAGGGAGACATCTAACTGTGATGTTTCCCAATGTCTCAGTGACATCCATCATTTCAGGAAACAATTTGTAGCATCACTTCTGACCAATTAGCAGAGGACTAGGCCTAAGTAGCTAAAGGTGAGAAATGGGAATTCTGCAGGTACCAGTGGGATAAGCTGTGATGTGACCTCATCTATGAATAGGACACGTGGGGACCATGAGGATATGGAGTAGCAGAAGGTGAAACGTTGAGGGTTGGTCCCACTATGCTCTGCATCATGTCTGAACCCCACTCCTCCTTGTGAATGCAGCTGGGATCCTGGTGTAGACAGAGATCTCCAACGTGCAGAGAAGGAGACCCATTCCTGGCAGGAACTGAGCTCTCCCAAGGCTGTAAATCTAACACACCAGGGGAGCTGTGTTTATTTTCCCTTCTCACCAGCAGGGGAACAGGGAGAACAGCTTTAAATCCAGATGGCTAGGACTCTGCTGGAAAGAAGGGCCAATAGCAAACCATAAAAAGCAATATAGACCTTTTTCTCCCCCCAGTCCAATCTGGCCTGTGGACACTTGTATAGTACTAACAACAATAATAGCTCCCAATAATTATTCTCTTAATTTGTGCAGTGCTCTTTACGTGCAGTACTTCACATAATTTCACAATAACCTAATAAGGAAGGCATTATTATCCCAATTCCACACATGATGAATCGGGACTAGAAAGCGTCTATAAGTTGTTCAAGGTCACACAGGTAATAACTGACAAAGTGGTTATTAGAACCTGGTCAGTCTGACCCCAGAGTCCTTGTTACCTGCCCCAGTGCACAACCCTGGCTCTCTTAGCCATTGATGTCCCTGCTTGTCTTGGCCACAAGGAGAGAAGTAGAGTAGCAATTCAGGGACAGTAGAAGCCCTTCTGTGTGCCGGGATGATCGTGTACCCCACTACAGACGCAGTCACCACACTTCTCAGGGGACCCTGAGACACCAGAGCATGTCCCCAGCATTGCAACTGCGATGAGGAAGAGCCCAGAAGTCGTTCTTAGTTAGGAGCGAGTAAATCAACCAGCCGGTGTTGATGCTGCCTGTGGGAACAGTCAAGAATCGTGGAAGGACTTTCCAAGGAGAATAGGGGTTTGTCTCTGGTCTGTTGTATAGATTTCGTTTCACTGTAGGAACATCCTGTCAAAGAGCTGGAGTTGCCCATGGGGGAGATGGGCTGCCTCTTTTCCAGTGCCCATCAGGCATATTGGAAAGATGATTTCTGTTATAGCTAAGAATCTGGGCAGATAGCCTCCAAGGTCCCTCTAACATTCAAATTCTAGTGTCCAAAGGTGTTGAAGGAGGATCTGTTTTACGCCCCATCTAGCTGAGTGCTTTGCTAGATTTGTTGCTTGAGTGGATGGGTGAAGCTGGCCCCGGGGTGCTCTGCAGTAGCCTGGAGTGTGCCTGTAGAGCGCCTTCTCCCCACCCTCCCCCCACCGTCTGTGGTCTCGCTTCCAACAGGCAAAGCAGAGACTCACTTGCTCAGCGCAGCCCTGCAGGCCTACAGGGCAGAGGTATCCTCGGGCATTCACACAGACTCTGAGAAGGTCAAAGCAAAAGGGCCAGGTGCGTCTTGCAGCTCTGCTGGGATGCAGTTTCCCTGTCAGAGGCAGGTTCCTGCCCTGGGGCAGAGAAGAGGAGCACAGCCTCTGGGTGAGACAGTCAGACTGGCCAGAAGGAGCCGGTGCACGCCAAGCCACATGAATGGCAGGAAGTGATGGAAGCCACAGGTGGGGTCAGGACCTGATTGTCCTTGGGGTGATTTCTGGGGTTCTGGAAAGCTCTTTACAGAAATCTTCCTCTCCCCTGCCTCCCAGGGGCTGAGGTAGGTTATGAAGGGGAGAAATGGGGAAAAGGTGGGAAGATTCTGTACCCTGAAAAAAGGGGCCGTGGGAGAGGGACTAGACTACAAGATGATAGGAGCAACTGAGACTTATGAGGACTCATTTTTCTTGCCTCAGCGCGAGGGAGAAGGTGGCAGTACCCCCAACTTGAAAAAGGTCCCATAAGATTGACTTAAGAAGGTAGAATTTATAAAATACTTCATGCCTCAGGATTTTCTCTGAAATTTTGGCCTTGTAAACTGTGCCTGGGAGATTTTGGCCAACCCTCAAGTATCCCCTGAGGGATTCTCGAGAGCTCTGTACCCAAAGAGCATCTTCAGCTGTCTTTGGGGATGGCTCTTTCTCTGCTGCTGCTTCTCCTCATCGGGGCCACTCTGAACATCTGCCAGAGGGACCTTCCTCAAGGGACGCCTGCCAAGCACCATCGGTGGCCTTGTACTGCTCCCCAAAGCAAGTGTAAAAGCTTGGCCCTGCCAGAAATTTTAATTTCCTTGGAAAATGGAAATGTCTCGTAATAAATGTTTTATTCTAACAATTTTATTTTTTGCTTTTTACACATAGTAGAGTCACAATTTTGATTGGTGTGGATCTGAAAACTCTACACATGATAAAAAGTATGATTATGTATTTAAGCAGACATGTTAAGTGGCTGGAATTTTGGTTTCCAAATGCATTCATTCCAGAGTAAGCCTATTACTTCCGGCTAAGCAACTTCTAAGGTTTCCTGTTCTGTCCAGCGTTAAGCCCTTAGCTGCTGAGATCGGCAGAAGGCTTCCATTTCCATGCTCCTGTAACTCTCCCCTGTCCTTCAAACTGCGCTTCTCCATTCTGGTTGGCTTTTTTCTTTATCAAGAATATCATCTCTTCCTCTTTTTGAACTTTATTCTCATCCCTCTCATTCTACCTGAGGTCTTCCTGCATCTGAGAAGCCATCCCTTCCCCTTTCCTCCTTTTTCATCCTAGAACACTTACAGTTTTTACCACCCAATTCAGCTTGACTTTTTTTTCTTTTTTCTTTTTCTTTCTGAATATCCTAATCACTGTTCTTGTCTCAGTGGAGCAAGGGCACTTCTAACCTGGAGCTTTGGACTTAGTACAGACATGACATTTTCTTCAAGGTGAGGAAGATCAATTAATCTAACTCCTACCCACCCTTCAGCCCCTTTATTCATACAGATGTGGGAGGGGAGTGATTTATCTGGTTGGTATGTTTGGGAAGAATAAACCAGGTGCAAGTAGCCTAGTTCTCTCTACCCCCAAATCCTTCCTCTCCCCCTTGGGAAGCTTCGCTGCAGAGAATATTAATTCTCGACTGTTCTTCCAGGAGAGAGTCTTCTCCACTTCTACTGGGAAGTGTGTGCAAATTGGCCTAATTCTGTGTTTCACTTCCCAGCCTATGTGGCTTTCTCACTAAGTTTCATCCTTCAATTTGACCTGTATCAATAATGAAAGTGATATTTTGAGCCTCAATTGCCATTCTTTGTTTTATTTTTCAAAGTATTTAATGCTCAAATGAGGAAAAGGTCTGATATTATTTATTAGAGACCCTAAAACCAGGAAGTAATGGCTTTAGCATAGGTGAGTTGAGGCAGGAGGCATCCATCACCCATAACGTATGACCGTGCTCCTCTGTGCTGCTAGATCTCACTGCATTTTGGACAGGCTGAATCTCAGGATGAGACCCTCCAGCGTGGACCCTCCACTCCCAGATTGGGTCATCAACAGAGCTTTTGGGTGTAATTTGTTTGGATGCTTAAATATCCAGGCCAAAAGGAGCATTTTGGTTTTAGCACTGTGAGTGTTTAATTCTTCCTTCTGTTAAAAAGTGGTCAAGAGGTTCAGCTGCTTGGAGAGGCTGCTTCTGGAACCTGAAATTGGCCCAGGTCAGTGGGAGATGCTGGCCTTATAGTTTATGATCAGGTTTCACATGACTAAGGGTATAAATTTTAGAGGAAATATATCCCCAATCTACAGCCTTCACTGCCTATTTTTCTTGTTCCCAGTGTACAGAGTTAGGAAGTTCCAAGAGAAGCCCAAGAGCCCTGTATCTGAGTTCAGGTATTGCCATTAGGTCTATAAGAGCTTTAATGGGTTTGGGATTAGAGTCTGATAACAGAGCAACAACAACCCTGTGAAAAGTCTGAGGTTGTTCTTAGGGGATTTAGTTACCAGATGGATCAAAGAGCAGCAATGGCTACAGGGAGAATGACTAAGCTTTATACCCTCCGGTATTTCAGGCAGAGTAGTAGGTTGAATGACTGCAGGCCAGCAGATGTCTGAGAAAACCTAGTACCCAGGTTTTGGGAGACTTTGCAGCAGACAGATGGGTCTGTAATTTAGAGTCTCGTGCATGGTTCCTTTAAGAGGTTGCATGGACAGACTCTACTTAGGTCCCTTCCGTGGGATTGTGCCCAAGAAGTGAAGTAAGTGTTTGACTCTCAGAGAAAGCTTTTCACTTGGTATCTCCACATATCCCCTGGGCTCCAGTTCTGCATTCCCAGCCCTAGGTACTAGAGTCAGGTGCTAGAGCGACTAACTCATCCTAGTTTGCCTGGAATTTTCTGAGTTTTAGCCTTGAAAGTCGTGCATCCTGGGAAACCTCTCAGTCCTGGGCAAACCAAGGTGTGACATATGAATGAGTGGTCATAAAATGTTTCTTGAGAGGATGAGGACGTATGAGTAAGTGCCAAAACACCAGTGCAAGTATCATACAGAGGGAAAAGCACAAGCTTTAGCCCGAGATAGACCTGGGTTAGAATTCTCACCCCACTTAGTAACTGTGTGACCTTCAGTGTCAGGTAATGTATACAAAAATCTGAGATAGTGCTTTAGTATCAGGTGTTCAATAAATGGTAGCTATTGTATGATTTGAGACATAAAAGTGATAATTGCAAGAAGATTGTAGTCAGATGCTCCTCATTCTGAAAGAGATACACAGAGACCTCAAGAGGGCTGTGAGATGAGGGACCTCTTTGAGTGTAGTTTTATGATCTGAGTCTTTCTAGATTATATAGATTTGGAGGTATCTCTGTTTTGCTCTTCATGTCACTGTGAAGACATTTAGAAGAGGAAGAAGGATGGCAGGTTTCCCTCTACTCTTCCAAAAGCTTGTCCTTTATGAGTGCCTGTTTCTTGGGGGCTCATGGCAGCCGATGGTAAGCTACCATTTGGTGTGGTGTGGACAGAAGGTTAGCAGCCCATGCTGTGAGGGGGCATAGTTGCATAGGCTTGAAGAATCTTGGAGACTGGAGAGGTCTCAGAGTTTATCTAGTTCAACTCCTCCTTTTTATATGTGAGTTAACTGGGTGGGACCCAGAGAGGTAAAGTGATTTGTCCGATGTCATACATTGAGTTAGTGGAGAGCCAGGACCAGAATCGAGGTCTCCTGATAGTTGTTGAGCATCTTCTCCACCATACGTATGTCTTCCTCTTGCACCATGGCCATATCTTCCTTCATTTTCATTCTTGTTCATAGCGCACTTTTAGACTGGAATTGAGCTTTGTACTAGATTTTTATTTTTGTGTAACAAGTTGCCACAAACTTAGTGGCTTAAAATGACACACATTTGTTATCTCATGGTTTTTGTGGGTAAACAGTCTCAGCACAGGGTTTAGTTAGATCCTCTGCTCAGAGCCTCCTGAGGCTGTAATCAAGATATAGGATAGGCTATACTCCTTTCTGGAACTCAGGGTCCTCTTTCAAGTTCACATGCTTAGTCTAAAGCTTAGTTTCTTGTAGTTGTAGGATTAAGTTCTGTTTCCTTGCTGGTTGTCAGCCAGAAGCTGCTTTCTGCAACCAGAGGCCACTCACAGTTCCTTGCTATGTGACCCTCTCACAACATCGTAGCTTACTTCTTCAGGACCAGAAGATTCTTTCCCTTCAGAAAGGGCCCAGTCCCTCTTTTCTAAGGGCTTGCATCTGATTAAGTCAGGCCCACCCAAGAGAATCTTCCTTTTGATTAATTCATGCTCAGCTTAATTACATCTGCAATATCCCTTCACCTTTGCCAGGTAATATAACCTAATCACAGGAGTGAGATGCCATCATATTCATGACCCATGAGGGTGTCCTGCCCACTCTCAAGGAAAAGGGCTTATACAAGCTGTGTACACCAGGGGGCAGGGATCTTGGTGGCCATCTTAGAATTCTGCCTACCACAGGGGTAGAGATCAAGGAAGACTTCTCATGAGCAGTGATGCCTGAGCTGAGGAATGGAAGATGACAGAGATTTCTAGTTTCCCCATTAATTTGCAAGTTTTTGAGGATACATTGCTCATGCTTCTTTTAAAAAAAATCCCTCATGCTTAGCACAGTGCCTAGTATATGGTTAAGTGCTAAGTTTCCGTTGTAGAATTAAATATACATACAAAAAGACCAGTATGAACAACTCTTAGACATTTGATAAAGCATTTTGAGTTCTAGGAACTAGCACAGGGACAGGTTCAGGAGAAAGCAAGAGAGATATTATAAAGCCTCTGCGGCAATTTGGTCCACACTGTTGTTCATGGGTTAAGAAACTCAGATTTCCAGATCTGCTTACTGTTGCCCATAGTATGGCTTTATAAAGCGACCTCGATACAATGTTTCCTGCAGTGCTTTGGTGGAAGAGCCCAAGGTTTCTACTGCTGGTCCAGTTGACTATTTGCTGCACGGGTCACTGGGTTTTCTTCACTCCCAGATGCCTCTGTATCCACTGAGGTCCTGAGACGTATGGATTATTACCCCAAGAATCAAGTGATGCTGTTTTTATCATTTCCTGAATCTTTGAAGGAGAATTGGGACTACAGTTACTATTCTTTAAGCTTAAAATGAGCTTCAGTGAAGAGGAGGAAGGAAAATTGCTTAAGTCAGACCCCACAGCTAAAGGTAAAATGCCTAGAGAGTCTTTGAAAACTTTAGTTTGACAGCATTTCTAGTGTTCAGCTCAGCTAAAGGGAAGGGTGCTTTGTTACAGAATACAGTGACAGTTCTGGAAAATAGCAGCCCCTTTGGCTTGCTTACACTGGGAACATAGATGTAGGAGGGGAAATAGTTTTGTGAAAAGCTACCTCATTTGAAAAAAGTCTTGGCTTAAGTAACATAAAAAAGGGCCCTGAGCTTTGTAAGTTTAGAAATAAATAGACACAGATATTCCTCAGCAAACCTACTTAGTGTGTGTATGTGGCCAGGATAAGAGGGTTGTGCTGCACTTCCTTTTTCTATACAGGGTTGAAAATATCTAATTCTGATGGATATTTAATTTAACTGTTTACCCACTTTCCATGTTTTTCTGTGTCCCTTATTCCAAATTATATTTCAATGATTGTTAAGAGAGACTGGTGGGGGCTTCCCTGGTGGCACAGTGGTTAAGAATCCGCCTGCCAGTGCAGGGGACATAGGTTCAAGCCCTGGTCCGGGAAGATCCCACATGCCGCGGAGCAACTAAGCCCATGCGCCACACTACTGAGCCCGTGCGCCACCACTACTGAAGCCCACATACCCTAGAGCCCGAGCGCCTTAACTACTGAGCCCACACGCTGCAACTACTGAAGCCTGTGTACTCCGGGGCCCGCGTGCCACAACTACTGAGCCTGCGTGCTGCAACTACTGAAGCCTGCATGCCTAGAGCCCGTGCTCCACAACAAGAGAAGCCACCGCAATGAGAAGCCTGCGCACTGCAACGAAGAGTAGCCCCCGCTCGCCGCAACTAGAGAAAGCCCGCACGCAGCAACAAAGACCCACCACAGCAAAAAAAAAAAAAAAAAAGAAAATAGAATGAGTAGATCTCTCTGGACTACAAGAATCCATATTTTTAATAAGCATCCAAAGATTCTGATTCAGGGGGTCCATATTGAGAGAAATATGACTGGAACATAATTTAGGGGTGCAGAGCCACTTTTTAAGGAAAAAATGAAAAGTTCAGGAAGGGTACTTGTAAATAAAAAAATAAATAGGCATTAGGTTCATTGTGAGAATCAATGGTGGAGTCACTCTTGCCCATGCTGTTGTTTTTAGATGTATATATTTTTTCCCATAACTCCAAAAGCAGACACTCTTAAATTATATTCTCACAGGCCTTCCTAACACTCAATAAGCTCTGAAACTTTGCTTCAATAATGCTTGACCTTCATTTCCACCTCTGCTGTGCTTTTCACTCATCTGCCTTTTTTGTAGGTCAAAGAGAGCTGACTCAGGGGTTCTGGAAAGGTCCATTTGCTTAAAGAACAAGGAACGTCCTTCCTTCTAGCATACTTAATTTTCTTTAGGTTAAGGCAGAAACAAGGGCACCAAGTGACGTTTTTAGCTTCTGCTAAAGGGCACTTTTTTTTTTTTTTTTTTGGTGGAAGAGCCAAAGCTTGCCCGGGGCTCTAAATTTAAAGATTTCTTCCTTTGTCCTCCTGCAGTTTTGATCAAATCATCTGCATTCCCTGAACAAGCGCTCTAGAAATCCACAACTATTTTCACGTGAAGTGAAATGAAAATCTCCTAAGCCTCTCCATGACATTTGCTGACAACCCTTTTTGAAAAGGAGAAAAGGAATTAATTTTTCAAGGAAACTAACTGCGTTACAGAGCATATTGACTTCCCCTCCCTCCCCTGGAGGGCTTACCCACCCGACTGGCTTCAGTTGACCCACGTGGAAGTTTCCCAAACCCATAGCTCTGGCCCCGACTTTTAACTTCAACCCCACCCTTCCATCTGACTTCTGGCCGTTTCCACTGGCTCCACCTGCCTTAGCTGGGAACCTCAACAATAATAAAACACACTTATTATCTTCCTCTGTGCAAACCAGTCGCCCTTCCTTCTCTACTTCTGTTATCCATACTCAGCTCCCAGGGTAAGAAATATGAAGTCATATTTCATTCCTTATTCTTCCATAATTCTACAGATTGTCACTCACAAAGTGCTGTTTTCCTTCATAACCTCTTCGATATACACTTCTTTTTTTTTTTTTTTCTGTTGCACATCTTAACTCAAGCTCTTAATATCTCACATTAGAAATATTGCAAGAGGCCCTTAGACCCTTAATGTCAATTTCTACTTGTTAATGACTCGTCTGACACAGCTGCACAAACCCACAGAGGATGAATGGGAAGAGACATGGATATTATTTAGTTCTTGGGAAGAGAATCGCTCCTGAGATTTTGATATATTTAAAAAATTCTGGGTTCCCAGTTTTACATATTGGGCTCACCTATTTACTATATATAACACAGTAAGTATTTCCACATTTTGGAAATCTTTCCCTCAGCTGCAGCAACCTCGGCTGTAGTTAGTTTAGCTATCAGAGGAGATTAGTGTACAATTCACCCTGTTCCACACTTCGCTGCTTTGTGCAAGCCCACCCATTGTCTCTGCCAATCCCATGGTGGTCCCTGTCCTAGACCAGAGCCATTAGACCTTCATACAGGAGAAAAGAGCAAGGTGGGACAGTCTTTAGAATCTCTGGGAAGGCTTGTGAAGGCAGGTAGTCAAACAGCAATCAACCACTGCACACTGGGGGATGAGAGCACATAAAATCTGACAAAATTGTATAAGCTCAGCCCTGTGTAACTCAGATGTTGGCTGGGGTTCTTGTAACTTTTGTGGTCTGAATTAAATTGCCTTGAATCTCCCAATGCCATAGACTGTGGAAGTCCTAAGCTCGCCTCTGAATTTCTGCTATACCTCAAGTGTGTCTTGTCATCCCCTTACCCAGCTTCATCCCCAAACTCATGCCATTGCCAATGAGTTTACTAGACTTAGGGGGAAAGTTTTGGTTGGTCTTGGTGTATGGTATAGCTTTCTGTCCTCGCACTGAGTGAGTTTCCTATCTTCTCCCTGTCCATCTTTTCCTGTCATTGCCTACTCCCTGAATTACCTTCAGAAGCTCCAAGTTCTTCCTTCTGTTTTACAATTTTCCTTCCTCCTATAAACCTTGGTGCCAGCTAACCCTTAGTTGTTAGTTAGAAAGGGGGAGGTGAGGGCTTATTTCCCACCCAAGGACTTAGCAAGATTTTATTTTTTCCAAGTTTCTCCTTTCCTTGACATGAATTGTCGTGTTAGCTGTTAAGATGAAAATGTTTTCTCCGTGTTGATACGTATGATAATGACATATGAATATGTATATACGTATATGTTCAGAATACATATACATGTATGAGGAAAATCCCAAATAGAAAGATAAAAAAAATTCTCTTCTCCCACCAGCCTTCTCCACAAAGGAAATACACCGAGGAGTTAGCAATGGTCATCTCTGAGTGGTGGGATTTGGGTGGTTTTATGTCTGTACTCATCTTTTACTGCATGCAATTTTAATGTTTACATATGTATTTGTAATATAAAAAGCTAGAAAATATATCTAAAATGTAACGGAGAGAGTGCAGTGAGGTACCCAGAAGCAGGCCTGCTGTCACAGACAGTGCTCTGCCCCAAGAGCCGGGGGTGGGGGGAGGCCTAGTCCTGGCCTTACCCATTATGACTTGGGGGTCATTTCTCCTCTCTGAACTGTTGTGAACAGAGACTGGCCATCATATCTGATGGGTGGCGGTCCTTGGTGATTTTGAAAGAGCTGTTTGAAAGCAGTAGTGGGGACGATTCTGATTTCCACGTGGGTTTATGTATAGTCTGCAAGAAATAATTGATTTATAGTCTTGTAGAGCAATAAGTACCTTCAAAACCTTAAGAAGTAGAACATGTTTTTCTTTATTTTTCTCGACATGAAAATCATATAATGTGGTCCCCTGAGTGAGAGCAGGTAGGGCAAAATGGCCTCATTGCGGGTCTTGGAATTCACTGTAGTTTTTCCTCTGGGAAAGGCACATTATAACTTCCTTCGCTGTAGCTGATATTTAATGCTTTTCTTTTTTTCTGTCACTGATGAAGGTGATGCTATTTATCATCTGGGATTGGGTCCATGGAGTCGTTTCTGAAAAATTAGACAAGGCTTTTGAAACATGCTTCATCCCTCCTCATGTGTCTCCTTTTGCGACTAGGGAACCCATTTTCAAGACAGCCAACCAGGCATAAGGGCATATTTGTGCTGTTGAGAACACAAGGTTTGAATCCAGACAGATGGGGATTTGTGTTCCAAGATTAGCACTTGCTGGCTTGCTACCTTGGATAAGGGCTTAATCTCTGGAATCTCAGTTTCCTCATCTATAAATGGAGGTAATGATGCCTACCTCATTGATTAGCTGGTGGAATTAAATGGGACAGCACATGTACACCAAGGCACCTTTCATCCATAAATGTCAGTTCTTTTTCTCTAGGGAGCAGAGCTTTTCTACACATGCCTTCGGGGTTAGATTTGTGATCTTGGCCCCCTAGGCAGCACCAGCCAACTGGTCCAGTTGATCACTAAGCCATCCATTGTGTCACATGCATTTCCTGTTTGGAGGCATTTTGTCATGACATTATATTTACCTGCATCAGGTAAAAATCACTTACTGGACCTTTGTTTTCTCACTCTGATACAGAAGCAGAAGCTGTCCATATGCCACAGTGTCGACTATGCACATAGGGCCCCGATCAGCCAACATGACACACATCAAGTTGAACAGGAACACCCACAGCGGCTTGGAGAAGATGCCATTAGGAATCGACAAGAAGATTTTCATATATTTCCAATTTAGGCTTTCCCATTTCCCCCTCCATCTCAAAATTTAGTCCCTAAAGATAAAGCATATCATTGGGAAGGGGGCTAAAAAAGAGGAGGTTAAAGGTATTCCAGCTTTTGACCCTCTTGTAGGTGACAGAATCCCAAAGTGAGCAGACTTCATTCTCTAAAGTAAAAGCAGAGACCCAAAGACAACATTGCTGCAAAAACGATGCAGGAACGACCAGCAGGTGGCGCTGCCGCTCCATGTGTCTGCTGAGGCCCACATAATGGCTTAGAGAAGAAAGTTGCGTTTCAATGATGGAGTAGTGTTTTAATGATGCCCATGCAAGCATCTGCTAAAAAGAGTAGCCCCTTATCGTGTCAGTCAGAAGTAAGCTCCCCTAGAAGGGGTTTAGCTCATTTGACCTTGGATACCGAAGGCCTAGCTCCACCAAAAAGAATGGAAATCAGAGGGAGATTTGCAAAGAACAGAGCTTTCCATTCCCCTACAGAGAAATAAGGTTAGTGGTCTGGAGACGGCAAGCAGAAAACAGCACAACTAAAGATATTAGCCTTGGAGGGCCCTGGGGTTAATGTGGTTGATAAGAGCCACAAAACCCGACTACATGCTAACTGCTTGGTTAACTTATTACATCCTCGAGAGGCTGTTTTTTTTGGTTTTTTTTGTTTTTATCTCTGGACTGGATGAAGAATTCCCTTGAACCACAGAGGTTTTTGTACCAGGAGATTAAGTAGCATAGAAAATTACAGCCCTGCATTTGTGCTGTTGGAGTTAAGGTGGTGTCAGCATTCCTATTTTAAGCTGTTATTTTCAAGGGTGTGAGTGTTCCAGGGACCTACAGATTCAGCCCAGGGAACACCTCAGTGCAGGACACATGTGGCTTGGGGACGGCTCAGGCAGACAAGCAGAATCTCTGCAGGGGAGATGGGTTATTGGCATTGACTCACTCTCACTCTTAAACAAAAAACCACCACAGAAGTAAGTTAAAAATACACTGCAGAAATATGTAATGAGTTAGAAAAAATGTTGCAAGAAGATTTGTAGTGCAAAGATGTAGTACTCATGCATGACAGCAAAATTGACAAAACACATTCTTATTAGCTTTTAATGATTACTTGGGTCAATGGTCTGTGAACTGAGATAGATTTCCATGAGACTGTAATGGCCCTAGAGGGTGTCTGGGTAATAAATACATATTTTAAAAATTGGGTAGCACATGGCCATGAGCATTACTCCGGAAGGCCAGCTGGCTGGATTATGTGATAACACAGCCAAAATGTCTGGAAAAAAAAAATATATATGGCATCTCATATATTTTATATATATATATATATATATAAATATATATGGCATCTCATATTCTCTGTGTGTGCTCATGGCAATCATGAGAGTGGGGAGGTAATATACACTTGCAGAGGTTTCAGTATGGTCCAGACTCTATTCCATATATTAGTTTACTTATTCCCACAATGGCTCCTGCAATAATCCCTGTATAATAGGATTTATTATTCCCATTTTAGGGATGAGAAAACTGAGCCTTCAGTTTCAGGTGAAGCAACTTTCCTTGAGTATTCAGTTGGTGGGTGCTTGGCATTTAAACTCAGGTTTATCTGGTCTGAGGCCCATGATCTTTCCACAGTAATACCTCGTGTATCCGCTCCTTAGAAGATATTTCATTCCAATTCAATTTATATATGTTTTTGACAAGGCAGCTTAGTCTCTGTTTCCTCATCTATAGAATAAGGGTAATATTATCAGCCTCTCAGGGTGGTTGTGAAAGTGACTTAGCCCAGTGCCTGACATGCAGAAGCCACTCCACGTATGTGCCCCACCACCGTTGCTGTGACATTTGAGAGAAACGGAAACAAGGCCGTGGTAAATGATGTGCTTTGATTGCAGCTAGACCTTTCAGCTTTTAAGGGAATTGTGCCACAGAAGTGTTAGTTCCCTCAATTTTATCAGATTCATGAGGTGTAAGAATAGAGTGCATACATCGATTTTCTAGCCAATAAGTTAGACAAAGACCAAGAAAGGAAAACAGGCATGGAAAATTGCATGTCAATACTCAGAGAAACAAGTAATGAGCTGGCAGTAATTGAGTGGAACCAGATGAAGTCACGTATGTGATTACCGGCTGCCCTCAGGGTATCAGGACTATTCTGGTCTTCATGGTCTTTGAATGGACAAGGAGGGATCATGTATATATGACACCTTCCTCTCAAATCAGTAGGGTCCATTCTTCAACGGACTATTATACACATGCTATGAAGTGGTTCCGGAGAAACAAAAATGCTGCCAAGCATTTTGACAGTAAGTCTATGTATGTAACGGTGGTCCAGCCTTTCACAAGGCCCACCTGCCTCTCGTGGGTGTCATGATGGCAGGAGGTCCCTCAGGCTTTGGATTGTGGAGGTCACCAAGATACTTTGGGGACAGAGAGTCTCCAACTGGGGGAGATTCTTTGTCCCCAAAGCATCTTTGTCTGGAAGGAGGAAACATTTGGTGGGGAAAGGAGAAAAGTAGAAGAGTAGAGATGGGGAGAGAGAAAAGGGCAGGGTAAGAATATAGAAGAAGAGTGAGAGTGAAAAGTGACCCAAAGAAGAACCTGCCCAGGTCTTATGTTTTCGGCAGTCATGGATGAGAATTTCTGCACAGTGGTTTCAGACTCACATGTACTATGTGCACCCACACACGGCCCATCAGTTCTAGAAAGAGAGATCTCTGAGAAAGGAACTATATGTGCCTGACAATGTGCTTCTGCATTCATGAGCTAAGCTAATCCTACTGCAGTGCATCTTTCATTTTTCCATATTAGGTGTGAGGAGACTGACTCTCAGCCTTAGGTCATACGGCGAGTAGCACGCCCCTGAACTTACGCTCTTTCTAACTAGCTCAATGATAGGTAATTGCTTCATTGTGCCACAAGATGTTGATGGCAGCACCTTTCTCTGAGGCTGGATATGAGAATAAAAATGGACAAGGTCACCTATGTATATATATACATATATATATTTTTAAAGCCCCCAGGACATGGACTTGTCTGTAGTAAGTGCTCAAAAAATGTTACTTTATCTTCACTCGCTCATTAAGCAGTCAGAACACACGTAGCCCAATGCCTCCCAGTCAGTCGCCAAGCTGGGCTTGATTCAGACCCTTGTCCTTTTGGGGGAAAAGTTTTTTATAGGAGAAAAACTTTAATTTTATGAAATAGCCTCTAAGAGACCTGGGAGGTTGCTGAGAATCGAGTTCTCAGTTTCATTGTATATAAAAACAATAGAAGCTGCTGGACAGGCAAGGTTAATCAATTACAGGTGACTGTCAGGAGTTGTATTTACTGGGAAGCAACCTAGAAGCACAGCAATATTGAAACACAGTGTGAATTGCGTGTTCCTTAATGGCTCTGGCCCTCTGGATACAGGCAGATGTGTGGGATATGGGCTTCTTTAAACTACATGATTCCACCTCCTGAGGGATTTCACTTCATTTTCACGAGCTCACCTGCATACCACGCAGGTCGTCGCTGGTAAGAAAGTGTGTCTTCGGAGCAGACCATGGTAAGACTTGGAATAAGGAATCAGCCACTGTTTAACGCAAAGGAAACACTGTAGCTAAGTAGAGGACTGTGCAGATTAACACCATCTGGGTTAAGAAGGTCACTGTTGACAGAGTTTAAAATTGCTTCTGCAATTAAAGAGCCTGAGGAAATCTATATGTTTGGGTCTGAATGAGGACACACCAGATAGTGAGGAGGAGTCTCTTTTTCTCTAAGAATAAAAGAAGGAGGGCTTTACTTCCTACATTTAAAGGGAAGGGGCTGACGTGAGATAAGCTGACCCAAGCGAAGCCCCATCCAACCTCAGTGGCAGCGGCCTCTTTGCCAAGCAGCCAGGTCACGGCACCGCTTTCCCAGCCCTGGTGCATTTCCCTGGCATGGAAGGAAGGCAGCCTTTTTTGCTTTCTCCGGGGCTCTGTGCCTTGCACTGAATAAATACCTGTTGTTCTATGGTCTCTGTAGCTGCATTTTACAGAATAGAAAATCGAGGCACGGAAAAATCCAGAGTAACGGCCAGTGAGTGGCAGAGTTTGCATCAGATGTGTTTCGCTGCTCTGTCTCCAGGGAAGATGCACACAGGCCCTAGATTTTGGAATCGGGCTTGGTAGCAGCCTTTGTTCTGTATCGATTAGTGGTGACTCTTGCAGGGTGGCCCAGGATGACCTCTGAGTGTAGCATCGGTGTCACATCACAGACATGGCTGGGGCTGGCCCAGACTCCTCTCTCCTCACTCCTGACAATATATCTTAGCGAAGAATTTATTTGAGTTGAATTATTTAACTTTTGGAAATAAAGTAAGCATCAAATCAGCAACTTCCCAAAGAAGCAGAACTCCCCACGCTATTAAATACCAGCCGGGAATGTCCTTCCTTCCCTGGTGAGGTTGGAAGCCTGGACCTCTCGGAGTCATCGTCCCCTGGCCTCCCCTGAGCACGTCAGCCACGGTGCTTCCCTGTCCTCATTCTTCACCATCTTCGCCATTTGTGACGACATGTCTTTAGAGGGGGCTTACGTTCCTGGAAGCTTTTTGAAACCAGCTGTTCATGCCTTTCTTTGTGAGGAGAAGTAGAAGAAACTGCCGTTCCTTTCCTCTGTGATGCATCTTGATCCATCTTTTCTGTCTTATTCCTCCCTGCCTCATGTCAGGAGCTCTTAAGTTGGGGTCCACCGATGGGTTTCAAAGCGTCCATAGACCCTCAGGAATTACATGCAAATTTGTATGTGTGCATGTCCACATATTATGCATATGTTTCCGAAAAGAAGTTCTATGGCTTTAATCTGATTCTTAGAGAGGTCTCGTATCCCACCATAAACTTAGCTTGCATGGCTCTGTGACTTTCCCTTGGGTGAGCAGATAGTTTCTGGTGTACTTTGGGTCTTGTCTTTTCCTAATATTTTGTCTCCATTTTATATTCCATTATATCTGATTTTTAGATTTCTATAATGCAGTAGAATAAGGATGCCTGTTTGTTGCTGCCTACTTATTAATTTTGGACTCTAAAAATGTGGGAAACTTTGTGGAGGGTAACCTATATTTTTATTATTTTCCTAAAGTTGAGGTTTCATATTGGTTACCCATGGATCAACTCTGACCTGGAAACAATGTTTTTTAGATGATTATAATTTTTCTTAATTGGGGCCAACCGTCAGAAATTGGGGACCTTTTACGTTAAAATAAAGATTGTTGGCTTTTCATAAACACTTGGAAGACCTACCAATGCTGGATTCCTACATGAAAACACAGGCCAGGGCTGAGTTTGCTCTCCAGCTAGCTAGTCTCTATCTCTCCCTACTCTCTCCCTGATGCCAGGTTCCCCTGAGTCTTATTTATGATGGCTGTGTATTTTTAATTCTTACAGTAGAGAAATATTTCTCTGTACCTACAGCCATCTCCTTCATTTCCATGCCTCTTCCTGTAGGCATTTAAATTTAGGATCCCTGTTCTAAAGTGTAGTGATGAGAGTATGAGAAGAAAGGGGAAAAGAGTGAGTTTCTATGGGAAAAGCTTGGTGTCCAGCCCAGATCTCCCTTTTCAGGCTGGTTCCCCTTCCCCAGCTGCCCTCAGTGGTGGTTTCTAACAGCTCCCAGACCCCCTTCTCCCTCTGCCATCTTGCTGGGAAAGTTACTGCCCTTCCAGACCCACGTCCCCTCCCAACACACACACCCCTCAGCCCTCAGCCCTCAGCCAGTGGCTGGTTAACCCAGGATACAAAGGTAAGAGGGACTTTGCTGTGCAGCGTTTGCTCCAGCATTCCTGTGGGCTGAGGCTAATACGGGGCTCCTGCTGAGGCCGCCTTTGCTCAGTTGCTCTCCCTCTCTGCCCTGCTTCCTTGCTCCCCATCTCCCAAGGGCACCCTCCATCAGTGACTTGTGGGAGAATTCCCGCTTTAGGCTCCACCAGGAAATCCAACCAGATGAGGTGCTGTTTGTGGAGTCCCTAGAAGCAGCTGTGATCCTGTGATCAACCAGCTTAGGTTTTGTGATGGGAAAAGTGAGAGCCAGAACTGAAACAGAATATCCTTGAATTCCTTCTTTACCAAAATAATTCCTATTGTGGGGATGACAAATACATTTTACCTCTCATCCCATGACTGAGCATTCCCTGCTTAGGGTACTTGGTTGGAAATTTGACATGTAGACTCAAGTGGACAGAATGCTGTGAATGAAGATAAGGTCTGTTGGAGCTCAGGGTGTGGAGCGGTGGCACGCACGGTCTTCCTATCCTACTCCTTTCTGCAGGGCTCAGCTTGGGTGGGTGTCTTTCTTTTCGGAAGCCTTCCCGGACCCATGAGTTAAGAGTAGGTGCCCTTTCTCTGAGCTTCTTTAACAACTTGTGATTACTATATTGTCACGTTTCCCACATTGCATTTTAATAGTTTTGAGATACAATGGATGTACATATTTAACTTGTACAATCTAAGTTTTGCTGTCTGCATAGCCTGTAAAACCATCTCCATAATTATGTCAATCAACATATCCATCCCTTCCAAAACTTTCGTTAGACCCCTTTGGAATCCCTCCTGGCAGTCCCTCCCTGCCCCTTACCCAACCCTGGCCTCCGCAAGCAACCACTGATCTGCTTTCTGTCACTGTAGACCAGTTCGAATTTTTGAGAGTTTTATATAAATAGAATCATTTACTATGGATTATTGTTTTCTTTTTAATTTGGCTTCTTTCACTCAGCATAATTATTTTTTTTTAAACTTTTTTTTTTTCTTAAGAAATTCCTTTATTTTTATTATTTATTTATTTATTTATTTATTTTTGGCTGTGTTGGGTCTTCGTTTCTGTGCGAGGTTTCTCTAGTTGCGGCAAGCGGGGGCCACTCTTCATCACGGTGCGCGGGCCTCTCACTATCGCGGCCTCTCTTTTTGCGGAGCACAGGCTCCAGACACGCAGGCTCAGTAGTTGTGGCTCACGGGCCCAGTTGCTCCGCAGCATGTGGGATCTTCCCAGACCAGGGCTCGAACCCGTGTCCCCTGCATTGGCAGGCAGATTCTCAACCACTGTGCCACCAGGGAAGCCCCAGCATAATTATTTTGAGATTCATCAATGTTGTGTATATTAATCTTTTATTACTTTTTATTGCTGAGTATTCCATTGTATGGATATGCCACAATTTTGTTTATCCATTCACCTGTTAATGGACATTTGTACTGTTTCTATTCTGGTACAAGCAAAGCTGCTGTGAACATTCATGTACATGTTAAAAGAGTGATAAGCCATGGATGAGGAGAAGATAATTGCAAAGCATATATCTGAAAAAGGACTTTTATCCAGAATATATAAAGACCCCTTAAAACTCAGTAGTAGGAAAATAAACCAATAAGGAATGAAAAAAAGATTTGAACAGAGTAAGATATGGAGATGACAAATAAGCCCATGGAAAAGCACGTGAGAAGATGCTCAACATCACTGGTCATTAGAGAAAATTTAAATCAAAACAAGTTATTACTACACAGTGATTAGAAAGCAGTTTGGACATTTCTTAAAAAGTTAAACAGACCTCTACTGTATGATTCAGCTCTTCCATTCTTAGATATTTACTCAGACCAAATTTTGATTTCTGATTATTTGGCTTTTTCTTTCACTAGAGTGTAAGTGTAAACACCTTAAGATTAGGAACATTTTGTTTTTTTAAATCTTATTGTATCTTTTAATTTTAATGTGTGTATTCCTAGAATCAAGTACCCTGTCTGGGGTCTGTTAGTTGCTCAGTAAATGTAAGCTTGTGAAGCCTGTGTCATCTTCTGATAGAAAGGTGGGCAGTGAAAAGTATTCCAGAATTTGAGTGTCTCTGGAGGAGGATTATCATTTCCAAAAAAAAAAAAAAAAAGTGAATGTAGAACTGCATCCTTCAGGCTCTGCCATGATTTCCTTTGCATTTCCAGCAAGAGATTTTCCAGGATCCCCTCCAGAGTGGCCACTACCCACTGCCTGTCTAGTCACTCCCCAAATCATAGGCTCCTTACCTCCCTGGTGATACTTATCTACCTAGTTTCATAGTTATTAATGACTATGAGACTAAGTTATTTAAGGGTAGAATTCAGTTCTGATTTAATTTTGTGTCCCCCAGAGCTTCTCATTTAGCAATTTGTTCATATATTGGCTCAACTGAATACAGTGATTGGATGAATTAAACACAGCTTGTTATCCCAAGCATGATCTTTTACTCTCAGGAAATATGGGAGCTATATACAAAATAGATAATTATACTGTCCTTATGCAATTTATCTAAGTATTGGTGCTATCTCTGACTGGACTCAGAAAGCTTTAAAGCAAAATTGTTAGTGGAAAAGTAAATGTAGTGCACATCTTTTGGAAGGACAGTCTGGCAACCTACCAAAATTTTTAATTTACTTCATTTTTTTTTTTTTTGTCTCGTATTTCTATTTCTAGAAAATTATCCTAGCCTTCCAGGCTTTCTCCCATGAACGTTTTAGTTGTGATGGGACATGATTTTGTATCCACTTTCTGTCATTTAACACAAGATTATTATAAAATAATCATTTCCTTGTGTTGTTTCAAAGTCATTTACATAACATTCTTAATGCTTGCATGACTGTCTATCATGAGATGGTACCACAGTTCTCCTCTTGTTAGTCATTTGGTTTCTTTGCTGGGATGGGTGTAGCTTATAAATATTGCATGGCAGATATCTTTAGAATAAAGCTTTTTCTATAGATCAGGTTATTTCCTTATTTATGCATATTGTTTAATTGTTCTTTAGAAAGGTTTCCAAAAGGAATGTGCCGTTAATTGTACCCCCAGAAATGTATGAGTATTTTTAAGGAAATTTAATTGCTTTCAGAAAGTCACTTGATTCTGAGTCAAGTACTTGATTGTAAGAAAGGACAGGCTAGGATTGATGGTTATTTATTCAATCCCTGACACCAGCTAAAGAGCATCTTTCTGCTATGTGCATTTTATTTTCACTATTTGCTTATTAAATAAACCAGAAGTTTAAATATAGCAGAAGACTAATGATTCTTTGCCACAGTTGATGTTGCATAGAAGTTACAAGCACAGATGAAGGGTCAAAAGAATCTTGCAATACTGTGCTCTAATTTTTGCATCAAAGCTTTCATTTGGCACTCAGACATCCTTAATGATATGAGAGTATGACAAGCAATACCCTGATTAATTTATTTTCTCTGGTTTATACTGTCTCACTGCTTGCAAATAGCTACCAGAATCTCCTGAAAAGTGGAACTGAATGGATTTAATGATCATATTGCAGATAAACAAAACCACCAAATTTCTAATCTAAGATTTGCCTTCGTTCAAGTTACATGGCTTTTCAGATTTATGGAGAGAGAGGTACAACTGTAATAGGGGTAGATGAAATGGCAATCATCAGTATGGTATGGGCTTTGAACTGTGAATAGGAGAAAAAAGGAATAAAAAGAAATGTAATAAGAGAAAGTGAATATCAAGCTTTCATCTTTCCTTTTGAGTATGCTGTTGGTTCTTACCTTTGTGAAGGGATTCATATTCTCTTTGTTTTCACTGGAGATATTTATTTATATCTTTATATTTCTATGTATGCATGTGTGTATGTATCTATCTATTTATAAATAACAGTGCTAGTTGTCAAATGATTGCCTCTTGGCTCCAAATCTGCTGCTCTTTGTGATTTGTGCTTTGGTGTGAACACTGTAAACACTTCACTTTTGAGAGCTGGTTCAGTGTTAGGTTTTGTCAATAGAGGGGGCTAGAGGGACACTGCGGCAGAGCAAAGAATGAGGCTTTTCCTGTGCGCTTTTCTCTTCTTCCTTCAGCGGCCCAGCTGCTAGCGGTGAGTTGGTGGTCCAGTGGCTTTTATTTCCAGTTATATTCTCCTGCACTTGGTAGAAGTCTTCCTGCACACCAACTGCAGTCTATTGGCACTCCCGTGGGCAGCTTCCAGTGGACCAGCTTTACCCCATGGCACCCCCATGAACTTCATTCACCAAACTCTACCACTTGACCTCCTGCAGCTCAGCTCTGGCCCACAACACCCAGTGAAGTTCTCTGCTATTCAGCAGGCTGCAGTTGGACCCTCTCCCATGAGGTCTGAATCTCAGCCTCAAGAGTGAGTTGGTACTCCTCCATATTTTGGAGTTTCTTTCTGGGGGTACTGTCTTGCACCTAGGGTTGTAATTGCTCCCAACATTTGCTATGAGTCCTCTTTAGCCCATTTAATAGTTACTTTTCACTAGTTAAGAATATTTTATATAAATTTTTTTCCTGTTCATATTCCTGGTGTGGTTTCTTGTTCCTGACTGGCCCCTGGCTGATTCAGTAACACATAGTGACTGAACTCCTATTATGTACCAGATACCATGCTGGCAAGCTTCCTGTCCTCAGCACCCCTGCAGTTTCCATGAAGATCATGTCAGGTGTTAGGTTTGGCAGGGAAGCCTGTTTCAGGATGAAAGTCATAGGGTAGGGTCAACATGTTCTACTTAAGGAAGTGACACTTCAACCCAAACTAAAGACCAGTAGAAAGTGGCCAGAGGAAGAGGTGGGGGGGAAGAGTGTTCCAGCAAAGGAATTTGGTGCATATTTATCTAAGACCAGTATAAGAATTGAATGGAGATTTGAATACCTGCCACTTGGAAAGCACACTGCTGAGGGGCTGGGAGAAGGGGGCGAGATAGAAGTGGAGGCCGGATCTCTGAGGGCAACCACAAACCATGTTAGGGATTCTGAACTTTACTCAGTAGCCATGAGGGGTGTTGCATCATAATTTAGAGTGGTGGTTCTCAAGCCTGGCTGCACGTTTGAAACATGTAGGGTACTTAAAATCTGGCCTGACCCCAGACCAATTGAATCAGTCTCTCAAGGAGTGAACACGAGGTATCAGTAACTTTTAAAGTTGTCCAGGTGATTCCAAAGTACAGGCAAGGCTGAGAGCCACTGATCTTGAGGAACAAAAAAATAACAGTAGGCCGTAATGAGGATTAAATTACCGATTGAAGGACAAAGCCCATTTGTTAGTTGGTGAAAGTTTTCCAGCCTAAAGGTGAAAGTAATCTATAATTCTGCTTCATTATGTCAAAGTCATTTAGAATTCCAGAGGCACTGATTTGGCATTGTTGCTAAATAGAAAGTGGTTACAGGTGGCAAATATTTTTGATGTAAAGTTCTTCAAATACTCAAGGCAAGAGTGATATCACTATGGAATTAGGTAAATGTTTAACATTAAGAAAATTAATGAAACATGGACTTGGCTCATGAATTTTGCTTTAGTTTAAAAAAGAAGGCTTTAGATGGTTAAACAAATATTTGCAAAGTGAGTAAATGAGTGAATGAATGATCTCTGTAATTGGATTTTAATTAAACAAAAAGAAAAGGAGCATATCTACCACCTCTTAACTTGATTAAAATTAATTAAACATTAACTTCTCATTGGAGATTAACCTCAAGATAAACCAGCTCTTAGATCTGTGTTTGACTAACTTAGGAAAATCTATATTTAGCGCGTGGGTGAGGACTACCAGTACCTTTGATTTCATTTTTTCCTGACACTCAAACTAGAGTCACTTTCAAAAGAACCTTAAGCACTTTGTTTGGCAGCACAGCTGCTTCTACTGCTTTCTAACCTGCTGTGCTGACCTCCAAACCACACTGTTTTCCTTACTTGAGAGGCCAAATCAGATGCACCACCTCTGGAGACTACGCAGGTTAAAGAAAATAAAAATCGTTAGGCTTTGCATTATAGAAGCATTACCGGGAATGAGGATTGACATCATAACATAGCCACAGTAGATCAGCTAATCTCATTCAGATGGGCATGGTTCTTGTATCCTGATTATGTGGCCTGACAGCGGAGGCACATATGGGTGGCTGTCAGTAAAGAAGAAATTAATTGATTATCAGGGGTACTCTAGTCAATCTATAACGTGGCTGAAACATGAAAATTGTTATTAAAATTCCCATTCAATATTATATCCCCTTCGGTGGTACTTATTATCTCTTCTATGTCTTTTGCCCCTCTATTTTATTTTATTTTATTTTTTTATTTAACATCGTTATTGGAGTATAATTGCTTTACAATGGTGTGTAAGTTTCTGCTGTATCACAAAGTGAATCAGCTATATGTATACATATATCCCCATACCCCTCCCTCTTGTGTCTCCCTCCCACCCTGTCTATCCCACCCTCCCTATCCCACCCCTCTAGGTGGTAACAAAGCACTGAGCTGATCTCCCTGTGCTATGCAGCTGCTTCCCACTAGCTATCTATTTTACATTTGGTAGTGTATATATGTCCATGCCACTCTCTCACTTCGTCCCAGCTTATCCTTCCCCCTCCACATGTCCTCAAGTCCATTTTCTACATCTGCGTCTTTATTCCTGTCCTGCCCTAGGTTCTTCAGAACCAATTTTTTTTTTTTTTTAGATTCCAGATATATGTGTTAGCATATGGTATGTGTTTTTCTCTGACTTACTTCACCCTCTATGATGGACTCTAGGTCCATCCACCTCACTGCAAATAACTCAATTTCATTTCTTTGTATGGCTGAGTAATATTCCATTGTATATATGTGCCACATCTTTATCCATTCATCTGTCGATAGACACTTAGGTTACTTCCATGTCCTGGCTATTGTAAATAGAGCTGCAGTGAACATTGTGGTACATGACTCTTTTTGAATTACGGTTTTCTCAGGGTATATGCCCAGTAGTGGGACTGCTGGGGCATATGGTAGTTCTATTTTTAGTTTTTTTTTTTTATTTTATTTTTTTTTTTTTTAACATCTTTATTGAAGTATAATTGCCTTACAATAGTGTGTTAGCTTCTGCTTTATAACAAAGTGAATCAGTTATACATATACAATATGTTCCCATTTCTCTTCCCTCTTGCATCTCCCTCCCTCCCACCCTCCCCATCCCACCCCTCTAGGTGGTCACAAAGCACCGTGCTGATCTCCCTGTGCTATGCGGCTGCTTCCCACTAGCTATCTATTTTACATTTGGTAGTGTATATATGTCCATGACACTCTCTTACCCTGTCACATCTCACCTCTCCCCCTCCCCATATCCTCAAGTCCATTCTCTAGTAGGTCTGTGTCTTTATTCCCGTCTTGCCACTAGGTTCTTCATGGCCTTTTTTTTTTTTTTTTTTTTTTTCCTTAGATTCCGTATATATGTGTTAGCATACTGTATTTGTTTTTCTCTTTCTGACTTACTTCACTCTGTATGACAGACTCTAACTCCATCCACCTCATTACAAATACCTCCATTTCATTTCTTTTTATGGCTGAGTAATATTCCATTGTATATATGTGCCACATCTTCTTTATCCATTCGTCTGTCGATGGACATTTAGGTTGCTTCCAGGTCCTGGCTATTGTAAATAGAGCTGCAATGAACATTGTGGTACATGACACTTTTTGACCTATGGTTTTCTCAGGGTATATGCCCAGTAGTGGGATTGCTGGGTCGTATGGTAGTTCTATTTGTAGTTTTTTAAGGAACCTCCATACTGTTCTCCATAGTGGCTGTATCAATTTACATTCCCACCAACAGTGCAAGAGTGTTCCCTTTCCTCCACACCCTCTCCAGCATTTATTGTTTCTAGATTTTTTGATGATGGCCATTCTGACCGGTGTGAGATGATATCTCATTGTAGTTTTGATTTGCATTTCTCTAATGATTAATGATGTTGAGCATTCTTTCATGTGTCTGTAGGCCATCTGTATATCTTCTTTGGAGAAATGTCTATTTAGGTCTTCTGCCCATTTTTGGATTGGGTTGTTCGTTTTTTTGTTATTGAGCTGCATGAGCTGCTTGTAAATCTTGGAGATTAATCCTTTGTCAGTTGCTTCATTTGCAAATATTTTCTCCCATTCTAAGGGTTGTCTTTTGGTCTTGTTTATGGTTTCCTTTGCTGTGCAAAAGCTTTTAAGTTTCATTAGGTCCCATTTGTTTATTTGTGTTCTTATTTCCATTTCTCTGGGAGCTGGGTCAAAAAGAATCTTGCTGTGATGTATGTCATAGAGTGTTCTGCCTATGTTTTCCTCTAAGAGTTTGATAGTGTCTGGCCTTACACTTAGGTCTTTAATCCATTTGGAGTTTATTTTTGTGCATGGTATCAGGGAGTGTTCTAATTTCATACTTTTACATGTATCTGTCCAATTTTCCCAGCACCACTTATTGAAGAGGCTGTCTTTTCTCCACTGTATATGCTTGCCTCCTTTATCAAAGATAAGGTGACCATATGTGTGTGGGTTTATCTCTGGGCTTTCTATCCTGTTCCATTGATCTATATTTCTGTTTTTGTGCCAGTACCAAACTGTCTTGACTACTGAAGCTTTGTAGTATAGTCTGAAGTCAGGGAGCCTGATTCCCCCAGCTCCATTTTTCATTCTCAAGATTGCTTTGGCTATTCGGGGTCTTTTGTGTTTCCATACAAATTGTGAAATTTTTTGTTCTAGTTCTGTGAAAAATGCCAGTGGTAGTTTGATAGGGATTGCATTGAATCTGTAGATTGCTTTGGGTAGTAGAGTCATTTTCACAATGTTGATTCTTCCAATCCAGGAACATGGTATATCTCTCCATCTATTTGTATCATCTTTAATTTCTTTCATCAGTGTCTTATAATTTTCTGCATACAGGTCTTTTGTCTCCTTAGGTAGGTTTATTCCTAGATATCTTATTCTTTTTGTTGCAATGGTAAATGGGAGTGTTTTCTTAATTTCACTTTCAGATTTTTCGTCATTAGTGTATAGAAATGCAAGCGATTTCTGTGCATTAATTTTGTATCCTGCTACTTTACCAAATTCATTGATTAGCTCTAGGAGTTTTCTGGTAGCCTCTTTAGGATTCTCTATGTATAGTATCATGTCATCTGCAAATAGTGACAGCTTTACTTCTTCTTTTCCGATTTGGATTCCTTTTATTTCTTTGTCTTCTCTGATTGCTGTGGCTAACACTTCCAAAACTATGTTGAATAATAGTGGTGAGAGGGGGCAACCTTGTCTTGTTCCTGATCTTAGTGGAAATGGTTTCAGTTTTTCACCATTGAGGACAATGTTGGCTGTGGGTTTGTCATATATGGCCTTTATTATGTTGAGGAAAGTTCCCTCTATGCCTACTTTCTGCAGGGCTTTTATCATAAATGGGTGTTGAATTTTGTCGAAAGCTTTCTCTGCATCTATTGAGATGATCATATGGTTTTTCTCCTTCAATTTGTTAATATGGTGTATCACATTGATTGATTTGCGTATATTGAAGAATCCTTGCATTCCTGGGATAAACCCCACTTGATCATGGTGTATGATCCTTTTAATGTGCTGTTGGATTCTGTTTGCTAGTATTTTGTTGAGGATTTTTGCATCTATGTTCATCAGTGATATTGGCCTGTAGTTTTCTTTCTTTGTGACATCTTTGTCTGGTTTTGGTATCAGGGTGATGGTGGCCTCGTAGAATGAGTTTGGGAGTGTTCCTCCCTTTGCAATATTTTGGAAGAGTTTGAGAAGGATAGGTGTTAGCTCTTCTCTAAATGTTTGATAGAATTCACCTGTGAAGCCATCTGGTCCTGGGCTTTTGTTTGTTGGAAGGTTTTTAATCACAGTTTCAATTTCAGTGCTTGTGATTGGTCTGTTCATATTTTCTATTTCTTCCTGGTTCAGTCTCGGCAGTTTGTGCATTTCTAAGAATCTGTCCATTTCTTCCAGGTTGTCCATTTTATTGGCATAGAGTTGCTTGTAGTAATCTCTCATGATCTTTTGTATTTCTGCAGTGTCAGTGGTTATTTCTCCTTTTTCATTTCTAATTCTATTGATCTGAGTCTTCTCCCTTTTTCTCTTGATGAGTCTGGCTAATGGTTTATCAATTTTGTTTATCTTCTCAAAGAACCAGCTTTTAGTTTCATTGATTTTTGCTATTGTTTCCTTCATTTCTTTTTCATTTATTTCTGACCTGATCTTTATAATTTCTTTCCTTCTGCTGGCTTTGGGGTTTTTTTGTTCTTCTTTCTCTAATTGCTTTAGGTGCAAGGTTAGGTTGTTTATTCGAGATGTTTCCTGTTTCTTGAGGTAGGCTTGTATTGCTATAAACTTCCCTCTTAGCACTGCTTTTGCTGCGTCCCATAGGTTTTGGGTCGTCGTATCTCCATTGTCATTTATTTCTAGGTATTTTTTGATTTCCCCTTTGATTTCTTCAGTAATCACTTCATTATTAAGTAATGTATTGTGTAGCCTCCATGTGTTTGTATTTTTTACAGATCTTTTCCTGTAATTGATATCTAGTCTCATAGCATTGTGGTCGGAAAAGATACTTGATACGATTTCAATTTTCTTAAATTTACCAAGGTTTGATTTGTGACCCAAGATATGATCTATCCTGGAGAATGTTCCATGAGCACTTGAGAAAAATGTGTATTCTGTTGTTTTTGGGTGGAATGTCCTATAAATATCAATTAAGTCCATCTTGTTTAATGTATCATTTAAAGCTTGTGTTTCCTTATTTATTTTCATTTTGGATGATCTGTCCATTGGTGAAAGTGGGGTGTTAAAGTCCCCTACTATGATTGTGTTGCTGTCGATTTCCCCTTTTATGGCTGTTAGTACTTGCCTTATGTATTGAGGTGCTCCTATGTTGGGTGCATAAATATTTACAATTGTTATACCTTCCTCTTGGATCGATCCCTTGATCATTATATAGTGTCCTTCTTTGTCTCTTATAATATTCTTTATTTTAAAGTCTATTTTGTCTGATATGAGAATTGCTACTCCAGCTTTCTTTTGATTTCCATTTGCATGGAATATCTTTTTCCATCCCCTCACTTTCAGTCTGTATGTGTCTCTAGGTCTGAAGTGGGTCTCTTGTAGACAGCATATGTATGGGTCTTGTTTTTGTATCCATTCAGCCAGCCTGTGTCTTTTGGTGGGAGCATTTAATCCATTTACATTCAAGGTAATTATCGATATGTATGTTCCTATTCCCATTTTCTTAAATGTTTTGTGTTTGTTATTGTAGGTGTTTTCCTTCTCTTGTGTTTCTTGCCTAGAGAAGTTCCTTTAGCATTTGTTGTAAAGCTGGTTTGGTAGTGCTGAACTCTCTCAGCTTTTGCTTGTCTGTAAAGGTTTTAATTTCTCCATCACATTTGAATGAGATCCTTGCTGGGTAGAGTAATCTTGGTTGTAGGTTCTTCTCCTTCATCACTTTAAGTATATCCTGCCACTCCCTTCTGGCTTGCAGAGTTTCTGCTGAAAGATCAGATGTTAACCTTATGGGGATTCCCTTGTGTGTTATTTGTTTTTTTTCCCTTGCTGCCTTTAATATGTTTTCCTTATATTTAATTTTTGACAGTTTGATTAATATGTGTCTTGGCGTGTTTCTCCTTGGGTTTATCCTGTATGGGACTCTCTGTGCTTCCAGGACTTGATTAACTATTTCCTGTCCCATATTAGGGAAGTTTTCAACTATAATCTCTTCAAATATTTTCTCAGTCCCTTTCTTTTTCTCTTCTTCTTCTGGGACCCCTATAATTCGAATGTTGGTGCGTTTAATGCTGTCCCAGAGGTCTCTGAGACTGTCCTCAGTTCTTTTCATTCTTTTTTCTTTATCCTGCTCTGCAGTAGTTATTTCCACCATTTTATCTTCCAGGTCACTTATCCTTTCTTCTGCCTCAGTTATTCTGCTATTGATCCCATCTAGAGTATTTTTAATTTCATTTATTGTGTTTTTCATCATTGCTTGATTCCTCTTTAGTTCTTCTACGTCCTTGTTAAATGCTTCTTGCATTTTGTCTATTCTATTTCCAAGATTTTGGATCATCCTTACTATCATTATTCTGAATTCTTTTTCAGGTAGACTACCTATTTCCTCTTCATTTGTTAAGTCTAGTGTGTTTTGACCCTGTTCCTTCATCTGCTGTGTGTTTTTCTGTCGTCTCATTTTGCTTATCTTACTGTGTTTGGGGTCTCCTTATCACAGGTTGCAGGTTTGTAGTTCCCGTTGTTTTTGGTATCTGTCCCCAGTGGCTAAGGTTGGTTCAGTGGGTTGTGTAGGCTTCCTGGTGGAGGGAACTAGTGCCTGAGCTCTGGTGGATGAGGCTGGATCTTGTCTTTCTGGTGGGCACGTCCACGTCTGGTGGTGTATTTTGGGGTGTCTGTGGCCTTATTATGATTTTAGGCAGCCTCTCTGCTAATGGATGAGGCTGTGTTCCTGTCTTGCTAGTTGTTTGGCATAGGGTGTTCAGCACTGTAGCTTGCTGGTCATTGAGTGATGCTGGGTCTTGATGTTGAGATGGAGATCTCTGAGAGATTTTTGCCGTTTGGTATTACGTGGAGCTGGGAGGTCTCTTGTGGACCAGTGTCCTGAAGTTGGCTCTCCCACCTCCGAGGTACGGCCCTGATGCCTGGCTGAAGCACCAAGAGCCTTTCGTCCACATGGCTCAGAGTAAAAGGGAGAAAAAATAGAAAGAAAGAAAGAAAGAAAGGAAGGAAGGAAGGAAGGAAGGAAGGAAGGAAGGAGGAAGGAAGGAAGGAAGGAAAGAAAGAAAGAAAGAAAGAAAGAAAGAAAGAAAAGAAAGAAAGAAGCTATAATATAGTGAAGTAAAATAAAGCTATTGTAAAGCAAAGCTATACAGACAAAATCTCCCCCAGAAGCATATACATATACACTCACAAAAAAAAAAGGAAAAGGGGAAAAATTAATATATCTTGCTCCCAAAGTCCACCTCCTGTATTTGGGATGATTCGTTGTCTATTCAGGTATTCAACAGATGCAGGCACATCAAGTTGTTTGTGGAGTTTTAATCCGCTTCTTCTGAGGCTGCTGGGACAGATTTCCCCTCCTCTTCTCTGTTCGCACAGCTCCTGGGCATCAGCTTTGGATTTGGACCCGCCTCTGCGTGTAGGTCGCCTGAGGGCGTCTGTTCCCCGCCCAGACAGGACGGGGTTAAAGGAGCAGCTGCTTCGGGGGCTCTGGCTCACCCAGGCCGCGGGGAGGGAGGGGTACAGAGGAGGCGGGGCGAGCCTGCGGCGTCAGAGGCCGGCGTGACGTTGCAGCAGCCTGAGGCGGGCAGTGCGTTCTCCCGGGGGATGTTGTCCCTGGATCACGGGACGCTGGCAGTGGCGGGCTGCACGGGCTCCCGGGAGGGGCGGTGTGGAGAGTGACCTGTGCTCGCACACAGGCTTCTTGGAGGCGGCAGCAGCAGCCCCAGCGTCTCACGCCCGTCTCTGGGGTCCGCGCTGATAGCCGCGGCTCGTGCCAGTTTCTGGAGTTCGTTTAGGCGGCGCTCTGAATCCCCTCTCCTTGCGCGTCGCGAAACAAAGAGGCAAGAAAAAGTCTCTTGCCTCTTCGGCAGCTGCAGACCTTTTCCCGGTCTCCCTCCCAGCCAGCTGTGGTGCGCTAACCCCTTCAGGCTGTGTTCACGCCGCCAACCCCAGTCCTCTCCCTGCGACCGAAGCCCGAGCCTCAGCTCCCAGCCCCGCCCGCCCCGGCGGGGGAGCAGACAAGCCTCTTGGGCTGGTGAGCGCTGCTCGGCGCCGAGCCTCTGTGCAGGAGTCTCTCCGTTTTTCCCTCTGCGCCCCTGTTGCTATGGGATCCGCGCTGTTAGCTGCGGCTCGCGCCCGTCTCTGAAGTTCGTTTAGGCGGCGCTCTGAATCCCCTCTCCTCGCGCACCAGGAAACAGGGAAGAAAAAGTCTCTTGCCTCTTCGGCAGCTGCAGACTTTTTCCCGGACTCCCTCCTGGCTAGCTGTGGTGCACTAACCCCTTCAGGCTGTGTTCACGCCGCCAACCCCAGTCCTCTCCCTGCGACCGAAGCCCGAGCCTCAGCTCCCAGCCCCGCCCGCCCCGGCGGCTGAGCAGACAAGCCTCTCGGGCTGGTGAGTGCTGGTCAGCGCCGAGCCTTCGTGCGGGAAGTGCGGGAATCTCTCCGCTTTGCCCTCCGCACCTCTGTGGCTGCGCTCTCCTCCGTGGCTCCGAAGCTTCCCCCCTCTGCCACCCGCAGTCTCTGCCCGCGAAGGGGCTTCCTAGTGCGTGGAAATCTTTCCTCCTTCACAGCTCCCTCCCACTGGTGCAGGTGCCGTCCCTATTCTTTTGTCTCTGTTATTTCTTTTTTCTTTTGCCCTACCCAAGTACGGGGGGAGTTTCTTGCCTTTTGGGAGGTCTGACGTTTTCTGCCAGCATTCAGTGGGTGTTCTGTAGGAGCAGTTCCACGTGTAGATGTATTTCTACTGTATCTGTGGGAAGGAAGGTGATCTCCGCGTCTTACTCTTCCGCCATCTTCTCTCCTCCCTATTTTTAGTTTTTTAAGGAACCTCCATACTGTTCCCATAGTGGCTGTATCAATTTACATTCCCATCAACAGTGCAAAAGGGTTCCCTTTTCTCCACACCCTCTCCAGTATTTATTGTTTGTAGATTTTTTGATGATGGCCATTCTGACCAGTGTGAGATGATATCTCATTGTAGTTTTGATTTTCATTTCTCTAATGATTAATGATGCTGAGCATTCTTTCATGCTGTATGAAATACAGCAAATACAGCAATCTGTATATCTTCTTTGGAGAAATGTCTGTTTAGGTCTTCTGCCCATTTTTGGATTGGGTTGTTTGTTTTTTTGATATTGAGCTTCATGAGCTGCTTGTAAATTTTGGAGATTAATCCTTTGTCAGTTGCTTCATTTGCAAATATTTTCTCCCATTCTGAGGGTTGTCTTTTCATCTTGTTTATGTTTTACTTTGCTGTGCAAAAGTGTTTAAGTTTCATTAGGTCCCATTTGTTTATTTTTGTTTTTTATTTCCATTTCTCTAGGAGGTGGATCAAAAAGGATCTTGCTGTGATTTATGTTATAGAGTGTTCTGCCTATGTTTTCCTCTAAGAGTTTGATAGTGTCTGGCCTTACTTTTAGGTGTTTAATCCATTTTGAGTTTATTTTTGTGTATGGTGTCAGGGAGTGTTCTAATGTCATTGTTTTACATGTAGCTGTCCAGTTTTTCCAGCACCACTTATTGAAGAGGCTGTCTTTTCTCCATTGTATATTCTTGCCTCCTTTATCAAAGATAAGGTGACCATATGTGCGTGGGTTTATCTCTGGGCTTTCTATCTTGTTCCATTGATCTGTATTTCTGTTTTTGCGCCAGTACCATACTGTCTTGATTACTGTAGCTTTGTAGTATAGTCTGAAGTCTGGGAGCCTGATTCCTCCAGCTCCATTTTTCTTTCTCAAGATTGCTTTGGCTATTCGGGGTCTTTTGTGTTTCCATACAAATTGTGAAATTTTTTGTTCTAGTTCTGTGAAAAATGCCAGTGGTAATTTGATAGGGATTGCATTGAATCTGTAGATAGCTTTGGGTAGTATAGTCATTTTCACAATATTGATTCTTCCAATCCAAGAACATGGTATATCTCTCCATCTCTTTGTATCATCTTTAATTTCTTTCATCAGTGTCTTATAGTTTTCCACATATGGGTCTTTTGTCCCCTTAGGTAGGTTTATTCCTAGGTATTTTATTCTTTTTGTTGCAGTGGTAAATGGGAGTGTATTCTTAATTTCACTTTCAGATTTTTCATCATTAGTGTATAGGAATGCAAGAGATTTCTGTGCATTAATTTTGTATCCTGCTACTTTACCAAATTCATTGATTAGCTGTAGTAGTTTTCTGGGAGCATCTTTAGGATTCTCTATGTATAGTATGATGTCATCTGCACACAGTGACAGCTCTAATTCTTCTCTTCCGATTTGGATTCCTTTTATTTCTTTTTCTTCTCTGATTGCTGTGGCTAAGACTTCCAAAACTATGTTGAATAATAAGGGTGAGAGTGGATAACCTTGTCTTCTTCCTGATCTTAGTGGAAATGGTTTCAGTTTTTCACCATTGAGGATGATGTTGGCTGTGGGTTTGTCATGTATGGCCTTTATTATGTTGAGGTAAGTTCCCTCTATGCCCACTTTCTGGAGTGTTTTTATCATAAATGGGTGTTGAATTTTGTCAAAAGGTTTCTCTGCAGCTATTGAGATGATCACATGGTTTTTCTCCTTCAATTTGTTAATATGGTGTATCCCATTGATTGATTTGCGTATATTGAAGAATACTAGCATCCCTGGGATAAACCCCACTTGATCATGGTGTATGATCCTTTTAATGTGCTGTTGGATTCTGTTTGCTAGTATTTTGTTGAGAATTTTTGAATCTATATTCATCAGTGATATTGGCCTGTAGTTTTCTTTCTTTGTGACATCTTTGTCTGGTTTTGGTATCAAGGTGATGGTGGCCTCGTAGAATGAGTTTGGGACTGTTCCTCCCTCTGCTATATTTTGGAAGAGTTTGAGAAGGATAGGTGTTAGCTCTTCTCTAAATGTTTGATAGAATTCGCCTGTGAAGCCATCTGGTCCTGGGCTTCTGTTTGTGGAAGATTTTTAATCACAGTTTCAATTTCAGTGCTTGCGATTGGTCTGTTCATATTTTCTATTTCTTCCTGGTTCAGTCTCGGAAGGTTGTGCATTTCTAAGAATTTGTCCATTTCTTCCAGGTTGTCCATTTTATTGGCATATTCTTGCTTGTAATAATCGCTCATGATCCTTTGTATTTCTGTAGTGTCAGTTGTTACTTCTCGTTTTTCATTTCTAATTCTATTGATTTTAGTCTTCTCCCTTTTTTTCTTGATGAGTCTGGCTAATGGTGTATCAATTTTGTTTATCTTCTCAAAGAACCAGCTTTTAGTTTTATTGATCTTTGCTATCATTTCCTTCATTTCTTTTTCATTCATTTCTGATCTGATCTTTATGATGTCTTTCCTTCTGCTAACTTTGGGGGTTTTTTTGGTTCTTCTTTCTCTAATTGCTTTAGGTGTAAAGTTAGGTTGTTTATTTGAGATGTTTCTTGTTTCTTAAGGTAGGATTGTATTGCTATAAAATTCCCTCTTAGAACTGCTTTTGCTTCATCCATAGGTTTTGGGTCGTTCTGTTTTCATTGTCATTTGTTTCTAGGTATTTTTTGATTTCCTCTTTGATTTCTTCAGTGATCTCTTGGTTATTAAGTAGTGTATTGTTTAGCCTCCATGTGTTTGTATTTTTTACAGATTTTTTCCTGTAATTGATATCTAGTCTCATAGAATTGTGGTCAGAAAAGATACTTGATACGATTTCAATTCTCTTAAATCTACCCAGGCTTGATTTGTGAGCCAAGATATGATATCCTGGAGAATAAGCATTTGAGAAGAAAGTGTATTCTGTTATTTTTGGATGGAATGTCCTATAAGTATCAATTAAGTCCATCTTGTTTAATGTATCATTTAAAGCTTGTGTTTCCTTATTTATTTTCATTTTGGATGATCTGTCCATTGGTGAAAGTGGGGTGTTAAAGTCCCCTACTATGGTGGTGTTACTGTCGATTTCCCCTTTTATGGCTGTTAGCATTTGCCTTATGTATTGAGGTGCTCCTATGTTGGGTGCATACATATTTACAATTGTTATATATTCTTCTTGGATTGATCCCTTCTCATCATGTAGTGTTCTTCTTTGTCTCTTGTAATAGTCTTTGTTTTAAAGTCTACTTTGTCTGTTACGAAAATTGCTACTCCACCTTTGGTTTGGTTTCCATTTGCATGGAATATCTTTTCCATCCCCTCACTTTCAGTCTGTATGTGTCCCTAGGTCTGAAGTGGGTCTCTTGTAGACAGCATATATATGGGTCTTGTTTCTGTATCTGTTCAGCCAGTCTGTGTCTTTTGGTTGGAGCATTTAATCCATTTACATTTAAGGTAGTTATCAATATGTATGATCCTATTACCATTTTCTTAATTGTTCTGGGTTTGTTATTGTAGGTCTTTTCCTTCTCTTGTGTTTCCTGCCTAGAGAAGTTCCTTTAGCATTTGTTGTAAAAATTCTCTTAGCTTTTGCTTGTCTGTAAAGGTTTTAATTTCTCCATCAAATCTGAATGAGATCCTTGCTGTGTAGAGTAATCTTGGTTGTAGGTTTTTCCCTTTCATCACTTTAAATATGTCCTGCCACTCCCTTCTGGCTTGCAGAGTTTCTGCTGAAAGATCAACTGTTAACCTTATGGGGATTCCCTTGTATGTTATTTGTTGTTTTTCCCTTGCTGCTTTTAATATTTTTTCTTTGTATTTAATTTTCGATGGTTTGATTAATATGTATCTTGGCGTGTTGCTCCTTGGATTTATCCTGTATTGGACTCTCTGTGCTTCCTGGACTTGATTAACTTTTTCCTTTCCCATATTAGGGAAGTTTTCAACTATAATCTCTTCAAGTATTTTCTCAGTCCCTTTCTTTTTCTCTTCTTCTTCTGGGACCCCTATAATTCAAATGTTGGTGCATTTAATGTTGTTTCAGAGGTCTCTGAGTCTGTCCTCAATTCTTTTCATACTTTTTTCTTTATTCTGCTCTGCAGTAGTTATTTCCACTATTTTATCCTCCAGGTCACGTTTCTATTCTTCTGCCTCCGTTATTCTGCTATTGGTCCCTTCTAGAGTATTTTTAATTTCATTTAGTGTGTTGTTTATCACTGTTTGTTTGCTCTTTAGTTCTTCTCGGTCCTTGTGAAACGTTTCTTGTATTTTCTCCATTCTATTTCCAAGATTTTGGATCATCTTTACTATCATTATTCTGAATTCTTTTTCTGGAAGACTGCCTATTTCCTCTTCATTTGTTAGGTCTGGTGGGTTTTTACCTTGCTGCTTCATCTGCTGCATATTTCTCTGTCTTCTCATTTTGTTTAACTTACTGTGTTTGGTGTCTCCTTTTTGTAGGCTGCAGGTTTGTAAGTCCCATTGTTTTTGGTATCTGCCCCCAGTAGGTAAGGTTGGTTCAGCAGCTTGTGTAGGCTTCCTGGTGGAGGGGACCTGTGCCTGTGTTCTGGTGGGTGGGGCTGGATCTTGTCTTTTTGCTGGGCAGGGCCATGTCCGGTGGTGTGTTTTGGTGTGTCTGTGAACTTAGTATGATTTTAGGCAGCCTCTCTGCTAATGGGTAAGGTTGTGTTCCTGTCTTGCTAGTTGTTTGGCATGGGGCATCCAGCACTGGAACTTGCTGGCCGTTGGGTAGAGCTGGGTCTTGGCGTTGAGACAGAGATCTCTGGGAGAACTCTTGCTGATTGGTATTATGTGGGGTTAGGAGGTCTCTTGTGGTCCAGTGTCCTAAACTTGGCTCTCCCACCTCAGAGGCTCACACCTGACACCAGGCTGGAGCACCAAGACCCTGTTAGTCACACGGCTCAGAAGAAAAGGGAGAAAAAAAGAAAGAAAGAAAATAAATATATAAAAATATTTTTAAAAAAATTAAAATAAAAAGTAATAATAATAATAAAAAGAAGACAGCAACCAAACCAATAAACAAATCCACCAATGATAACACGCACTGAAAACTGTACTAAGATAAACATAAAAATTAGAAAGAAGTCAGTCGCAGACAGCAAACCCCAAGTCTACAATTGCTCCTAAAATCCACCGCCTCAATTCTGGGATGATTCATTGTCTATTCAGGTATTCCACAGATGCAGGGTACATCAAGTTGATTGTGGGGATTTAATCTGCTGCTCCTGAGGCTGCTGGGAGAAATTTCTCTTCTTTGTTTGCTCAGCTCCTGGGGTTCATCTTTGGATTTGGACCCCCCTCTGCATGTAGGTCGCCTTCAGGCATCTTTTGGGAAGTCTGAGGTCTTCTGCCAGCATTCAGTAGGTGTGCTGTAGGAGTTGTTCCACATGTAGATGTATTTTTGATGTATTTGTGTGGAGGAAGGGGATCTCCACCTCTCACTCCTCTGCTGTCTTGAAGGTACCCCTCTGGCCCTCTATTTTAGAATATGCTACATATTTCTTTAGCACTTGGTTGCATGCTTGCAAATAAGTCTCCATGAGTGTAAAATCCCTTCAGATTACAGTACCAAGCTCATTGTAGAATACTTTTCTTTTACTCACGTGCCTAGTGGGGAACTAGGCTCAGAGTTGGGATGTGCAGTAAGTGCTTTTTGAATTACATTGTATAGTTGCTTGGGTTGACAGGGCATTCCGTAAAGAAAACACGTGACCAAATCCCTGGTATTGTAAAATATTACAATGTGCTGTATAATAAAAGACCACATCATCCCCTAGGGTTTCAGTGTAGCTTGTTTCATACTCACTCAGCTTCCTCATACATATTTCATAGCTAAATCGCTGTGATATAGGAAGCTATGTGTAATGGTATCTGAATTAGAAAAAAGTAGCAAATATGGCCTAAGCATAATGTATGCTATTTGAGTGGTACCTGAAAACTCAAGAACAATTCTAACTGGAACAAAAAAGTATTTGGACAATGTTATCTTCTTGTCTGAGGAAATAAGGAAATCTCCCAGTTGCTCGAATGAGGCTCAGTAAGGCCCTCATAGGGTTCCACTGAGAATTATGACTATTTATATATTATTGTCTATACTGACCTCCATTTCACTTCTGGGAATACAATGCTAGGTTCTTTTTTTTTTTTTTTCAGGTGTTAGAGTTTATTTATTTAAGTAGCAGTATTTTCACTTCATTTTCCAAAGGCAAACGAAGACATAGAGTCTCTACATATTCCCCAAATTATATCACGTCCTCTTATAACTTGCATGAAAATAATCACCACCCAAAATCATTAAAAATTTGTATACAAAAACAAAATCTAAGAAAAGCTTGCAATGGTAGGCAATAAACTATTCTATATGGTTAGTGTGTCAGTGGTTTTGTGCCATGACAAGTTTTATTGTGCAAAAAAATCCTTGTTTTGAAAATCTTCTTAATATCAGAGGACACAGTTTTTATCTTCAGTGAATTGACCATTTCTGTAACCTTTCAAATATTACTCATAGGGCAACTAGAGGGACCCAAGAGAGGTGAATGACTCAGGAATGAGAATAAAAGAATATAGAGTTGAAAAATTACATGTGTGTGTGTGTGTGTGTGTGTGTGTGTGTGTATGTGTGTGTCTTTTACCCAGAGAGAATCATCGTTTGATTTTCTGGGTACCTCTATGTAAAAGGATAGTGATCTTTTATTCTACATGAAGAGGAGCCCCCATTTGCATTTAGAGGGCTAGTAATGTTGGAGCTGGCACTTACCAGCTCACAAGCATGCTGAATGTTTGCGGTTTTTCCCATTCTAAATTCAGTGCCTCATGCTGTAGCTTGAAATTGGCCATGGTGAGAGTATTTATACCATGGAAATCAAGAAACAGTGGAAATCAGGGCCGTTTCTTTTTCCCTGGAGACAGTTGTCAAACATTTATGAACACACCACTGGGTCAATGCTAGGTTCTTCATCAGTCATCCCATCACTTACATCTGATATTAATAGTCCTATTGGAGAGGGAGGTAGAGGAAAGAGAAGTGGGAAATGTAGGTTCTAGCTTAGGCTGAGCCACTGAATAACTATGTGACCTTTGGAAATTCCGTGGCCTTTTGAGAGGAGATAGAGATTTGGAGGGGATTCTAGACTTTTTAACCAACACAAAGCTGTCTCTACTGCAAAACCACTTGTGAATTCAGCTTCATTGTAGGTACTTTTCCCTTAAAGAAAGAGAGAGCTCATTATTTAATGATATAACCTTTTCTTTTGCTGGACAGCTCCAAAGATTTGAAAGATTTTAATTACATTGAGCTAAAATCTATTCATATATAACACCCATCTGTTGGTGCTAGTTCTTTGAAAGAGGGGGTTTGGCACAAAGAAAACACATATAAATGTTGGTCATCATTATCATCATAACTTTGATAAATAATCCCATATTACCTCATCACCCTTGGAAAAAAAATTGTCTTTGAAAAGCTAATATAGCAGTAGAAAGAACCAATGTTTGGAGTTAGAAGACTTTAGTATGAATTCTACCTTCAGTAATTAATCTCTTGCTTCTGAGCCTCAATTTTCTTATTTCCAATGTGAGGAGAATTTCTACCTCATAAGAATATTCTCTGTATAATGCTACGGTTGACATTTCTTTTTCTTTCAGATTTTGATTTGTTACAATTTTTGTGGTGGCAGTCATCTCATTCCTTATAAGCTCCTCCCTCAGTTTAAAGACCTATAAGGTGAACTCTGAAATGGCAGCCCTCTGCAGCCCATGCCCTTCTCTGAGCCATACCTGTGTCCCTTCTACCCTTCTACTAGCATTTATTAAACCATGTTGATGTTTATTTCTACAACTGTCTGTCTGTGAGCTCATTGAGAGAAGAATTTACATCACTGTTTCTTTGCATCAGACTGAATTAGTTTACCTATAAGGAGGATTAATGTGAAGATCACATGTTATATTGCAAGTGAAAATAATTTTGAAAAGATGCTGTGTCATGTGAAATTAAGACTGAATTGTTGCTATTGTTTCCCCATTAAAGAAAAAGAACTCTTTTAGCAGCTAAAAAAAAGTGATGCACTGTGTTTTACACCTGAAACTAACACAATATTGTATGTCAACTGTAATTCAATAAAAATTAAAATGGCAAAAAAAAAAAAAAAAACCCAGTGATGAAGTAGAGAAGAACAGAAGCATGTTATTTTCAACTGATCTAAGATGGCTTCATAAACTTTTGTGTTTCTGAACCTAATTGATGATCAACTTTGGACAACACACAGGATTTTACTCGTTCTTCTTTTCCATCTTATAGACCATTTCTAAAGGACCAGAGTGTTTTCTCTAGAACTGTGTAATTCTGGAATTTTTTTCTCCTTCAATTTCTTTACAGACAGACTGCAAATCTCCTCTAAGTCTCTATAAAAATGATTGGTTTTTTTGTTGTCAAGGAGAGAACTTTTCTCTAATTTTTTAAAATTCATAATACAAGTTTCTTCAGCCTAACACAACACCATTTCACATTTTTTATTTAGTTTCAGTGCCAGTATCCCCTTGGACAGGGTCAGAACATTTTCCTGTAAAGGGCCAGATAGTAAATCTTTCGTAGGCTTTATCGGCCATAAGTTCTCAGTCACAGCTACTCTACTCTTTCCTTCTCAGTGCCAAAGTAACTCTAGACAACATGTAAATGATTGGGCTTGGCTGCATTTCAATCACACTTCATTTACAAAAGCAGGTAACTGGCCAGATTTGGCCTTCAGGCAGCAGTTTGCTAACTCCCGATTCAGTAGTGGCTACTTGAAGTGTGCTCTGTAGGTCAAGTGTCTGCATCACTTAGGTGGGAGCTTAGTAGAGATGCAGAATCTCAGGCTCCACGGATACCTAATCTCTGGATCTGCATTTTAGCAAGATTTCCAGGTGATTCCCAGACATGTGCAAGTTTGAGAACCGAGGCTGTAGATGAATAACGCAAAGGAGACATCTGGGAGCATACTGTAGCATGCTTACTGGGGTGGGCTGCCTTCTCAGAATGTAACTTGTGGGCCTTTTTAAGTCTCTCCTTCCTTTGCCAGTTTTCTTCCCCTGGTACATTCTCACCCACTAACCGCATGCTCTGCTTCGGCTGTCAGCTTGCCTCACCACCTCCTCAGCCTAGCAGCTGCTCATTGCCCAGGTTCTCTGTGTCCTCGGGGGAGGGCGTTGGGAACTCATCAGATGGAAAATGTTGTGCTTGCTTGCAGCGCTGCCCACTGTATGAATGTGACTTGCGTGTTTACCCAGCGTCCCTGCCCACCCACCACCTTTTCTGTGCCCACCTCTCCTTTCAAGTGTCGATATAAATGGAAAAGGAAGCTCCAGGAGCTGAGGCAGTTTCCCTTCCATATTGTGATGCTGAAGAGCCTACACTAATGATGAACACTTCTCAGTAAAATAATAATGGCAACAGCAAGAAAAAATTCTAAGAGTACTGGGGAGCAAAGCAATTGAGCTGTTCCAGCATTTTCTTAAATGGAACCTGGAGGCCTTAATTATGATGTATGTGTCTTCAGGTAAGACTTTCAAGCAATTTGGAATAGGCAATTATGTAATTTTCCTGCTGTTCTCCCCTCCCCCTTCTCTTTTATCCTTCTTTATTAGTATAGACACCTATCAGAATGAAGGGACCCACACGCAATTTTGCATCGATTCAAGTGGGTGCAAGTTGATTATTCAGCCTAGGAATCTGATTAACACTCTCGCTCCCCTAGAATAGCCCACTCGACTTCAAGCTTTTCTGGGGTGGAAGGTGCACACAGCTGGCTTCTGCTCTCACCATGTGGTTGCCCATCCCACAATTAAATGCATCCAGTGACAGGCAACTTATCTACCTGGAGCCTGGTACCTCTTACATAGTAGGTCCTTGATATGTGTTCATTGAAGGCATGCCTTTTCTTCGAGGGCAGTGCTTGACACCTGGTAAGGGATACTTTACTAAAATCTCTTTTCCTGTAATGTCTACCTATTATTCTTTCTACTATCTTGTGAAACCCTAGCATGGGTCCTAGAAAAAAACACCAAGTAAAAAAAATAGTTATAATTTATGGTGCCTATCACTGTACATTCATTTTCTTATTTACTCTTCACCATAAGTAGTTACTATTATCATCCCTATTTTAAAGCTAAGGAAGCTGAGGCTTTGAGAGCGTAACTCATCTGAAGTTACAGTTAGAAAGTAGAGGAGCCGAGATTTGAATCCAGACAGTATAACTAGAAAGGAAATCCTCTTAACCACTAACAATACCATAGGACTCATGGTAGAAATTTAGGGCGTATGGGGTTCTCCAATGACTAGCATTTCCAGAAACTTGCAAGCATCAGTTGCAAAGTGAGTCCCGGATACTTGAGGCCTATGCACAGGAAGCTATTATGCCTGGGTCATCAGGAAAGGCATTGAAAGCTGACTTTGACATCCTATTAATCCCACTGAAGTACAGCAATGCAAAAATCCCTCCATTTGTCAGGGGCCCCAGTACAGTCAGAAGCATGGCTCTGGTAAACACATACATAGTGGTGGTTCCCTGCAGAGTTAGCCGGCAGAGTCCCGGTAAACACCTTTCACTTTCTTCTTGATAAGAAGACTCTAGGCTTCTCACCAAAGCCTCTAATGCAACCCCAGGATTGCCAGCTGTGCTCCTTGGTGTAAGCAATGCATTAATGGTGTGAAAAATTGCAGCTCAGAAGCCCTTCCTTGAGCAACTGTGGTGACAAACAGGCCGCTTTTGCTGCCAAGGGGTCAGGTCTCCTGGTAGAGCATACAATTCCTGAGAACTGGAGTCGCCTGGCTCACCTCGAATGCATGGAAATTGGCATTCTGTTCAGATTTCTGTGGTCATCAGCCCGAATACTTGCCTGGAGCCCTGCTGTTTCAGGCAGTTACTGAGGCCAGTAGAGCTGGGAAAAAGAGGAGACTAAACAGCATCTCAGCTACTCTGCAAAATCAAACCTGAAAGAGAGGTGAAAAACAGCACACTATTTTTTCTGTTCCTCTGATTGATAATGACATCAAACCATTATTTATGGGTGAATGCCACAAAAGTTGCCTTTCTGGATGGTGGAATAAGAAATGTGAAATCATTTTACGAAGTTCAAGTATTATACAAAGGCAAGATGGTTGCTATTGTGGTGAACACTGGATTGGCTTCTGGCGGAATAGGAGGGTCTAGGCAAACAAGGAGAGGAGAGAAAACAGTGTGGTGGAGAGACCAGAATGTACATGTAAGCTGACAGCAGGTTCTGCCTTGAATGTCATGTGTAAGCATAGGAAGTTACTAGGGTGGTTTAAATCCATTTCAAACCAGGCTGCGAGCGATAACTTGCAGCATCCAGCTCTCCTGGGGAGACGTACCTGTCACTGAACCAGGGCGTTTGTTTCAGTCTGTTGACTTCCGTCAGATAGCATCTAACTTCCCTCATTCTCCCACACTCCCATTGTTAGCCAACATCCTTCTATTGATACCTTTTAATTCAGATCCATTTGATTACTCAATAGATATTTATTGAATCCCTACCTTGTGCCAGGCACTGGTCTACACACTGCCCAGATAAATAAGATGTGGCACTTCCCTCGATGTCTGGTAGGATGAGAGACAAACATAGGCAGGAAAAAGGTATTGCTAGTCCTGTGAACTTACCTATATAGTGTATAGTTGGGGAAAGAAGGGAGAAGGGAGTCAGTCCTCTCTGAGAGGGAGTGGGTTGGAGGCAGATCAGGAAATTCTTCAAGCAGGTCCTGTTTTGGCCTAGAGGTGGTTATGGCTCTATCAGGAACTTTGCATATTCCTGACCTGATCTGCTTTATCCAATCCAGAAGGCAATCTTGTTTTCCTTATTTCCAAACCAGTATTGGGTACCTATTTTGTGCCAGGCAGTGTGCTAGGAAGTATGGATTGTGAACTTACAGTCTAGTCTAGATGCACACATACAATTAATTGTCTCTACAGAAGAGAAATGCACTCCAGGAAAAAATTAGTTGGCCTTCACGTGTGTTATTGCCTTAGAATATGTCTGGAATTCTTTGCCCCAACCTCCCCTTTCACTTCACGGGACTAACTAGTACCCTGATTTCATGGTTGGGCCAAGTTGTTACTTGCTATGCAAGTCATTACTGAGGCCCTAGGAGGACTGCGCTTCCTAGTTGGGTGGGGGCCACATGATCCGTCTTGGCCAATGAGAAGTGAGCAGAGTGATGCGTGCTATACAGGTGGACTGTTTGAATGCTAGTGCCAGGCCCTCAGTGCTCAATTTGTTCCTGTGTCTTAGCATCTACTGCCATTGGAGGTGATGGCTATCCTATCACCTGGGTCTCTGGGTCACCCTGATTAGCAGAAGCCCCTGGTAAACTGCAGTGGACATCTAGGGTTAGTAAGAAATAAACTTCTGTTGTTTTAATTCTCTGAGATTGTGGGTTGTTAATTACCACAGCATAACCCAGGTTGCTTGGTGATACGTTTTTTTGGGAAGACCACCAGATTCCACTAAATAGGTTAGGCCTCTCATCTGTATGCATACGTTGCTCCCTGCACACACTCTTTCATTTAAAAAAAAAAAATCATGCTTTATTACATGTTTAACTGGTTAGGCTATAAAAGGAGAGGAGCCATACTTGTCTTGTTTATTACCATATCTCTAGGGCCTAGCACAATGATTAGCACATACAAAATAAATACTTGTTGAAAGAATTAATAAGTGAATGAGTAAACAAATGAACTGGGGATTGTTGCTTGGAATCATACGTTTTTGAAGAGACTCAACTCTACATATAAATACTAAACAGCTTAAAGTCCTGGGAGCCTGTCAATAACTTCACAGCATTTTGCTCCTCCCTCCCCCCCCACCAACTGCTGTCCCTTGGTTTTAAACAAGCTGAAGGTCAAATAATGCTAACTCCAATAGGACAAATTATAGTTCCCAAAGGAATCAGTTTTGCATGACCTATTTGGTGGGAACACAGTTTTCCCTTCACTGACCCAGAATTTGCTCCATTGCCTTCACCTACATTGGAGGAAATACTGTTCCTGCAGGATGTCGCCTTTGGGCCTCCAGTTAGACCATGAGCCTCTGATATGGACAGTGGCCCACAGACTCCGGACCAATACACGTCTCTTGAAAACATCTTTGATGAGGTGACTCCCCTCCCTGCACGAACGCGACAATTAACTAAAGTAGGTAAAATTGTGTCTTGGGAAGATAATGAGGTTTAGTTCCCTGCCTGTATAATTTTGGCTGTGTGTGTCTGGTGTCCCGGCTTGGATCTCATCCAGCTCACCCAGGGGAAACATAGCTGGTATACTCTGTAGTGCTTTAATGAAGCGCCTGCCTGTGTTAAGAAAATATCAAAGTTGCTCCAGCTTTAAAAGAAGTTAAATTTCGGCAGCTGCAATTTGGGGTGGGATTATGGGGAACTAATGACAAGAGCACAAGAACCAGTGCTGTTGTGTGTCACGTGTACCCCTGAGCCCTGAGTCTTGGCACATCTATTTTATACGTGATCCCTGCATTTAATCTAGGACATGGGAGGCACAGGAGAGAGGCAAGCCAGAAGGTCCTTCCACACTGGCTCGTGGTCAAGAGGCCTGTGTTCCTTGAGGAGACTAGACAGGCTGGGACGTGATGCAGCAAATGCCAAGTCGCCCCTGCCAGTCACTTCCAGCCCCCTCTCACCTGTTCCTCCGCTGGCCTCCAGTTGACTTGACAGTCTATTTTGCCTTGGGTATAAACTTATTTCCAGCTCTCCCTCTAAAGCCTGCTGAGCATTTATGCGCAGAGGCACTGGCTCTGTGGCTGAAGCAATGGCCCGTGCTCACTGCCACCTCTTTTGTTATGCTTGCTTCCAGTACATTCATCTTGTTGCTAGTCTTTGTTTCCCTGTTTGTGATTGCCTGTATTCTGCCATTGTATGACCACTCATCCTAACTTTCCAGTGACAAGGACAGTTTCCTTTGGACAATTAGGGGCAAATAAATACAAATAGCATGATTTATAGACCAAAGTGCCCAGTGGGGAAAAACAAACTCTATAACCTCTGTAATGTTAATCTAGAGATACAGACACTCACAAAGTCAGGAAATGCAGAAGGTAAGTTGTCCTTTGCAATGCTGTTTGCCTTCGCCTTGGAAGGACAATTCTATGTTATATTGAAGAACTTACAATAAAGCTGTGTCAACACGATAGCTAATCCATTTTGGCACATCTGCAGTGGGTGTGCCCAGCTGGTGAAAGCATGATGCTAAGGAAGGATGTCAGTTCAAGCCCTAGGTAGCCCTGTGTGTTTCCATAGATCCTACGGCCAGAGACAGCGGCTTCATCCTGGATTTTATTGTTCAGAAAGGAGCCAGGGCAGGGGTGGATATATGAGGAAATAAATTAGTATAGGTGTATTAAGACAGTGCAGACAGCGTGCTTAAGAAATCCAAGCCATATGCCTGGTCAGTATCCTTTGGTTATATCTCAAATCCAATTTTTTGGATTCAGTTGATTGGAGGCTTCTGTTCAGAGTTTATTTGTGGTTCTGAAACTGATCCCGTTGAACCACTCAGTCAGCAATTCAATCCTTTTGTAAGCCAATGGAGAGCAAAGGGCTAGTGTGTCTTATTTATCTTTTTTTTTTTTTTTTTCCCAGTCCTTAGAAGGAAGCTGGGCACGTAGGCACTCTGTGTTTGTTGAAATTACTGAGCTACTGTATGGAGGAGGAGGACTAATACATAGTGAGCACCTACTGGGTACCTGGCATGCTTAGCACTGATAATACAGTGATGAATAGAACCATCTTTGCCTCAGGAATCCATATTCAAGTCCTTCCTCATGAATAATGGATGTAGACGATGATCTGGAAAATGTAGCACTGACCTCAGGTGCTCTAAGGTCAGCTTTGGAATTGCCCAAGTTCATGATTAATGACTTTAAGGAGGTTTGTGGTACCTTTTTGGCCATCTTTTGTTCTGCACATATCCTTAATCTGCTTGGAGAATGGAGAGTGTAGGCCTCTAGCATGGACTTAGATATGGCATGGAAACCTGAAGCCTACATCTCATTTTTTCTTCACTTGGTTGATAGATGGCTCAGGTTGGATCAGAGCAAAAACAACTCATTGACCAAGCTGGTCCCTCTTCAAGAAGTGCTGATTCCCTGCATTGGGGTTGATGGCTGGGAGCATCTCACAAACACACCATGGATCATGCATGTTCAATAGTTCATTGTTCAATAGCACTCATGTCTAACTCTGTAACCTTAGTGAAAACAAGACTATAATAGAAAGCACCTGGGAAGCTCTGCCTGATTCCCTCCTCGTGCTCCCCCTAGCGTCTGTACACCCCTTTCCCATACAAGTTATTATTGTAGAGCAGTCATTTATTGCTGTCTTCTTCACTTGGCTGTGAGCTCCTTGAGGATCCAGACTGCTGTATGTATAATTGGCCCAGAATCAACCTGCACAGGGAGCTCAGAGCCATGATGCTAAGGGCTGAAGCTTTCCTTGGGAGAAGCAAAACAGTTAAAACCTCTGACTTCCACTTTCTCTTTTTAGGTTGCTCCAAGCTTAAAGGGCATCTCTATTTTGGTCACATCTTCTTTGCTGCTAATTTGCTGAGATAGGCCCAGGAGTCCTCTTTACCCTACCCTTTTGAAAAAGTCAAACAGGAACCAGAGTGGGTCCTGGGAAAATCATGCAGGAAGAGAGAGAGGTTAATGCAGGGCCACTTGTTGCAGTGGCAGGAGTACCAGTCACATTGAATGTAATGTGAATGGTGCGCCTTGGAGCTGCTTCTGTGAACACTTGCCTCCTCCCTCCTCAGTGGTCACTCCTGAGCAAAGGGGCAGCCAGTTCTCCAGGATAAGAGAGAGTATGGGGATGTCGAACCACAGCCTTGGCAGTGTTTGCACCATCCTGCAGTGTATTGGAGCAATGACTATGCCTCAGGGCTCTGCAGTGAGGACAGTCAGCAGGAAGAACACCATCGTAGCCACGCTTTACCATCACTGATAGTCATTGTCTTAATCTCTTATTTGTCTCATTATCAGCAGTTTTAGGCACCCAGCACATGGTAGATATTCAACAGGTGATGGGTGGGACTCACTGGATGACTGCAGCTTGCCCTCCGTAACTCCTCTTACATAATTATGCACAGTAAGAATCATCAGTGAGGTAAGAAGGCTTGAGGATATGTGCAGATATTTGCTGCCCACTGATGGGCTGGGTTTGCTGCTTTTGCTCTCACATATCCCATTTTGAGCATTTTAAAAAGAGCATAAACTTTAGAGTCATTTTCAGATTCTGGCTTTCCTATTTATTACATGCATGGTCTTGCACAAGTTCTGAGCCACATTTTCCTCATCTGGAAAATGGGGATAATATTTCCTAGCCTAGGTGCTCAGTAGTTATTATTATGCTTATTATTATCCTCAAAACATGGATCTTTGCCTCCTATGTGTCCAACACCTAGTTATCCTTTCCCACCATGTTTGATTTCTTTCCCACAGACTTTTGGTATGACCGTGGTGTGCCACTGAATTTCTAGTATTCATCCTGACATTCTGGATCTATATGGTAGCCACTAACCAGATATAGATATTTAAAATTTAAATTAATTAAATCTAATTAAGAATTTATTTTCCCAGTAGCACTGTAGCCACATGTGGTTAGTGGCTACCATATTGGACAGCACAGCTATAAAATATTCCATCACTGCAGAAAGTTCTGTAGTTCTGTGCTGCCCTAGATCTTGTTATCTCTGACATCTGGACTGTCACAGATTGAGTCCCCCAGGAGAGAGACTCTGAGGCAGAGATTTACATTCAGGAAATTGATTTGTAGGGGGAGTAGTCTTGGGAACAAATCTGGAAGGGAGTGAGGGAAGTAAGATTAGGCAAAGGGAGAGGTTGAACTGTGAAGCAGTCACAAAAGAGGCTTCAGTAAGTCCCAGGGGGACCTTTGAATCTGGGACGGCTCTTCAGAAATTTCTGGAATTGAGGCAAGGGGGCCAGACCTCTGTACACCTCCTCCAACAATCACTGGATATTGGCTGCCCCACCCTCCTCCTGAAGAAGGGGCATATACTTGAGGGAAGCAGCTTTCTTCTAATAAGGGGGAATCGCAGGGAAGGACACAGGACTCGGCTGTGAGCTGTCAGATGCCAACAGTACTAGCAGCTGAGGAATAAATGCCTCCATCCTGAAGGAGCAGTGGTGTGGCTCACCAGTGTCCCCTGCATGGGCCCATTGGAGCTTTGATGTGCTGTCACGTCTCAGCCTCCTGATACCCGAAGATCTTGTGCTCAGGACTTCTGCCTCATCAACTGTTTTCTGTGGTTGTTCCTGCTCAATGTAACACAACTGATGGGCCATAAATGAGAGAGTTTTTCTGAGACTCAACATTTCTTCTATCTTTCAACTGATGGTACTAATTAAAGCCCAAAGCAAGTGGTGTTGGAGCCATATATATGTTATCTCTGTGGGTCTTATCTTCTCACCTTTAAAATGAAAACAAAAGGTGGAGTGAATAGAACTAACTCTGCAGCTAGGCTAGCACTGGCATTTATCCTTTTGCAGTCCAATGTGGAGTGCTGAGCACAATACTTGTCTTTGGATGATTTTGATTATAAGTAATAGAAATCTACTCAAGTTGATCTAAGCAAAAGGGACATTTACAAGAAGGATACTAGGGGATCTCATGGGATCCGAGGGCAACCCAGCTGGAATCACATCCATGCTCTTATTCCAACTATCGTCATGTTAGGTAGAACCACTTTTCCCCCCCAATCAGCATGTTCCCACGTGGAAAGACTTCTGTTAGTGTAGGACTCCTGGCTACTTTCTACCCCCTCCCTCACTCCTCCTTGGGGGAGGATGACTTATCTAATTGGTGAATTTGGAAGAATAAACTGCGCATATTTGGCTCATCCTCTTCCTTCTTTGGGGGATCTATCTGCTTGCTGAGAACATACACTCTGCTCTGCTCCTTCATCCCATATGTTTTAAGATGCCTGAAAGGTGCTTGTAGGGAAAACCTGTGGTGGTCCTTTTACTGTGACTGGAAGGGTAGGTCTGCTTAATCTGAGGTTATGAACTGGGAAACCAACTTTGCCATATGCCTAAAGCTGTGATTGCTAAACTGTATCACAAATAAAGGGGGATATTTTGATTTCCACATGTATCCTGAGTCTTCTACTTGGTTCAGAACTCAGGCATGGAAGAGGGATCTTCGTATTGAGCCTTCTCCAACTCCATCACATCTCTCTTCTTTCCATTTTCTTCAGTTCAGCTCTTCCTGATTTTTCATTCACATGGAAATGACTGTATTTGCATCCATCAGTTCTAAAGCCACTTGCAGCAACTGACTGGTGACCTTTCAATCTCAATTCCAAATTCATAAGATGAGTATCTGATTGACTTAACTTTGGTTGGATGTCCATCTTTGGTTGAAAAAACTGGGCACAACTGAGGGAGGATAAGTTTACATATTATAGAAATGACTTTTCTGGGTGGCGAAGTAGTTGTCAGAAAGTGAGGTAGTTGTGACTGCCCAAAGCAGTCTTTTACACAACCATGGCAAGGGTCAGGTATTTTGGACCAATTAAATGTTTTCATTAAACTGATTAAAAGGTGACTTTTAAGTCTGTTCTTGTCATGGTGGTCTTCATGTTTCTGTTGCTATGAATCTATATTCTTTTTAAACTGAACTTTCAGCTCAGAGCTGTTTACATGCCTAACTCTAGAGGGAGCCCTGAGAATCATTTGATTAAATAATCTCTTTAATCTGTTTCCCCCAAAGGTCATACGCTATTGAAAGTTTTGCTGGGCCATTGTGTGCAAAGGAAAAGAAAAAGGGGGAAAAGTCAACATTTCATGGGACATAGGTCAAGCCAACAGGTAGTACACTGCCATCCAGAAAGATTTTCCTTTATTTAGAATCAGGTATCACCAAACTTCATACAAATGGTAGCTTTCAATGGCATTTCAGACCATCAGATAATCTCTTACTCGGATTGTGATGCTCCATAATAAAATATATTGTCAAACCAGAGCATCCTCTATGCTTTTACTTCAGAGTAACTCTTATTTTCTAGAAACCCAGAGCCAGCTCAAAGTAGTTTTCTTTAACAATCGTTCAGGTCATCTGACCTGTCTCACACCAAAGGCAGGATATTGATGATGAGTCTCCCTGCTGATAAATTAATCTTCAATCAACATGTGTATATGTGTCCTCTAGAAGTCACCATTGATATTGCATGGTTTCTTTTATCGTAGAACTGAGGGGCAAGTGACATGTCAAGATGAAATCAATGTGAAATTGATGGGCTGAGAGGAATTTGGTCTTAAGGGCTTTGCAATGGTGTAACAATCAAGTTATTCTTTCCCCTGCCTTACTGAACCATTTTATTTTCAGTAGCAAATTCTCCACAGAAAATTCTATGTACGCTTCCAACATAATTCCTTTTTTTCAAGTGCTTTTAACTTCATCATTATATTTATTTCTGTTTTTATTATATTGATATGTGCTCACTTTATAAAGCTGATAAAATAAAAAATAAGAAAGATGAAAAATTATTCATAATCCTACTACTATAACATTTTAGACTGTTTCCTACTAGTTTATTTAGGCTTTCAAAAAAACAAAATTGAATTTATTTTGTATCTGTAGTTTTGTTTCTGCTTTTTGCCTAACTGCTATTATAGCAGGCATTAACTGTATTGTTATAACTACCCTTAACACCCATAATTTTTAATGACTGCTTAACCATTCTCCTTTTGTTGGATATTTTGTTTGGTTTCACTTTTTCATATTTATAAAAGGTTCCATAACTTATAGAACTGTATGGATGATACTACAATTTGTATATTAGTTATAAAAATTGTACATATGTATTTTTTTTCCTTCAGATTAATTCCCAGAAGTGGAATTGGAATTACTAGGTCAATGTTTTTCTTTTAAATTAATTTATTTATTTTTGGCTGCATTGGGTCTTCATTGCCGTGCGCGGACTTTCTCTAGTTGTGAGCGGGGGCTACTCTTCACTGCAGTGTGCAGGCTTCTCATTGCAGTGGCTTCTCTTGTTACAGAGTGTGGGCTGTAGGCACGTGGGCTTCAGTAGTTGCGGTACACGGGTTTCAGTAGTTGTGGCTCGCGGGCTGTAGAGCTCAGGCTTAGTAGTTTTGGCACACAGGCTTAGTTGCTCTGCGGCATGTGGGATCTTCCTGGACCCGGGCTTGAACCCGTGTCCCCTGCATTGGCAGGCAGATTCTTAACCACTGCACCACCAGAGAAGTCCCACAGGCCAATGTTTTTTCCTTCAGATTAATTCCCAGAAGTGGAATTGGAATTACTAGGTCAATGTTTCTTTTTAATGTTCTATTCTTCTTGACTCAGGCCCAAAAAGATTTGCTGGATGCTTGAGAAAGATACGCTTTCTTGGCCTGAGATTCCTTGGGACAAATCAAAACATGTTCTTTTCATTTCAGCAGTGATGATTATGTGCCTTTTTGCTTTGGACTGTTTTGAGATGCTTTCATTCTCCCCGCCCCCTACCGCCCAACACTCACAAAAACGCACACTATTCAATCATGAAAAATGGAAAGTTTCTGCTTATCTTGTCCTGGCTGAGAAAGAAATCTCCTAGCAATTTTGAACACTATAGTTGAAAGTGCAGGCGTTCTAAGTGATTTTAAGGTGTTTCTTTTTTCTTTTTCCTCAGGCATGCTGTACACATTTGCTGCTGAAATCAGTGACCTCAAATGCCTGTGGAGTTATAAACACATGGTGGGCACTTGTGGGATGGAGGAAATCACACTGGATTTGGAGTGGGAATATCTGGCTCAGGCCCTGGTGCTCTGCCACCTTTGTGTCTGTTTCACACCACGTGAAATACTTTATTTGAAATCCATGGCCTCATTCAGTCCTTATGGTGACCCCCTGAGCTAACTATTATCACTCCCATTATAGGGCTGGGAGAGCCCAGGGTTAGCAGTGACACATGGCTGCCCAATGATAGACTTTAGGAAGATCAGAATTCTGATCCCAAACATTTGCTGTTCCCATTGTCCCAGGCTGTTCTTGTTATCCATGTTTCATTGAACAAGTACTTAACCCCTCTGAGTCTTACTCTGTTCCTTTTAAATTGTAGATGATTTTATATATACCCCACAGGGCTTTTGTGATAATCAGGTGAGACAATTTAAACTGAGTGTGCTATTTAAAGTGGAATATGAGTGTTAGGAATTATGAGTATGCTAACGAAAAAGGTGACTAATGTTGTTGTTTCTCCCCCCCAGGGGTATTTACTTTATTTATTTACTTATTAATTTAATTTAATTTGGTTACCGAACCAAACTTGGGTCCACTTTCCCACGTGTAGTAAAGCCAATCTGCTGATACTGAGTTGTGGTGAAGGAAAGTGCAGCGTTTATTGCAGGCGCCAAGCAAGGAGTCCAGGGCAGTTAGTGCTTAAAAGGTCCAAACTCCTCAAAAGCTTTCAGGGAGAGGTTTTTAAAGATGGGGTGGGGGCGGGGGGTGGGTTGTGGGCTGTGTGGTCAGCTTGTGGACATTCTTCTGATTGGTTGGTGGTGAGGTAATTGGGAGCCAGCATCATCAACCTTCTGGTTCCAACTGCTCTAGGGTCTACGTGCTTGTGGGCAGCAGACAGTTAACTTCTTCCACCTCGTGGGGGGTTCAGTATCTGCAAAACAGCTCAAAGGACATGGCTCAGAATATTATCTATAGCCCTTGAGGAGGAACTAAAGTTCCTTGACTTTGTTTAATGGCTAAACTATTATTATTTTGTCTTGCTTGACTGTTTTCCTTTCTTTCTGCATTTTCTCACTTCTCTGATTCAATTTATTCTTTGGCGAAAGTTCTTCTACAGACAAAAGGCCGGCAGAGGACATGGGGTAGTCCTGTTCTGGGAAGGCCCCATAGGGTCTTGCTCGGTTACAGTTTTATTTTTTTAATTGAAATATAGTTGATTTACAATGTTATATTAGTTTCAGGTGTACAGCAGAGTGATTCAGTTGTACATATATATGTATATACATGTGTGTATTCCTTTGCAGATTCTTTTCACTTATAGGTTATTACAAAATAGTGAGTATAGTTATAATGTTTACTTACATTGACTCAGATAGACTTCTAAAAAGTTTGAGATTTAATTTTTTAGTTCCATTTTACAAGTTTTCATTTTATCTGTTTTCTTTTTTAAACAAAAATTCCTCTAGTAAGTCCCAAGGAAATGAGATGCAAAAGCATTTAATAATTAAATGTTAAGGTACTGGATTTAAGCAAAGCAAGAAGTGAGTTCTTTTAATATGTTTCTCTGTCTCATCACTGTTGACATTTCTGGGTGGGATAATTCTTTGTTGAGGGGGCCTAGCCTGTATATTGTAGGATGTTTATCAGCATTCCTGGCCTCTGCCCACTAGATGCCAGTGGCACCCCCATCCCAATTGTGACAATGACAGATATCTCCAGATATTGCCAAATGTCCCTTGGGGATGGGGTATGCAAGTTTGTTCTCATTTGAGAATTACTGCTTTAACAGAATGTCTGTCTCATGAGATGCAAATTTTATTCACTAGGATCTTGGTTTGAGTGTTTTTATTCCTTAATATGTCAAAAGTATAACGTAGGAGAGTTAATTCTGCGAAGGAAACTATCTTTCGCATTTGTTGCCTTGGTCTGTTCAAATTGTGCAGCTTTGTTACTAGACGAACATCATTGTTGTCCTGACTACCCAAACAGTTTGCACTGACTGCCAATACCAAATCTGAACACGAGATTATAAAAATCAAGAAATAAAGAAAAATAAATATCCACACAATTATAATGAGAAGGCTGTTCTAGGGATAACAGCTCCTGTAAAATTTCCCATTTCAATTACCATTTTGGTCTCAAGAATGGATTTGTGTTGTGCCATTTTCAGCTCTTGTTACCATCATTGTCATAACGGGGAATGAGCCAAATTGCAATGCGGGGATAATCTGTTGCTCGCAATAGTGTGGGGCCCTGCTCTGACCTTCTTTTATTCCAAAGTAACGGAGAGGCACAGTCGCTGACTGGGGAAGATGAAGCACTCTGGAGAAATCAAAGGCCACTGAGGCCTGAGGGGCGTACAGTTTAGCGCCGGGGGTTCTATTTAGCAGTCTAAATTGCAGCTGGTCCATCTGTCCAGAGAGCATTATGGCACATAGGTATGCGACATCACGCAGCTTAGCAGAAGGGAATCCTCATCAAAGGAAAAAGGAGACTACGAAGAGATCTAGTATTTCTTAATACCTACTACGTGCCACTGGGCTAAAAACTTTACATGTGTTGGTTCACATAATCTTCACACCAAACGTATGATGTAAGTATTAGTATATCCAGTTTTTTACTCCAGGAAGTAAAGTAACATGTCTAAGATCAGGTAGAGCTTGGAGGTTCAGATCATGGCTTTAAAGTCTCTAGTTTTGCTAAATCTGAGCACTTCCAGCTAATGACCTAATATTACTGAGTTTTCAGGTCTGCTGTTAGCTCACAGGAGGCTCAGTTCTTATTTTCCTGCTTTAGATTCCAAGAGATTTATAACCTAACACCAAGTTCCTCTTCGGACTCTAGTTAAAATTAGAATGGGTCTCTCATCCTTCTAACCCAGTGGGCTTGGAGCAAAACATCTGGCTACACTGATCTTCCCATTCTCTGAACTTCCCGTTCACTTACTCTGTGCTATTCTTTTTCTAAATCCATCAGGTTCTACTTAGCCCTCTCATTTGGTTAATTTTGCATGTGTGCCCATTTTCTCAACAGATTATAAGCTCTTTAAGGGTAGAAGCAATACCTCATACTTGGGAGGCAGCATAGCATACTGGTTTAGAACGTGGACTCTGAAGGTAGACCTCCTGGGTTCAAATACCAGCTCTTCCACTGTATCAGCCAGGTATAGGCTGGAGTATGTGCCATTAACAGACAACCCTCAACTGTGCGGAGGCTTGACATACCCAGCAAAGGTGTGTTTTTTGCTCCTGCTAAATGTCCTACTCAGGTTGGCAGGAGGCCTATAATCATCATAATCACTCAGAAACCTAGGCTGATGGAGGCTCCATTCCAATAACTACTCAGTGATCATCAAGCCAGGGCAAAGAGAGCCTGGTGGATCAAACACTGGCTCTTAAAGATTCTACCCAAGTGCAGTTCTATCATGGGCCTCCGAGGAGAACAGAGATATTTACAACCAGCTCTTAAGTCTTCCGTAATTTCTTGCTGGCTGTGTAACTTGAGGCACGTTGCTTAACCTCTTTGTGCCTCAGTTTCCTTTTCTTTAAAATGAGATAACAGTAGTACTTACCAATTGTGAGAATTAAATGTGATGATATATGTAAAGGGCTTAACATTGCGCCCAGCTCATTGCTAATGCCATAGGAGTGTTAGCTGGTGCTACTTGTAAATACTTAAAGTCTAAGCTACTTGCTTGATTCTTTTTATTCACATCTCTACCTGGAAATTGAAACTTCTGAAGGTACCAGCATTGGCATGCTTCAGGGATGACATCTTGATAGAATTACTTTCTGATCTTCCTTCATGTCTTATTCACGTAGGGACAGAAATTTCAGCTAGTGGTTGTGCTGTTCTCTTGCCTTATAGCTTAGCTTTCTTCTAAAAACTCGATTGTACTACAAAGGCTAGGCCATCACTTTTCCACAGCAGCACTTACTCCGCCTTCTGCAGAAAATGGCATTCTAAACAACTGTTGATAATTCAAAAGAAAGGAATACACATCTGTTAGCTATTCATTGTGTCCATAATCACCTCAAGAAAATAAACCTCACCATGAGGGCCACATTAAATATCTGCCGGGGTTTGGTTTAGAGATTTTTATTCTCATTTTCTGGGTAGACTCCCCTGAATAACTTATCACATCCTTAGCACTATTGGGAAGGAGTTCTCTAGTGGCTCAAATTGCTGTGCTCAGCATTGCTTTGAGGGGAGGGGTGGGCGGGGGAACATAGGGTTCCAGCTGCAGAGGCCTGACATTACTTTCAGACTTTCTATCAGAAAGTATTCTACTCAAACTGAGCACTAGTTAGAAAAAGAAAAGAAAAAAAAAAAACTTTAAATAAAGCTGCCTAGAATAATAAAAAATGGTCTCTATTCTAATAGAATAGAAATGTGGTTTGGCATCCACAAGGGAGTGGATAAGATGCAGTGTAACCAGAAAAATGCAGCCTCATCGTTTGATCTAAGAAGTGTTCTTTTGAATAGTTAGTTGCTCAGATATTTGCTTTAGCTCACCCACCAGGGGGCCTCAGTGAATTTTTTTTTCCCTCTCTCTCCATGAAGGATGGTAAATAGCATTTTGATCCATTGGATAAGTGTCTATTTACATGGTGTGTCCAGCTTTGTCTTTCTAAGCACACAGAGCCTCCATCCATTCTGTCTCGGGCTCTGCCAAGCCCAGGAGAACCAGGGGATGCACCTGGTGATTTGTGCCCCCATGCCCTGCCTTGAGCTAAACCGTAACCCGATTCAGCTGGTGGTTTTTTCTATATTGTGCTTCTAATTTCTCTGGGATGTTGCCTCTCTGTTCACTTTTCTTTCAGTCATCTTTTGTAACCTTTCCTCTCTCACCATTTCTCTTGATCTCTACTGGTCTAGCTTGGATCTCATATTTTGCTTGAGTGTCATTCAGCTCAGCAGGCTGGATATTATTTTGTTCTGTTTCTTGATGAAGGAAAATAAGGTAAGACTAAACCAGAAGAAGGTGTGGGTATCTCAGAGTAGCTTCTGTGGATGGCACTTTCCAAGTCCTATAATGATGAGGTGGATCTGGGTTGCAAGTTAGGACTAACTAGTGGGTTAAGTCACCCACTGACTGAGGTTTGACAGTGTTGCCAGCCTTGGTGCTACCTGTAACATATCAACTCAGTGAAGTATTTACCATTATTATGCCCACTTTACAGATGTGGAAAAGGAAACTTGAAGAAGCTGAAGGATTGCCAAGGGCACACAGATATGACTCCAGAAAGTCTGATTCTGAAGCCTGTGATAAAATGGATATTTGTGTCCACTACAAAATTCTTATGTTGAAACCTAATCCCCAGTGTGAGGGTATTTGGAAGTGGGGCCTTTGGGAGGTGATTAGGTCATGAAGGCGGAGCCCTCATGAGTGGGATTAATGCCCTTATAAAAGAGACCTGAGAACGCTCTTTTGCCCCTTTCGTCATGTGAGGGCACAGCAAAAAGATGGCCGTATATGAACCAGGAAGCAGGCTCTCACCAGAAACGGAATGTCCAGACACCTTGATCTTGGACTTCCCAGCCTCCAGAACTTTGAGAAATAACTTTATGTTGTTTATAAGCTACACAGTTTATGGTATTTTCTTATATCAACTCCAACAGCCTAAGACAGAGCCCAAGTGCTAAACCGCTATGTGAGACTTTAGCCTCTTTGGATCTCAGTGTCTTCCTATGTAAAATGAAAGAATTTATTAAAATTGGAATTTTTCAACCTCAGCACTACTGATAGTTTGGGTTGGATAATTCTTTGTTTTGGGGTTTGCCTTGTATATTGTTAGATGTTTAGTAATATTCTTGGCTTGTACCTACCAGATGCCAACAACTCCTCCCCATCCCTTGCCCAGTTATGACAAAGAAAAATGTCTCCAGTCTTTGCCAAATGTCCTAGCCAAGGCAGGGTGTGGGGTGGTGCAAAATTGTCCCTGGCTGAGAACCCCTGGCCTAAATAATTTCCATGGTATTTTCTACAATTAATAGTCTATAGTTCAATGTGTGCTTCTCTGATCCCCTTTTCTTAGTTCTTCTCCTACTTTTTTATTCCTTCACTTTGCTTAGTTTATCCTTCTGTAAATTAGAAACAATAAAAGTGCCCATCTTCACATACAGTTGTTTTGAGGATAAAATGAAGTAATGGTACCAGATCCTAAGGACAGTCTTTGGCACATGTAAGTGCTCAGTAAAAACCATCTGTGTTGTTGTTAAAAGTCTCGTCCCTGTGAGCAGATTAACCATATCCCCATCTCATCTGAGACAAGCTCTGTCCCAGCTCACTGTGAGAGGAGAGGAGAAAGGAACACAGCCACTCTGGAGACCCTAAAGGAAGCCCTTCTCTTTCCTCTTGACCTGCAGCCCATTTGTAATATTGCAGGCTAGAGGTTCTTGTGGTTTTGGGGAAATTAGAACAGGCTTTAACCATAGTCAATTAATTGATGCAAATCACTTTCCTTTCAGTCAGACTTAGGTAATGGCATATCTCAAATGACAAACCCTGCTCTTTGTCATCTTCACTAAGAAAAACCCTCAGCTGCTTTCCAACTGTAAATTCTGAAGAGAGGCTGATAGGTTTCCCTCGTTTAAATATAGCATAGATGCATTTTTAAGAACCCATTCTATCTGAAGGGAATGGAATTGACAGACCTGGACCTTGAATGCTCATTTGATATACTAATGCTCTATGGAGCTTGGCAAGGCTGTTTTTTAACCCACCCTGGAGCATTTTCTGTTTCCTTCCTTGGTTCTATTTTAGACTCTTACTTTATGTACTACCTGCAACCAAGGCCAGTGATTACCTTCCCCAGAGAGAAAACTAAGCATATTTTTCTTCTGCAAAGTTTTAAGATCCTTCTCCCTTCCCAACTGCATATCCAGGCATATGCAATGTCCCCATTTGCCTAGAATACGTTTGTAGCTTTGCATTCTACTCGTCTTCCATACTACAACCGTTGGGTCAGCTGTCTCTTTAGCCAACATCTTTTTGGTGAATGAGGCCTTGTGAGGGGTTGGGCTGGGCCAGAAGTCTCTCCTTTGAGTTCCTTGTTTCACTTGCATGTTTACTTGTTGAGGCACCATCTTGGCCTTCAGGAAACAGCACCGTGCATCTTCTACCTCTCTTGCAATATCTTGCCATCTTCTATCCTTTCCAGCTTCTGTTCTGTCCTTTTCATTAGGCTCTTTATTTCCTTCTCACTCTTCTATGAACTTCATTCACCATCCACAGGAAGAAGAGGCAAAAGAAGTATGTTTCCTATTGCCCTCTTATCCAGAGATAAGTCTTAGACAAAGGCACTTTTCCCAAGGATTTACTCCATAGACGATCATTGGATCTTGTCATGGAATTAAGATTGAATATTGGGGGGTATATGAAGTGTGCTGGGTTAAACATTAGTAATTTTTAAAGATTAGAGCATTTCTCAAACTTTTGAACATGATCATATGAATTGTGAATTTCTACGAAGAAAGATAACATACAAGTTTCTCAAACTTATATGATTGCATATCCCTCATTTTTACAGTGGAGTATCTTACAGTTTTCTGTGCAGCACATTTTGGGAAGCACTGTTCTAGGATATTTTACTTGTATTCTAAATGCTCCTTGGAGTTCTATATTTTTGATATTTTAAAACTAAAATTTTCTTGCTTTGGAATCAAACAATGGACCTTCTTATGGCTAGAAAGAGCATGAATTTACAAAAACACAAAAAAGCATAACCTAGGTAGCATTCTGTCTTGAAAATTATTAAAACACACAATACTCTGTGTTACTGATGTAATACACGAGGTGAACTCAGTGGGAATACACCCATGGAAAACATTTTACTTCCTTAATCACGACTTTAAAAAAACAAGAGCAGTGCTGACTTGCCCACCTCTATGTCTTATGTGTACCCCATAGCTTTCCAGGCACTTTCAGTTAGAAAATACAGTAGTAATAGTTCCCCCTTACCTGCAGTTTTGCTCTCTGTGGTTTCAGTTACCTGTGGTCAACTGCCATCCAAAAATATTAAGTGGGAAATTCCAGAAATAAACAGCTCATAAGTTTTAAATTGTGTGACATTCTGAGGAGTGTGATGAACTCTCCCTCAATCCTGGTCCATCCTGCCCAGGACGTGAATCATCCCTTTGTCCAGCGCATCCTGCACATTATTCACTTATTCACTTGGTTATCAGGTTGACTGTCGTGGTACCCCAGTTCTTGTGTTCAAGTAACTCTTATTTTACTTAATAATGGCCCCAAAGTGCAAGAGTAGTGATGCTGGCAATTTGGATATTCTCTTACTGTGCCTATAAATTAAACCTTACCATTGGTATGTATGTATAGGAAAAAACATAGTATATGTAGGGTTTGGTGCTATCTGCAGTCTCAAGCATCCATTGAGGGTCTTGGAAGATATCCTCTGTGGAGAAGGAAAGATTGCTGTACTGTCATTTAGGGGAATTAAGATTATGTATATATATATTTTTGTCTGACTCAGGGCAGTGTAAACCACAAGTTCAATCTCACATCCAGTTCAACCTTCTCCCTTCTCTCTAGCAGGCTTGAGTGGTGGCTTGGGGACTTGTAATGGGGCATGTGGCATGATTATTCTCCCTTACTATCTCCTGTTCTTTTATTTTGCTTGTGTATCCTTCTAAGTCTTGTAGGTGTGGAGGAAGGAGAAAGAAGTCTAGAGATAAAAAGACAAAGGTCTTTTGCTTTGTCTTATTGCTGCTTGCATCTTTCTTGTAACTATTTATGTTTTCCATGATGGGTGTCTAAATGCTGGCTTTTTTTTTCTGTCTTGGGCATTGATGGATATTTTGGAGGCTGACTGGACCACCATATTGCACCCAGTAAGGGCAATGCGCTTTCTAGCTGATTTCCTGTATCTACTCCTACTGCTGGCTAGAGTACTTACAAGGTGGCCCATTTATCTTCCAAGGCATCCACTTAGTTCTCAAGAAATTGATGCGTCCTTACTGGGCAATCTGTCTTTGCTATGCCATCACAGGCTGCTCCAGCCTGACTCCTACCTTTGGAATTCTCCAGATGAGAGGAAGATCCAGTGTTTATGATTGTGTATGTGAAATTTCAGTGGACACATGTCAAACCCTCCTGAAAACTCCTTTTATGCCCTTTCACTTGGGTGAGTGCACTGGTTTAGTTCTACAAGTATCTGCAGCTCAGCAAACATCTAGGTGAAGTGAGTAATGCCAGCCTTCTTTCACACAGGACTATCACCCTGGATACATTTTTGGACACTTCTCTATTAATTTTTCAGGGGGAGGCATTATTTATCCTCCCCAAACAGAAGAGGGAAAAACAATCCATAGCACTTTTCACCTCAGAAAAATCTCCTACCAATTCTCTTCTATCACCTTTTGGAATTTCTAGTTTTCCTTATTGAGGCTATTAGGTAGGTGATGGGAATTAATAATCATTGGGCTAGTTCTTTTTCTTATCATGGATGAAACTAGCATTCTTTTTTTTTCCTTTAGGGAGTGATGAGGTATGAATCTTTATTACTTTTATTTTTAGTATAGTTTATTTTGTTGCAAGCTTACATAATTTAAATTTCAAAAGTGGTTATATATAATAATTAGCTCACAAAATTCCTGCAACTTTAACAATTGGCTCTTGTGAGCCAGTGTAAGCTGGCTTCAGCACACCACTGCCAAAGTGATTTTTTAAATTAATTAATTTTTATTGGAGCATAGTTGATTTACAATGTTATGTTAGTTTCTGCTGTACAGAGAAGTGAGTCAGTTATACCTTCACATACATCCACTCTTTTTTAGATTCTTTTCCCATATAGGTCATTACAGAATACTGAATAGGTTCCCTGTGCTATACAGTAGGCTCTTATTAGTTATTTATTTTATATATAGTAGTGTGTGAAACTAGCATTTTTCCTTAGTGTTACTTATCATCTATTGAATTGCAGTAGACAACAGGAAAAGACTGATTTAGTTCCTAAATGCAAATATTCTTCATACTATTTTCTTTTGTTGGTATTAAATAATTTCTAAAACAATGTCCATTGTTATCAGTTCATCTTCCCAGGAGTGGCACAGCTAGGTCAAAGAGCGTCAAGGACTTCCCAGCTCTTGCCACTTTATGGCTGAAGCCCAGAGTAAATGACAGCTAAGTGTTTAGAATTATTAAACTTTTGAATAATACCACAATATACATGCACAGGAGTTAGAATAGTAATCACTTAGTGGATTTTATATTTAATTTCAGTAAATGAAATGGTCTAATTAGACAATTCTAGCTAATCATTTTTAATTTTAGCTACCTAGAGCTGTATCCTCTTACTAATTCTGTGACCTGGCTGGGCTGGTTTCCCGTACATTCTCTCTCTCTCTCTCTCTCTCTCTCCCTCTCCCCTCTCTTCTGTTTTCTCCTGCCTGTTGTTTGCTTAGTCTCAAGTCTCCAATAGTGTCATTTCCTGCTGGCTTCTCCAGCTGTGAGTCACTCCCTTCCCTCCCCTCCCCCTACTCCCCAGCTGTCTGTATGGGCAGCATCAAACTGCTGATTTTAACACATTTGGTTAGCATTTAGCTGGGGCCAGGAACTCTGGGTTAACTTCTAAAATGTGTTTATGATGCAAAGATATATTTTGTTCTTAATTAAGCCTTTCACTAAGGGGAAGAATAAAAGGACATAGAGGTTTGAGATTTTAAATAGCTGGTATCCCAGAAAAGGGCAAAAAACAGTCAAATAAGTAATACAAGAATTCAAAGGAACCGGAAGCCCACATCTCTGTTTCTCAAGAGCTGGGGGCTAACATTGTCTTGCCTTCACTCAGGCTGGGCTGTCTACTGGGAAAGCAGCAGAAGTACCTGTTAGGCAGGGACCCCTGAAGTGGACAACACAAGAAACTCCTTTATGAAGGCACTGATTTTCAAGTGTTCCAGTATCCTGGAGGTATGTTGTCATTTTTGAAGCATTCACTACATGCGAAGGCAAGAAAGAGACCCTTTGTTTGCTCTATTTAAGGAGGAAAATTGAGATGCAGCTGGGAGAGGCAGGAAGCATTCCGTCAGCAAGATAGCAAGGAGAATTTATATTACATGGCAGCTTGCGAATGTGTTTGCTTTAAGACAGACACAGTGCTGCTGTAAGCAAGGCAGGATGTAAATGATTTTTTAAAATACAACTGTTAGCTCAGATTTTGACTCGAGATGGTGGCCCATGAACCTTGGTATTCGGTAAAAGTATTCTGAATGAATGGGGAAGGCTCTAGTCCAAAGCTTGATACAGAGTAAGCTTTCAGTACAGTTCGCTGACTTTCTTGCTTGCTATTTTAAAGAACCCGTCTGACCATACTCCCTACTCACCTTCCTTGTTATAATCATCTCTCAACCTCCAGGCCCCTCTGCTCATTCACAGAGGATTTGTGCTATCTTCCTCTTCACCCCTACTTCTGATATTACTTTTGGGAAGTTTCTCATTCATGTGGCTGATTTATCAATCCAGTCCTCTGGCTGATTAGTTGCATGAACGCTGCTTCTAGCTAAGGCCAACCTCTCCTCTCTCCCCAGCACTGGATCCTTCCTCCATCTACTCATGGAAATGACTCTTACAGTTATCTCTTCTTTTCTGCATTCAAACTGTGTCCACTTACCACTGGATTATTCCTGTCGGTTGGTATATTTCTCATCTTAATTACATCAGACATAATATTAAAATAAATATTTTTCATTCTAAAATAAGGCCCCTGTCTTGACTTAACACTTCCCTTAGCTATCACCCCATTTCTCTGCTCCCCTTTATAGCAAAATGCCGCATTTACTTCTTTATGTCCTCACTTCTCTGGGTCTTTGTAGCCATTCCAATCAGGCTTTCATGCCCTCTACTTCATTAATTACTAATACTGATTTTTCCAAGGTTACCGAGAATCTCCATGTTGCCAGACTCACTGATGACTTCTCTCTCCCTGCTGGAACTGGTCGTTCTTGCTGAGCTTCTTAGAAAAATTTGACATAGTTTATGATGCCCTTATCTTTGCAAAATTTCCTTCACTTAGAAACAGAATCACCTTACTCACTGGTCTTCCTGCTCAGTCACCTTTGCTGGCTCCTCCTTCATTCCCCCTCCCCAGGTTTATTGAGATATAGTTGACAAATAACATTGTGCAAACTTAGGGGGTACAATGTAATGATTTGATATATGTATATATTGCAAACTGATTCCCACAACATGGTTAATTAACACATCCACCACCTCACACAGTTACCATTTTCTGTGTGTGGTTTGTATATTTAAGATCTACTCTCTTAGCAAAGGTCAAGTATATAATACAGTATTGTTAACTATCATCATGGTGCTATATATTAGATTCCCAGAACTTATTCATCTTATAACTGAAAGTTTGTATCTTTTGACCGACTTCTCCCCACTTCTTCCACCCTTGAGCTCTGGGCAGTCGCCAATCTATCTGTTTCTATGAATTCGACTTTTTTAGATAACACATATAAGTGAGATCATGCAGTATTTGTCTTTCTCAGTGTCTGACTTATTTCATTTAGCATAATGCCCTCAAGATTCATCCATGTTGTTGCAAATGGCAGGATTTTCTTCTTGTTTATGGCAGAATAATATTCCATTGTATATACAGTTGGCCCTCTGATATCTGTGGGCTTCACATCCAAAGATTCAACCAATCACAGATCTAAATATTTGAAAAAAAATTCCAGAAAGTTCCAAAAAGCAAAACTTGAATTTTCCAGCAACTATTTACATACCATTAACATTGTAGTTATGACTATTTACAGAGCATTTACATTGTGTTAGGTATTATAAGTAATCTAGAGATGCTTTAAAGTATACAGGAGGATGTGTGTAGGTTATTTGTAAATACTATACCATTTTATATAAGGAACTTGAGCATTCTCAGATTTGGGTATTTGCGGGAGTCCTGGAACCAAACCCCTACAGATACTGAGTGATGACTGTATCTTCCTTCATTTTTTGAACTTTGAATGTTAGCATGCCTTGCGGTTCAGTTCCTGACCCTCATATTTCTCTGTTTACACTGACTCCTCAGCTGATCTCATCTAAACTCTTCACTGATCACTACACTCCTACATACAGCTGCCTAATGACAACTCCACCAATTGCATCTGAAACAAACCATAGCCAAACAGCATCTTTGGTTTTCTTCTACCTTAACATGTGGGCATATGTACCTACACACAAACACCTCCTGTGTTCTTTCTTCATTTAGGAGATGGCACCGTATTCCCTCAGTTGCCCAGGCCAACAACCATGGGGCGTGTTTAATTCCTCTCTTTCCTTTACAAACCATATCCTTATGCTTCGTCAGTAAATCCCATTAGATCTAGCTTCGAATCATATCCTGAATCTGACCTCCTCTAGCCATCACCACTGCTAGCATCCTGTTAATGGCCACCATCATTTCTCTCCTAGACTATTGCACTAATTTCCTCAATGGTCTTCCCTTTCTTGCCTTTTCCTCACTACTGCTTATTCTCCACATCATAGATTTTGTAGAAATGAAATCACTTTGTGCCCCTGTGGGGATTGCCATAATCACTCCAGGTAAGTATTTCAATTTAGTTGAAAGAGAAGTGCATTACACTTAATGAAAACTTACATTGAACTTTCCATCAGTTTTTCCTTTTCATAAGTCTGCACATCTATGCACATGCTCTCTCTGAAGCCTAGATAGATCTTCCCACTGCCACACCCACCCCAACTTCACTTTCAGATCCCTGGCAAGAAATACCTCCTTTTCCAAGTCTAACATGATTCTCCCAAGCAGAGTTAGTTGCTGGATCATTTGTGGCTCACTGTATGTGGTTTTCCCCTCTTCATGGCATCTACCTCACTATTTTGTCAATTCTTTTTATCTATCAGTTTTCTTCCATTAGACTATTAGCTCCTTATATCCCCATAGTTTAACATAGTGCTTGGCACATAGTAGGATACAGTATGCATGTGAAGAATAATTAACCAATTTGGCGTACAGAATTTCTACCTCAGTTGTAGGAAGAATATAATCAGTCAGCAGGATACTGAATCTTTTCCTAAAAATAAGAACAAAAACAGTCCATTTAGGACCAGTCACTAAGAGTGCCAAAGGTTGTTGTCTCTTCATTAATGGAATCAGTCAGAAGAATGTGTAAGGAAAAAAGTACCCATGATGTCTAATCAAAAAGACTGTAACTGGATTTACCTAAGGAGAAAATCCTAAGGTTAGTCATATATACCTTGGTTATAAAGAAATAACTATAACTTTTCCAGCCTTTGAAAATAAAGGATATGAATCTGTTTGCTGACTTTTAACAGATACTTTCTTATATTCTGTGGCTCCATTAATAACTTCTATCTTGGTTTGGGGTAAAAGTAGACAAAAAAACAAAAACCGTATGTTTGAAACAACCTTTCATTTCAAAATTATTGCTAAACTATAGACTCATTTTCCATTCATTTTTAAAAAACAATGTCTGCTATGTTTAGTAAATAATATTTTAATCTTTTCTGCAGAAGTGTGAGTGGTGTGCACACTAAGGGGTGATTCTGTAGGAATAGACTTTTAAATTCAATTCAGCACTTTTATTGAGAATGGAGAAGCTTAAAAATTAAGCCAGCAGGCATCCAAAGCCTCAGAGAACACTACTGGATGCATTCTTAATTAAAACCAATAAAGTGTGTTTTTAGGGAAAGCTTTCCCACCGAAAGCTCAATGGCAAAACTCAGAAGAAGCAAACAAATTAAATTCTCTATATTAACTGCTTGGCACACTGCTTCTCATGAGTTGTTTAGCCCAACATGATAGTGGAAAAAATTTCACTCTCAAAACTCCAAATAACCCTAAGATAAACTACCAACTACTTGTATGTTTTCCCCTAATACCCAACAGTCCATACTCATTTCAAATCTTCCTAGGATACTAGAAAAAAAAAAGAGAATGCTGGAGTATGATGAGTTGAATGATGGATGAAGCCTCAAGAATCTTGGATTTTGTTTCCATCACTAGTTTTTTTTTCTTTTCTTAAAAAACCTCAGTAGGCATATTTATGTTATGACTTGGAGTATTTGTTGACGCGCTGTATGACACCCATGCAAGTAAACAGGTACTGTTCAGAGGAGGTGGAGCTTCTGGGAGGTGCTGAGTACTGTATTTCAAATATGATGTAATAAGTAGCATTTTAGACTTTTTTGAAGACATGTTAGTGGCGTACACAATGTGGTAAACTGGTTACAAGACGAATAAATTAATCTGAGCATTTCTTTTCCTCAGCTGTGCAATGGAAGTATTTTCAACTCATAAAACATAAATATACCTAACGATTTAAATGTAAAATCCTATAGGCCATTGTGTGATTATTCAGAATATTTTAGAATATTTTAAGTGTAAAAGGTATTAAGAAATAGATTGAACTGACATTCACTAGAATGTGAATTGCTGAGGCCATGTGCTTTATCTCATCCATCCACTGTTTCATTCATTTTTTCTTCCAGCAAATGATTTTTTAAAATCTTATTTCTTAATTCCCAACACCTTGTGCAGAGTCTTTCATGTAATAGGTACTCTCCTGTCTTGTTGAACATATGAATGAATGAATAATTACTAGTCACTCATCAAGACTTGTTTTCCTCTTAAAAGACTTCCTAAACTTCCTTTAGGAGGAGGTATATTGAGAAAATTATTTTAATATGCCTCTGCTCCTATCATAGTAATTTCCACTTCAGTGACACTAAATAAATATTTATTGGAGGGAAAACTCAAAACTATAAGAGATGGGGAATATTTAGAGAAGAGAAAGCTCAGGTTCAACAACATGGAGGTCTTCAAATACCTAAAATCCCTCTGCATTTGGGAGGAAGGTTAGACTTACTTTTATATGGTTGGAAGTGTTTTAATGAGGACCAGTTGTTACCAAACCAAACGTGGGTCCACTTGCTCATGTGCAGTAAAGCCAGTCTACTGACACTGGGTTGTGGTGAAGGAAAGTGCAGCACTTATTGCAGGAGCCAAACAAGGAGTCCAGGTAGCTAGTGCTTAAAAGGCCTGAACTCCCCAAAGGCTTTCAGGGAAAGGTTTTTAAAGACAGGGTGAGAGAGGGGGGTTGTGAGGTATATGATCAGCTCATGGACATTCTTCTGAATGGTTGGTTGTGAGGTATTCGGGAGTCAACATCATCAACCTTCTGGTTCCAACCAGTCTGGAGTTTACGTGCTTATGGGCAGCATACAGTTAACTTCTTCCACCTGGTGGGGGTATAGTATCTGCAAAACAGCTCAATGGATATGGCCCAGGATATTATCTACAGCCCTTGAGGAGGAACTAAAGGTCCTTGACTTTGTTTAATGGCTAAAATATTATTATTTTGTCTTGCTTGACTCTTTTCCTTTCTTCATTTTCTCACTTCTCTGATTAAATTTACTCTTTCTAACTCAAGGAAGGCCTAGGAGGCTAAACTTTTTCTATAGACAAGCAGGCAGAGGACATGGGCGGGGAGGTCTGTTCCGGGAAGGCCCCATAGGGTCCTGCTCGGTTACACAATGAGTGAAATCTCCAGGGAGATTTTAGTTTATGATCTAAGGATGTCCTAAACTGCTTTGTGATACATCAATTTCTATTTACTTGGAAGAACCTAACAACAGTGGAATAACGTTTCAAGCAAGCTGAGGAGAACATTTCAGCCCCAGATGGGTGTTTGAAGTGGATGACTTGTAAGGTCCCTTCTAACACTAGAATTCTTTGGTTGAATGAATGAAGAACAATGTGATCCCCCAACTAAGACTCCACTTGAGTAAAAGCACCAGATGCTTTAAAACTGTAAGTCTTCCCATAGCCTTTCTGGAAAAGAATTTTCTATCTATCTTCCCAAAGATCAGGTAAATGCAAAACTAGGCAGAAATATTACTTGGAAAAGGCACTAATCTTCCCTGATTTCTTCCAGTAGTTTAAGAAAACACTTTTAAGTCTGTCATGCTTTTCATCAGCTCCATGTAAGCTTTTAGTTCCTACCGCTCCAAAAAATTTTGTTTGCGTGTGGGGGTGAGGGGTAGGGGTGGTCTTAGGGGTTCCTAAGAGTGCCCCCTTAGATCTTTAAGGGGGAAATTGGTAAAATTCAGTTTATGTTAGTCTTTCTGGCTCTATAAATGTGTATAAATATGAGACTAAGAGCTGGTGTTTTATTTCCTTGATGAAAGAGTTTTCCAGATATGTCTTTTTAAGCTCATGCGTATTGCATGGGCATTAAATAAAAATAATTAGCTTCTATGTGAATAGAGAACTCAGTCTTCTAAGCATATCAATCTAATTATGTTTTGAAGAACTTCACATGAGTTTGGGGTTAATTATTAGCCAGCAGTGTAGGTCAACTCTTAATGTTTAAACTGTTATTAGTTTACAAATGATTATAAGCACAAAAATGTTTTTTCCTCTGAAAGGCAATACTAAAGAGGAAGTAACATTATTATTTATAAAATTCCATTTAAGCTCAATTTCTACATTAAATTGCCACTGAAGAATTTAAATCGACTGCATTTATGTTTATTGCACAGCATAAAACATGTAAACAGAATAATACTATGTGCTTCAAAGTAAGTACCTACTAATATAATAAGTACCTGAAGAAATACCTAATTATTTTTTATGAACTCGTAATGGTACATGTGGTAGTTCATTATTTTATTGCTTAAATAATCAATTATTCTTTTACTCTTAAAATGGAAAAAAGGGGCATTGATGCAATTTCAGTGGAGATTGTTCAAAATTCTAAATTATTGATATAATGAAATCAATGAATAAAATATCATAAAGTTAGAGAGAGCTAAGGGAGCCAAGAAAAAGCAAATATAAAAGACTCTCCTGGAATTCATCCAAAAGGTAGAAAATTAAGAAAATTCACACTTCTCAATGCAATAGGGAGAAAAAGAACTGCATGAGGTCCTGTGGTTCTGAGTAAATGTTACATTTCATATGGTTTCAATAAATATACTGAAGATGCTTGATCAAATTTTAGTAATCAAAAATACATATGAACAATAGGAAATTTATTGATAGTAATCTCATATTTTTTCATTAGATTACACATCATTTATTACTTGTTTTTTATTTAAAATTAATTAATTTGTTTATTTTAATTTTTTTTTGGGCTGTGTTGGGTCTTCATTGCTGTGTGCAGGCTTTCTCTAGTTGTGGTGAGCGGGGGCTACTTTTCATTGTGGTGCGTGGGCTTCTCATTGCGGTGGCTTCTCTTGCTGTGGAGCATGGGCCCTAGGTGCACAGGCTTCAGGAGTTGTGGCACAAGGGCTTAGTAGTTGTGGCTCACGGGCTCAGTTGCTCCGCGGCATGTGGGATCTTCCCGGACCAGGGATCGAACCCGTGTCCCCTGCATTGACAGGCGGATTCTTAACCACTGCGCCACCAGGGAAGTCCCATTACTTGTTTTTTAAAAGTCATATTTTTGTCTTTATAACAACAAATTAAAGATATGGTGGAAAAAATCCACGAGAGATTTGTTTCTAGTTATGGTGGAGTAACTTGATGATCATTGCTATCACTGAGGACAGTGAATAATGCTGAATTTTTAAAAATCTGATTAAAGACATGAGAGAGCTGTTAAAGTAAGCAGGTCAACAGGGGCCAAGATTGTTGGAAAAGGGTGACTGCAGACAGGTGAGCTGAACTTCTTTAGTGACATTAATCCTGGAGGCATTTGCTGATTGTGGGTACAGGGCAAGAGGCTGTAAGAATCCATGGTTTTCCTAGGCAAAGGGGCTGTGTTGAAGGACAAAGTAACCAGCAGAGGTTTGGGAGGTCTTATGGGGCTGGAGAGACATAATTGGAGACTTTGGGGGCCAAGATCCCAGTGAGAAGGGTGGTATGGAGAACAGAGCCTGATTTCCTTTTCAAGATGCTTGTTGAATTCTGAAGCTGCAAGGAACAGGAGGCCACAGAACCAGGCAGAAGGTCTCTGAAGAGCCAGCCAGGGTATTTCATCAGCCTCAAGGTACTGATGTGGATAGATTCAGGACTCACCAGGTGCACCAATCTCAAGTATGAATCCCTGGAGGCTTACACCCAGGAGCAGAGGTGAACTACAGGTAAATGGAAACTTACCAGATTGTTGCCCAGTTCTGATCCAGTTCAGTCTCAGAGGAAAGGGTGAACCTTTTCTGAAGGAAAATAGTATTGAGACTATATATATTTTTTACAGATGATACCTGACCTTCAGTAAAACGTTACTAGGCATGCCAAAATACAAGGCTATAACTTAAAATATAAGATTAAAAAAAAAAAGAGTTTAACAGGTGATTCAGATATTGGAGTTAGCATAATAAGAGCTTTAAAATAACTGTAACTAATATGCCCCCCAAATAGAGGGAAATATAAGTGAAATACATAAGGACATGAAGGATCTCACGAGAGTATTGGAATATACAAAAAAGAATTAAATAGACATTTTTGAATTGAAAAATACAATAACTTAAATTTAAAAAGTAAGAGATGTTTTAAACAAAAGGCTGGACACAAGAGAAGACAGGAATAGTGAAGGTAGCACAATAGAAACCAAACTGAAGCTCAGGAGGAAAAAAGCAGAAAATACAGGGAAAAAGCGTAAGAGACATGTTCTAGTGAAAGAAAATTTACGTACATTAAATAGAAATCCCAGAAGGAGAAGATAGAAATACTGGGGCAGGAGAAATGTTTGAAGAGTTAAAGAACATTGGAAGGAAGGAAAATTACCGTCCAATTTCTCTCTCAAAAACTTAAGCTGAAGAGTTATGGTTTGTGTTCTTTTCTGTATTCATGTTTCCCTTAAACAAAAAATGTTAAAAGGCCAAATACATGTTTTATTACAGCAAAATTTGAGGTTCTTGCCATACTAGCACTTAACAGAACTGAAGCAGAGTGGCAAAGGTTTTTAGTTTTTTATTTTCTGACTTAAAAATTGTTTAAAATTTTACAATATAAAAACTATATAGTAGAAAATGAAAATCTCTAAGATCCCATTGTATGTATTTGTATGCATTTATATATTTTGCAACAAGAATAGAATCAAATTACACATAATATTGTGTAATTTATATATTCTGAGTTAAAAATGTATAATGGATATCTGGTTATGCAATTACTTCATTTTTACTAATGGATACATAATATTCCATGACTTATTTTTTAACAATTTGGGTTGAAAATATTTTTCAAAAAATATTTCTTCTTATGAAAAAAATTGCTGTTCCCTCAGGGGAGGTGATCAATATTTCCATCTTAGTGGTTCTTTTTACTTCCTCATAAATGTAGTTTGCAAGTAGTTTTTCCTTAGTAGTAATGGCACACTTGGTTTTTCATCCATTCAAGTATATTTATGGTTTCCTTCTATATACCAGGCACTGTGCTAGATAGTGAAAGTAAGAGTAAACAAAACAGAAATATTTGCTGCCCTCAGGGAATTTAGTGTCAAATGGGAACACATACATTGGACATGCTCCAGTGATGTACAGCAAGGTCTAGAGGGAGGAGCGGGTGATGTCAGGAAGGTGTTCCCCAAAGAGGACTCAGTGTAAGTTTCCAAGTGAATAGGGAAAGGGGAGAGGTCTGTGTATGTGAGGAGAGATGATTAGGTTCAACAAAGGTTATTTTACATAATCTCAAAGCCTTATACAGTAAAATTTCAAAAGGAAAATTTTCTAGAAATTTAAGGTGCCAATGTACATCTGTTGTGTGTCCATAGAAAGTTTATTGACTATAGAAACTGGTGAACGGTTTATATGTAATATGGATATAAATTTCATTCAGATAAACATATTCATTTTTTTTCAAAGAATTTTGGAACAGTCATTGATCAGAAGTCATAAGAACATGATGACCTAAATCAAAAATTTATTTAAAGGTCTGATTTAAAACAGCCTGTTGTGAGAAGAAAATTTCCAAATATCCCCTTATTTAAAAATACAAAATACTGTAGTCTATGAGGAAAATGAACGTAAGAAATGACACTTATGAATCAAGGGCTGTGCTCTACATCCCATGTTCTTGGGCACAGTTTGGATGATTGTGGCGCCTGACCCTGGGCTGCATAGTGTGAGAGTACTGTCACTGAGGCCACACGGTGCCAGTTCCCTGAGATCTGGCGAAGAGCCACAGTAGAGCTCAACGCAGCAAGAATCCACAGGACCGAGACCTAGGATAAGGGCGTGACAACACAACTCATATAACTGAAGAATCTCGAGCGTTTTCTTGTTTTTTCCCCAGAGGGACAACTTGAAGAGTGAAATTCTTGCATCTGAAATGCCTTCGCTTAGAGGTTGGAGAGGCACTAGTACTGTTAACCTTAAGGTCAAACAAGCATGCAGAACGGTGCTCCTGAAAGTGCTGAACGGTTCAATTTAGAAAGTGATCACAGTAATGTAATTGCTCCATCACTTCCTATTTTTTTTAATTTCAGGGCAAGGAATGAGAGAGGAAAATATGGGTAGAAAGAGATCAGACATAAGGTAATACTGCTAAGTAACAAGAGAATTTGTGTATGAGACCTGTAACATGCATTCTTCCATCATTTACTTATCCCCTGAAGCCAATGAGATTTTAAATAGAGAATTGAATCTGTGTTTGACAAGGTATTTGGTACTTCCTATAAATTAGATAGTGGAGAATTCTACAATAAGTTAGTACTGCAGTTGTTGCCGCTAATTTTTTCAAAGCTAACTGGCCTGGTTATGCTTAATTTGTTTTATTCTTTAGTCTATGGGTATAGTGAACTATTTTAATTGATTTTCAAATGTTAAACCAACCTTGCATTCCTGGAATAAATCCCACTTGGTCATAATATATTGTCCTTTTTATGAATCACTAGATTTGATTTGTTAATATTTTATTAAATATTTTTCATCTATTTTCATGAAGGATATTGGTCTATAGTTTTCTTGTAACTGTTTTAAGTGTAATGCTGGTCTCATAAACTAATTGGGAAGTGTTTGCTCCTCTTTTTTTTTTTTTTCATACGGACTCGACATTATTTCTTCTTATTTTTTTTCTTGAGGAATAAACAATCTATTTTATTGGTCTCAGACCAGCAGTTCCTGGGTCTTGAGGACCTCTGTGTATTTGTCAGTTTTTTTCTCCATGTTCTTTTCCACCTGTTTCCTTAGCCTCATGAGCTGCTTTTTCTTCCTGTAATGGATCTTGGCATTCTTTCTCTTCTCCAGCATGGCTGTTACTGCCTGGTACTTCCAGCCAATCTATGTGCCTGACTTCCTAGGAAGGCAAACTTGTGGGGGTACGATGGGGTGCAGAAATAAAGTGGTAAGGAAATGAAACCAGGGTGCCTAGGGTAAGGGTGTTGACAAGTTGTCCTAGAGGACCCCAGGAATGTAGTAATCCAACTTTTCTTAGCAAGCCTAAGCTCAAAGGACACAGCTACCCCTGTAAAGTCTCCCTCCTCTTCCTGGCATGTTATTTCTTCTTTAAATGTTTGATATACTTTATTGGTGAAACCATTTGACTTGGAGTTTTTTGTGTTGCAGTTTTTAAGTATGAATTCAATTTCTTTAATACACACAGGACTATTCAGATGATCTATTTTTTCTTCATTGAGCTTTAGTTAGTTTATGTCTTTCAAGGAATTTGCCCATTTCATCTAAATTATTAAATTTATGCACATAGAGCTATTTGTAATATTTTCTTATCCTTTTAACATCTGTAGGGGGTCTTTGTAATGTCTCATCTTTTATTCCTAATATCAGTAATTTGTGTCTTTATTTCTGGCTGGAAGTCTATCAATTTTACTAACTTTTTTCAAAAGCCAGCTTTTGGCTTTATTGATTATTATAGTTTTTCCTTTCCAATTTATTAATTTCTACTCTGTTGTTATTTACTTTTGTGTACTTGCTCTGGGCTTAGTTTTTTTTGCAATTTTCTAGTTTCTTAAGGAGAAATCTTAAATAATTGGTTTGAGATCTTCTTTACTAATGGAAGTATTTAATACAGTAAGTTCCCTGCATACAAACGAGCTCTGTTCTGAGAGCACATTTGTAAGTCCAATTTGTTCTTAAGTCCAACAAAGTTAGCCTAGGTACCCAACAAACATAATACATACAGTACCAGCTATAAAGTACCAGCTACATCACTGCTGCTTTTACGCTTGGTTCCAGACATCATGGGCTTGAAATAAAGATAGGTACTACTGTATTCTATACAGTACTGTACAGTAAAGTACACAAAAGCACAACCACTTGTAGTGGATGCACACATGACAATGTATTCCTGACACGTGAGCTAACTTATGTGATTGGACATGCGAATGCATGTTCACATCTTTGAAAGTTCACAACTTGAAGGTTTGTATGTAGGGGACTTACTGTATTATAAATTTCACTTGAAGCACTGTTTTAATTGCATCCTACACATTTTTATGTTCTATTTTACTTTTCATTCAATTAAAAAGATTCTCTAAGTTCCCTTGTAACTTTGTTTTTGTTAGAAGTGGGTTGTTTAATTTTCGATTATTTGGGGATTTTCCAGATATCTTTCTGTTATTGATTCCTAGTTTAATTCCATTACAGTCAGAGAACCTATTTGTAAGATTTCAATTCTCTTAAATATGTTAAGGTTTTAGGACCAGAATATAGTCTATTTTGGTGAAAGTTTCATGTAGACTTGAAAATAATGTATATTCTGCTGTTATTGGTAGTGTTCTATAAATGTCAATTACATCAAATTAGTTGATAATCTTGTTCAGGTCTTCTGTATCCTTACTGATTTTCTGTCAACTTGTTCTATTGATTGCTGAGAAAGGAGTGCTGAAGTCTCCAAACAAAATTGTGGAGTTTTCTGTTTCTCTCCTGTCAGTTTTTGCTTCATGTATTTTGAAGCTCTACTGATAGGCGCAGAGATGTTTAGTTACGTTTTCTTGGAGAATTGACCCTTTTATCATTTGTAATATACCTCTTTATACCTGGTAATGTTTCTTGATCTGGAGAATGTTAATTGTTTTTGTGATTGTTGATGTTTTTAGCAGGTTATCAACCTGTTCATTTTCACATCATAGGTTTTCTTTCACCTTCTGTGGATAGTGTTTCCAATCTCATTTCTTTGCTGTGCTGCTTTGTTTCTGTCCTGCACATGTGCCTCTCAGATGTTCTGTGATCTGAGTTGTGGTTGGAATCTTAGGTATATTCCTGAAACCTCAACTCTACTGCTTGGGTCTCTCACACGTGCAGGCTCAGGGGTGAGGCTGATATTTATCTTCAGAGTAAGAGTTATCCCCTACCTTAGCTATCTCCTGTCTCAAATTCCCCCCACCTTCTCCAACCTGCCAAGCCCTTTACCCCATTCCTCTGGTCAGAAATAGGATGTTTATATTGACGTTTTAGCTACCTGAATTACAGCTCAGTCACTGTGTAGTTTCCTTCCCTAAGTTCTCTCTTTCCTCTACAATCCACCATCTTTTGTTTACTTTTCAGAGTCCTCAGGTAGCTGTTTTCTGTATTTTGATCCATTTATTTATTTATTCATTTATTTATGGCTGTGCTGGGTCTTCGTTTCTGTGCGAGGGCTTTCTCCAGTTACGGCAAATGGGGGCCACTCTTCATCGCGATGCGCGGGCCTCTCACTATCATGGCCTCTCTTGTTGCGGAGCACAAGCTCCAGACGCGCAGGCTCAGTAGTTGTGGCTCACGGGCCTAGTTGCTCCGTGGCATGTGGGATCCTCCCAGACCCGGGCTCGAACCCGTGTCCCCTGCATTGGCAGGCAGACTCTCAACCACTGCGCCACCAGGGAAGCCCCTGTTTTCTGTATTTTGTTAGGTAGTTTTACTTGTAATGAGAGGTAATATAAGCTGTAGTGGAATTTTTCCTATCATGCTGGAAGAGAAATCTCTGTTCTCTTTTGAAAAGTATCTGAGGCAGGCTGATAATGCTTTATTGTTATGGAATCATCAAGAATATGGTGAAGCCTTCCTGAGTTGGGGAGGATCGAGAAAAATTATGGTCACAGGGGCTATGGAAAGCTGTAGGGGCAAGGGAATATAAAAGATTCAGGCAGAGCTTTGCCTGTAACTGCTTTTCCTTCTTTTTTCCCCCCTGCTCCAAATAAATTTACTGATTTTTGCCTGTGAAACTATTTGAAGAAACTCTGAGCCCCATATGTTCACAGAGGATATAAATCTATTCTTCTAAAAAGTCTGTTGCCCAAATTTGGAATTGTTCATTCAATTGGTATATTGCCCCTTCAGGACCACTCTTTCATTCTTAGGGTGGGAATTGATTTTTCTTCTCTTATTTTGTCATGTGAGAGTACTAAGTATATTACAACCACAGAATTTTCACACATTATTTAAAAACCTGTTCACAATGTGAGAAGGTCTTGCACAGGCTTGTCTGTACCAATGTGTAAAGACCTCCAGCTGCCTCTGAAATTGTGACAACCAGCTCTGTTCCTTATTAAGTGCACAGATTAATGTCTGAGGAAAGTGAACGCTTTCTACAGATGTTTTCCAAAATTTGAAGTTTTCTGTATTTAAAGTGACATCACCCTAACCTCTAAGTTTATGCATGCCAATTATTGGATCTTTCCTACCCATAATTATAATAGTTGCTTACAAAAAATCCATCTAGGCATTTAAAATTAGTCAGGACTTAGTAGAAATTTTTGATTTATATAAGTTAATGCTTTTTGAATAAGCAAATCTAAATAGTTATACTCAAAACATTTATTTGCACAAATCCTGCATACATCAAAATTAGGATGACAATTTAAAGGCTGGTTTTGGAATTGAAACACTCACTGATCTATACTTTCAGATTTAGCTTTGCCATGTTTGAGTCTATGTTTTATTTGGTCCCTACCCCCCAACTTCCTTTGATTCTCAACTTTCAAATAGTAGGCTATTCAAACCTTTTTTTTTTTTTTTCTGTCAGTGAAATAAATTGAATTGTTCAAAAGGGAAAATTCGAAAATAAAGTATGATGGCATTTCCATAGCGTTGTTCATGAAACGGGCTTGTGCAAATATGGTACAGACTGGACTCCCCAGAAAGAAGGATTAGAGGGGGCATGGGTCTCCTGTCCTCTCAAAATGGTATGTCTGGGCACAGCTGGCCACGTTCTTGGAATAGGATCTAGGAGGGGACCTACCCCCTTACTGTACGTTTTTATGGAGCAAGCGTGAGAGCTGCCTTGCCACTGGAGACATAGGTTGAGATAGACTGCCAAATAGTCTGAGCTTTAGAGCCAGTTGTTTATAGGATTTATTGGAGACCTTGGGGGAAGGTGAGGTCATGTCCAGCCTCTCCTTCTAGGGGAAAGGCAGTCCCCAGGCCCAGCTACCTGATTGTTAGGCAACCCAGAGAGAGCTCTAAGGGGCTTTAGACATTCCTGCTTATCCTTACATATCTATTTTTAATATACTTTCAATTTTTAGATAATTCTACATTTACAGAGAAGTTTCAAAGATAGCTGCTTTAGATTGAATGTTTGTGACAACCCAGCGTTTATATGTTAAAATCTAATCCGTAATGTAATGGCATTTGGAGGTGGGGCCTTTGGGAGGGGATGGTAATTTTGTTATAGTAGCCTGAACAGACTAAGACAATAGTCATTCTTCACTCAGTTTTCCATAATTGTAACATTACTTTGGTACATTTATCAAAACTAAGAAATTAATTACTATTGACAGAACTTCAGAATTTATTGACTTTGTCATTTTTTCCACTACTGTCATGTTTCTGTTCCAGGATACCATATTGCATTTCATCCATATCCATTTTTTAGATGGAAGGATGAACATTATAACTTTCTGTCACTGATAATTTTCTGATCGTAATCCTCTGGATACAGTCATAAGCAAATTGCATGTAAAATCAAACCGATTGGAAAATTCAGTCAGGAGTCAGTGACACTTCTCTTTAAAGATTTATCCAGTCCAGGTGCCAGGTCTTGATCAGAATGATTGGAGGTTGGGGACTTATCTTTATTCAACCCATTGTACTTAGCACAATGCCTTGTACCCCAGAGATATACAGACCTTGTTACCAAATTAATGAACAGATGAGTGTCACTCGCTGAAGCTTACTCATCCTAACCTAGCCTAATGTTTCACCATATCAGTGCCAGTTTATTTTTAGAATTCAGATGGTGTCCTGGTGAATCTTTAGTTTCACAACAGTATAAAAATTCTTACAGAAAAGTGGAAATTATGCTTTCCATGTTTTAAAAAAATGTTTTTTTAAAGCAAAACCAATAAGTAAAACTATAACTGGACCCATTACTCATATATAATATAGATTCTGTTGGATATTACCATTCACCACATCTACCTCCTCCTCCTCTTCCTGTTTTTCTTTTTTTTTTTTTTTAAAGAAAAACTAATTTATTCAGTGAGATTTTGAGAAGTTCAGTATTAAAGAAGATTGTGGCTTGTCCACTTACGTGGATGAGGTTTAGTTATAGATTTCTACAGAGTCAAATTACAAATGTGAAGAGATGAGAGATGAACTAAGCTAGGATGATCATAAGTAGTCCTGGAATTTTTCTTTCTGATAATCAGGAATGTATATTTATAAAGGGTGCTGCTGATACTGCCCAAAGACACACACACACACACACACACACACACACTCACCTCTCAAAATCAACTGCTCTGTCAACACATTTTGAAGGAAGCTCTTGTAATAAGAGTAAGAACAAGGCAATGAAGCCATCAGAAAATGTGTTTGAACAGAGAAGTCACTAGCCACGTATAACTATTTACATTTAAATTAATTTAAATGAAATAAAATTAAAATCTAGTTCCTCTGTTGCACTATCCACATGTCAAGTACTCAAGAGTTGCATGTGGCTGGTAGCCACTATTTGGGGCGGCAAGAACATTTCCATTATCACAGAAAGTTCTGTCTTCAAAGCTACTTGTATGACATTTGGCACTGTTTGAGGATTAAACTTAAGTGATTCTGAAATTAAGCGTATCTGGTTCATTTGGTTAAGTTTAGAAGTTGTACTTCAATTCCGCTTAGGTTCAATCTGAGCAAATAGCCCTAATGAATGTTAACCATTCTAACCAGTATTTTCCACTGGAGTTGTACCAATTTTTCCTTTGGCAAGGCAAATGGACAGATTTCCAGTATAGACCTAATATTCCAGAAATAAATTTCTAACTTTATGCTCTAGTCTAATCAAGTACTGTTGCCTTCCTCGGGGTTTATTCTAGTTACGTACCATGCTTCAGTAAGAGTGATAGCTCTACACTGTGGTTCTGTTCATAATCCACAAAGATTATTTTTTGAGCCCAGTTCTTTCTTTCATACTTTACTTTTCATATTTTACTATCATTGCTGTGTGTTTGGAAGGGCATGGTGGTAGTGGGTACAAATATACATGAAAGCATTAACTTACTGCACCATTTGTGCAGAAGAGAGTTACCACAGCGTGCCTAAGACTATTATCTTTAAAAAGACCTACCTGCAGAGTGGCCTTTGGCTGACAGCTGGGAACTTGGCTGTCAGAGCATTCCTGATAGTCAACATATAACTGGTAAGGTTGGTGTATTGTGCCTAGACTGTGCAAATATGACTTATGCTAAATACTTGTATTCCTTCTGGGAGTCTGTAATTTTGGTATGTTCGGGGCAGAGAGTGCCTATGTGACCAGCCCCAATAAAAACCTTGGGCACAGATGCTCTTATGGGCTTCCTTGGGCAGAAACATGACAACACATGCTGCATTTTTGTTCCCGGGGGAAGAGTGTGCTTTGTATGACCCCTCATGGGAAGGAGGGAAAGAGCACAAGAAAACCTGTATGTGGATTCCTCCAGACTCTGCCTGCCTGTTTTCCCCTTATGATCCAGCTGTTTATTCTTACTATTTTGATGTAATAAATCTTAGCCATGAGTACAACTATATATGAGTCCCATGAATCCTTCTAGTGAATCTCTGAACTTAGGGTAGTCTTGAGGACTCCTGACACACCATCCTTAACAGAATTCTGTTTTTATTTTTTACAGAAATGATAAAAAGGCTTTTCTTGTGAGTTACTAAGAATTCCCAGTGCTCAAATTGAAACAGACTTACAATTCCATCCAAACTGCAAATGTTGTCCTGAGGAGGATAGAGAAAAATAATATTTAAAATATATGTCAAGGTACCCAGCACATAGTAAAAATTTAAATATTATTACTTGTATTTTTCTTTCTCTTATTCCTCCCACCCCTACCCCATTAGAAAGCAATGTTTTTCAGTGGGTGGACATTATGACACATTTATGTTGCCTGTTTTCCTGCTGCTATTTTCTTTGCTAGAAAGCAGACAATATATTTAGAAGTTAGATCGTTAACCAGGTTTGTTCTTTTGGCATCTGGTATTTAAGGCAGTTTCAGTTTTCACTCCAATTTTTTTCATCACATGTTTCTACCAATTGAATCTCACTTGCTCTTTCTAAAAGGAGGAATATGAAACACAGAGAGGGATCATTTTATGGTTTCAAAGTCATCAGGGTCAAGCAGGAGAGCTCATAATTGAAATCTAAAATGTGTGGATTTTCTCTTCTTTGCAAGAAAAGGGGAAGAGAAGAGACCATGACCCAAACCACTAGCACTTTGGTTGGTGGAGAATGGTTGACATTGAAGCAATTACTAGAGCTTAGATTTCAAGTCTGGGATGTTTGGGAGGACACATAGACACTTACCAGGGAAGTCATTCAAGAAATTTCCTTTTCCTAACACTGGGTCCAGTGATTTAAGTTTTTAGCTACTTATTTTTTATCATGAAATGCATAGAATAAACACAGTTTATAAGTTCGGTCACTGACCAACTAGTGATCAAAATATAAGTGACAAGGTTAAGGACATGCAAGGTGATGCTCACTTCTCAGAAAAGGATATTCTGGTCCCTGATGTGCAGTTACTAGTGACCCATTTTCATTTCTACCCCTTCTAACTTTCACAAACCTGCCTCTCTTTTCTGAACTTGAACCATACCTTCATAGTGTCCCACTGAATATGGATATCTCCATGTAACAGTCCCTAGGCATCTCAAATTTACTGTATGCAAAAATGAATTTATTTCAGAGGAGGTGTCAACTTTTAGAGAATACCTATTATGCATCACTTGCAATATGGAGGCTATCTACATACATGATCTTACTTGATCTAGTTCCATATCTGAGATATCATGTCATGTCCCTGTAGGGGAATAGTCTTGCAAGTAAATATCTAAGGGGTGAGAGAAGCCTCAGTTAATAAGCATCTGGGGTTGTTCCTTCAGTAGTCCACTGCCATTTCAGAGGTTGCATGGTTTGAAATGGTGCCTATTGGCCATCTTTCACCTGTATAAAGCAGTCCCATGTGGGAAATAGGAGGCCTTCATCTCTGTCCCTCTACCATCCCTGGACAAATTGTAAGTACCTTGCAGTCAGCAGGAAAATCACTCAATCTAGCTCTCCATTTCCAGTGTGGCTTCTTTGATGAACGACACAATTATAAAAGGGTCAGAAATACTCAAACTCAGTGTCGCAGATTCTCAGCCCAGCAAACACCCGGAGGCCATCTCTCAAGTCTGAGGCTGTTTATTTGATGCTTTTTGCTCCTTATCTCTTCCTCCTGCTGCTGCTTCTTATGGCTTCTGCCTTACCTGTTGATCACACATTGACCTTTCTGATGCCAGACACTTCTAAGCCCTGTAGCTAACTTCAGATGTTATTATCCTTCCTGTGACTGCAGAGTTGCCAAATGTTCTAACTCAAAAAACATTGGCCAGGAATACATTTGGTTATCTACCATTTGCTCACACAGGCAGCTTGTAGTACATCCATTCTCTTTCAATGCAAACCTCTGTTTTCACACATTATAATCCACTGGCTCAGAGAAAAGAAGGGGGTAGATGCAAGTGCAGGAGAATTTTAAAAAAGAAATAGAAAAAGGTGGGTACATGATTTGATATAGCTCTGAGTACATTAACCATGAAATTAAAATTGTAGATCTCTAGAAGCTGTGGAATTTTTACAAACCATGAGTGTCATGGGATTCCAGTATACTACCCTGCAGTCAGTCATCTTTGATGTAGCTGAGGTTAGACAGGGCTGGAGGAGGAGTGGCAAGAATAACAATTGTCGAGTGTCTACGGTGGCTCTGTTATTTCTTAGAAGATGAGTGTTTGGTGAGAGTGGTTATTTAATCTGAGCCTGTCACCTGAATTGTCTATGAAAATAAGTGTCTATGAGTAGAAAAAGGTGATACTGTAGCTTAGGGGGTCAGTTTTTTTTTTTTTTAACAAGAGCTATACAAACATTCCTACATCAGTGGGATATTTTTTCCTCAGATCAAATAGGAATATTTACAAAACAAATACTCTTGGGCACGTTCTGGACATCCTCAGAATAAAGACAAGGCTGGAGCCTAATTTGTATCCTCTCTTCTCGGAGAGCCCTGAGATCATACCCCAGAACCCTGGGACTTCATGGAGCATAAGGGGACTGTGTGGTCTGGTGGAGAGAGAACAATTCTCACATCAGATGGGCTGGGAGTTTGAGTCCCAGTTCTGCTGATGCTACCTCTTGATCTCAGCAATTTATTTAATTTCCCTGGACATCTGTTTTCTCAACTTCAAAAAACTAAGGGCAAATAGTATCTATTTTAAGAGATAGCTGTAAGGAGTGAATGTGATATGTATAGGTGTGGCGCACAGTTGGTATTTAACAGATGTTGGTTTTCTTTCCCCTGTCCTTCAACTAAAGTCCCTCCTTCAAGTTAGAATAAAAACGAAGAGCTTTGGTTAAAGCATTGAGGATGATATTTGAGAGTGAGGTTTTGAGTACTGACTTGGGTCTTCTTCCACGTGTGAAGATTGCTTTAGATGGGGTTAGAGAGCTGGCTCAGAGAAGATAAGAATGAGAGCTGGTCCGATTAGGCAGCGAGGGATGGGAAGAGAAAGCTTGGCGATAGGGAGAGGGAGCTGATGGGGAGCAGTGAGGTCTGGTGAGGGTGTCCTTATGAGGTGTAGAGGAAAATGAAAAGTGTCTGGGGTAGAAAAGGAACATTATAGATTGATGTCCAAGGGAGGGGATGCTGATTAGATTGTAAATTATGGATTTCCAAGATAAATTTCAATAGTTGGGAATTGGATGTTGAAGGGGTAGACCAGTTGTATCACAGAATCACAGAACTTCTGAGCTGGAAGGGAATTTATCCTTCGTATGGTCCACCTCCCTTGGTTTATGGTTGAGGAAGTGAGGCTCAGAGAGCTTAAGTGGCTAACGCAGAGTCCCGCAGTAAGTTAGTAATGGGATTATGGTTCTGGTACATTTCCTCTCTCATATATTACCTTTAGACTTTCTCCTTTAGACTTTCCTCTTATTTCCAAGTCAGACTGCACACGATTCCACAGTCTCTCTTAGCAACCAGAATATAATATTCTGGTGACTCAGAATATAATTCACAAATAAGAAATTCTGTTTTAGGGACTTCCCTGGTGGTCCAGTGGTTAAGAATCTGCCTTCCAATGCAGGGGACGCAAGTTTGATCCCCAGGGTACTAAGATCCCACATGCCGCGGGACAACTGCCACTAAGCCGGTGCACCACAACTAGAGAAGCCCGCGTGCCACAACAAAGACCCAGCACAGCTAAAAAAAAAGAAAAAAAGAAATTTTGTTTTACATAGATTTAAATCTCAGCCACGAAACATACTTTCTGATCTTTTCTAAAAGCCACCCTACCTGCAATAAACCTGAATGCCTTAGATAAATTAGTGGTGTGTTAAATGCAATAACCCCTTATACACGAGGAACAAATTTATATAGATAAAAAGAGGGAGTTTTGACAAAGAGTAAAATCAGATTTCAAACCCCTTGCCAAAGAGGAGACATAACAATCTGATCAGGAGTAGGAACATTAAGATACCTCTCCAAGTATAGATCTAATCCAATTATAATCAAAGAACGTATTCTGGTTAACACAGGAAAAAGCACAGAGGCTGGTTAATGACTTCATGAAGAGTTTTAGAAAATATTTGAAATTTTTAAAAAGTCAAATGAAATAAAAATACTTTGGTATAAAATCCACAGAGATTAAAAATCATGCCTGTTATAGTTTGAGAAAGCAAACAGTAAGGCAGTCCCTGGAGGGAGTGGAGGTTGGTGGCACATTGATGTGATGGCTACCTTCTAGGGGAGATTATAGAGCTCTGGGGAATGTACTCATAATAATAAAATTCACAAGCAACTGGTGCACAAATTGGACGTCACTTTGTTAATTTTTAGTGAAAAAATATAATTGTCACAAGGAAATTTAAGCTTGCATGATACATGCATGTTCTCAGTGTGGGTAGTCTATAGTCTATGCCTAAAAACCAACTAATAACTAAAAAATAGCTTGGAAAATGTACAATGAAAGTTATTTGGATAATCTTCATGGCCAGTGTCATCAAGCTATGATAATCTGATGAGTCCGTCTCCCTCCTATAGGAGTAGGCTCCATACTGACCTGATATCTATTTTCATAAGTAAGAGACTCTTTTACCTGGATGGTGCTGGAAACACAGTATTATATATCTATATACGTAAACATACTAAAAATTACAGTACTGTTGTGAATGCTCAAAAAGCAGAACATCTCCCTTATGATTGATATATTCTTTTTTCATCCGTTGATTCAATAAGTATTTAATGAACACCTACAATTTGTCAGGCATTGTGTTGATGCTGGGCATAAAAGAGGAGCAAGACAGATACAGCCCTACAGAGATTGAGGTCTAGAGATTGAAGATACACAATTAAACAGGCTATGACCACAGAGTGTAAGTGATACAGTAAAGGAAGTACAAGGTGCTGTGGAAGTCAATGAGGGACACCTAACCCAGACCAAAGATTGGGGAAGTCTTCCTGTGGGAAGTGGTATCTTACCTGTGACTTGGTTGAGTACCAATTAGCTAGGCAAGGGGCAGAATATGTCCCAGGCAGGGGCCAGCATAAGCAAAGACCTAGAAGTAAAAGGAGGATACACTTAAAACAAAGGAAAACACAGTGAGATACTCCTTCTTGACACGTGTGCAGAGGTTTTTTTTTTTTTTTTTTTTTTGGAGATAATGTACTTTGTTGGTGAGTGTATGAGTACATACTCTTATACAGGGCTGATAGGGGTGTAAATTGATGTGAACTTTTTAGAAGGCAATTTGGCAATATTATGCCAAAAGTTTAAAGATATGTATACATTTGATACTGTAATTTTAGATATTTATTCTAGGGAAATAATTATAGATGTATAAAAAGATAAAATATCCTAGGTTTTGGTTTTATAAAGAGAAAAATTGGAAACAACAGAGGAATGGATAAATAAATTATGTATACCAAAAGACATCCTATACAGCTAATAAAAATACTGTCAAAACATCTAAGCTTCTAAACCATAGCAAACTCTAGCCAAACTATAGCAACAGCATGCCACCTGCTTTTTTTTTTTTTTAACTTTTTATTTTGAAATAACTATTGTTTCATAGGAAGTTGCAAAGACAGAACAGAAAGGTCCTGTGTATCATTCACCTAATTTTAACCACTGGTTACATCTTACATAGCTGTAGTACAATATCAAACCAGGGAATTGACGTTAGTACAATGTGTGTGGATTTCTATAATTACAGCCACAATCCAGATAGAGGACTATTCCATCATCACAAAGATCTCTCTGTGCTATCCTTTGATAGTCTTACCTACCCCTTCTCCCTAACCATGTCTACACCTTGGCAATCATTAATCTGTTTTCCATCTCTGTAACTTTCGGAAATGTTAGGTAAGTAAAATCATATAATATATTACCTTTTGAAATAGGCTTTTTTTTTTTTCTCACTCTGCATCATGTTCTTGAGATGTATTTAAATTATAGGCGTATTGATAGTTCATTTCTTTTTAGTGCTGAGTAATATTCCATGGTATGGATCTATCAGATCTTATTTAACTATTTACCTACTGAAGGGGGGCATTATGGTTGGTTCCTCTTTTTGGCTGTTACCAATAAAACTGCTGTGCCCATTTGTGAATAGGTCTTGGTGTGTACATAGGTTCTCATTTCTCTGGGATAAATGCCTAGAAATGTGATTGCTGGGTTGGATGGTAAGTATGTGTTTAGCTTTTTAAGTAACTGCTGAGTAGCTATATCATTTTACAGTCCCCCAAAGAATGCATAAAAGATTCAGTTGCCCTGCATCCTTGCCAGCATTGGGTATTGTCATTATTTTTTATTTTAGCTGTTCTGATAGGTCTGTATTAATATCTAATCAAGCAAGTTCTTAGTTAGATATATGGTTTGTACTACCACACAGTCTTGATTTCTGTAGCTATAAAATACATCTTAAAATTGAACAAAGTGATTCCTCCCACTGTAGTCTTCTCTGAAAATTGTTTTAGCTCTTCTAGTTCCTTTATCTTTTCATGTGAATTTTATAATAATCTTGTCCATATTTGCCAAAAAAAATTGCTGGGAATATGGCAGGAGTTATGTTAAACCTGTATATCAACTTAGGGAGACTTGAGGTCTTAGCTGTGTTGAGTCTTTCATTCCATGAACACAATATGCCTGCTACCTGTTTTTGTAAATAAAGTTTTATTGGAATGCAGTCATGGCCATCCATTTACATATTGTCTATGGTTACTTTCTTACTATAAAAGTAGAATTGAATAGTGACAAAGACCGTATGGCCCAGAAAGCCTAAAATAGTTTACTCTCTGACCCTTTGCAGAGAAATTTGTCAGTGTTTGGATCAGATCAACGTTTATGCTGTATTGTTAAGTGAAAAACGTATATTACAAAATAGTATAAATGGTATTGTACCACTTTAATTTTAAATATAAATTTTAATCACACTTACATATTTATCTATGTATATTAAAATGAAAGACTGTAAAACAGAGATTTTAACCTTGGTTCTTCCAGCACAGTAGTATCATGGTGATTTTAAAAAATCTGTTTTGTATGTGGTTTTTTTGCACCTTCCACTTTCTATTCTAGCTAGCAAAAAAAAAAAAAAGAAAGTATCAGGTTAAGGAAAGATTCTACTTCCCAATCTGTCTCTCACCAATTTTATGACTTGTTCCTTTCAGGTAAAAAGAGACTTTAAAATTATAGCAGATATGACAATCAATTGTTTGTGTTAGGGATAGAGAATAATGCTTTTCCAATATGCCTTTTCAAAACACAGATGAATTCTTACAGGTTCATAATTTAAGCATATCCTTAGTCAGTAATCGAAGATAAGAAAATGCCATAGATATTGAGTCTTAATCCTTGGTGTTTATTCATGATAATAACAATGAAGTGCTCTACCCTTGAGATTTATTTACCAGCAGCTCCATACAAATGTCACATGCTTAAGCCTGAACACCAAGATGAGCAAATTGGTTATCGCTAAATGACCATTTCAAATTACGGAGACTGGCAAAATGAATACTTGCATGTTTGTTGCTCTAACCCTCTGTTAACAATTACTGACAGGCTTCTTCCAGTTCTGATGGGGTGTCAACATAGATACAGACAGATCAAATAGCAAGTCACACCATGAGAGTAATCTGCCATTTGAGAAACTGAATGTAGGGCATAAAACACAGTGATTACAGCTATGCTTTCATCTGGAAAGGGCTCTGATAGGGTCATGAAAGACCAAAGAGGTGTTTGGAACAGACATAGGTCCCTGACAGGTTAATAACCCACTTCACAGAGTCACAATGCACCTCAAATGACTGCATTCTGTTCCTGGAGTGATTATTTCTTAAACCCTAATCTTGATTTTTAACCCTACTCTAAATCCACTCTGTGAATGCTCATTCATATGGTATGAATTAACAGAAATTAACATGACTTTAATAACTCTAGGAATTATACATTAATAGTTCCCTCATCCTAACCACTGAAGAAAGTTGGTGTGGGGAAAAGAGATGAAATTCTAAAAGGCTCTGATACTGCTCAGAAACAGGCACAAATTTTCTCAGCTGAAAACATGTTTATTACCTAAAGACTGCAGATGCTCGGAACAGCTTGTCATCCCTTTGCTTTCAGGTGATGCCCACACAGTACTAAGAATAGCAGAGATGTGGAAATTTTCTAATTAAACGTGATCAATATTGACAACCAGACGGCATCATTCTGGCCCCGGAGTAGATTTGTGGGCCACAGTGATCCTATTTGTCTGTCTACATTGCTCACATTAACTGGGTAAATTGGCTGATCAAATCTCCACTTCTGTAATACCAGCCTGGAGGAGAGAGGTTTAGGGATTTGCTCAACAGTAGAGAATGAATAAAACGTGTTCATTCGTTCATCCTTTCTTTTTTTTTTTTTTTAATAAATAAAGTTGACAGTCACTCACTTCTGCTCTACTTGGTATATGGAAATTACAAGAATGAATAAAGCATGGATTTTTCTCTACAAGAGGCTTAGAAATTACGATTAAAAAAACAGGATGTATAATCATGAAAGTATGCTCTAAGGCAGATATGTCATAAGAAATATATAGATGCAGTAGAGTAGGAGTTCATAGGATGAAAACATCACTTCTGTCTGGGGGAAATCAGAAAAAGCTTTCTGAAGGAAGTTGTCTTGATCAGGAACTTGAGGCAAGATGTAGAATAAGGCATAAGCCACAGAAAGGGATGCGGATTAATTAACGAGAGTAAACTTAAGAGATAGCAGAAATTAATTATTCTAAGGATTCAGGGGTGTTTTGGGAGAACACAAAGGCAGACATGCAGCCAGGCCTCAGGAAGGAATTGGAATCAGGGTTGGGAAGCAATCAGGAACCCAGGGAGTTCTTTCTGTTTCTCCTTCATTCATGTCTGAACAGACTTGCTTTCTCTGCATTTTCATTCACACAGTGGACTATGGCTACTCCCAACTCTTTAATTGAAGAGAATCATCTTGCCCTACATTATGTCAGTTTCATGAACTACTGCTAGGAGAGTGAAGGCACACATATACAGCTTCCTGGGGAAGATCTAGAAGTTCCTAGATAAGGGGAGACGACTTGCATGGTGATCAGACATTCCCTAATGAGTGTGTGCTGTACCGTGTATGGGGAATTGTAGAACAGTGCAATTGGAATACAAATTTGGAAGGGCAGTTAGGGAAAGACAATAAGGACTTTGGGGCATCACTGAGAAGCATAGTAGTTATATGAAATAAATTATACTCTGGACGATCAATTTGACAGCACTGAGTATGATAAAATTAAGTAATAGATTTCTTTTTGTCTTATTTTTTGTGTTCGTTGATCTCACTGCATTATAGGCACTTTTGTAAGCCACTTTAATTTCTTTTGGATACAAGATGCAAGATGACACAATAATTATCAATATTAAAAAAAAGAGTACAGATGATAGGTGAGAAAAATTCAACTTAGAATTTGTGTTATCTACTAATTTGTTCTGTGACCATTGCATGTCCCGAAACCACTCAGGGTCCAAGTTTTCTAGTTTAAAAAATGTGAGAATACATGGGCTTCTCTTCTCTTCAGTAAGAATAATTGTCACTTATAGAGTATTTCCCCTACAACCAGAAATTCTGAGTGATAGAATCATCTTCCTTGACAGAAAGGCACTTTGTGAATGTTATGTGCTCTCTCTTTTTTTCTTTGAATTTTAATATTTTTTTCACTATTACTCTTAGCATTTCAAAGAATCCAACCAATCTGGATTTGAATCCCAGATCTGCTACTTACCAAATGTTTGATGTTAAGCAAGTAAAATAATGTTGTTAAATAAGTAATAACACTTCTTTAAATTTTTGTCAGAGAAAAGTTACTCAATAAAATGAGTTTGGGAGATCATTTGAAAAAAAAATGTGAGGATTCAATTAGAACAAAAATGGCTCTTGTGTGCCCCTCATCCCACTTGTCCCATCTAGACAGTATTAAAGTCCTTGGCTTTTTCCCTCTAAGGTTAGACCGGGCCTCAGAATCTTTCTTCATTCCCAGGCAGCTCATAAACACCAATCCACTGATGGTGTCATCTGAGGCCAAAATATTTGCCATCCCTTGACTATGATTGTAAATTGCTAGGTTTTTATAATATCACAGTATAACGATGGGAACTTTTGGCCAATCCTCTTATTTCACAGATGAAAAAACTGAGGCCCAGAAAGAGTGACTGGCATAACATCACACCACCTAGTAAGCTACAGGCCGAAACCAGTCTTCTTTCAGTAATTTTAATGAAGTAATTGTCTTTGCTGTTATAATCCTTCCTGTATGTGATCACTGAGCTTTGGTTTGGAATTGTTCTTCTAAATACATGCAATTGAACTTTCTGATTTTTTTTGAATTTTGTTTTCTAACAAACAGATGGGACACAACTACTTGAATTTACATTTTCTGTATAATGTAATCTGACGTTCAGTGGACCACCACTGACATATGGGAATTTAGCAATTAGGCAAAAACAATTACCTTAATATTGTGAAATTGGAACTTTAACCTGCTTATGAATAAATGAATGTTTTCTATTTGGTGGCTTGTCAAAAAAAAGAAAAAAAAAAAGACATAACTCTTAATGAGCATTCCCTGGTTTGCTTAGCCATTCTGAGTATTGTCCCTGTGTTCTGTTACTCTTGTATTATTTTCCTCTTCTGGCCCATGAGCCCTGATTTTTCAACAGCTGGGGGAGTGCAGCCTCAGAATCCTAGAGCTGCAAGGTTTTCTAAGAGGTCTACTGATCTGGTCCTAGGAGTCCAGGAGATGAACTTAGTCAACCAACAGAAAACTTCTTCACTTCTTCTGAGTGAACTCAATAGACACAGACCAGATCAGGATTTTATATCCTTCTTTGGTACAGATATCTGTTTTAGTTTATGAACTCCCTTTAGGCGGCACTCATTGCATTGTGCTGCAATTCTTTGTTCACCTGTTTATCTCCCCTTGGAAGTACTTGAGGAAAGGAATGCATATTTATCATCTTGTAGAGCACCCAGCACATAGTAGGGGCTTGATAAATGCCCATTGTTCCATACATGGTGCAGGTGGTGACTGGAATATTCTACTTTGTTATAAAGCATAGTGGAAGCCTATATCCTTTTGTTTTGCCCCTTCAGAAGGGCCCACATCCCTAGTACAGGGACTAATACAAATTGACCAATCAGGTTGGTCTTGTTGAATGAAATGTGTGTTGAATGAATAGGTGAATAAAAGATGATTTCACACCTCTTAAAAGTCAACTCACACATTCCTTCTTGTGTTATCCTTTATTTTCCCAACTTGTATTGATGTATTTAAGACATTTTTCCCCATATAAACCTGTTCATGCCCTGTTAAACTTCAAAATATTAGTCAACTAGGAGATATAATAGGCAAAGAATCCCAATTATGTCATTGCTTCTCATGCTGTGGCCTTTCCTTACATTGCCAATTAAATTTAACAAGCAATCTTGAGGATCTCTGTGTGCAGGGCGCAGGGTATGGGGCAGATATTTAAAGATTTATCCGGGGAGGAATGACTTGTCCAAACACCCACACCCTGTCACCTCCTCAATGTGACCAATCCTTACTGACTCCTTGACAATTAGCCTGTTTCCTCCCATGTCTGGGCTTCCTCTCCTGCTGTTCCTCTGCCTAAGCAGTGAAGCATCCTGCTGGCTATTCAGTCACATATCCTGGGTTTGAATTCTGACTGCTACTATCTAGTTGTGTGATCTTGGACAAGTTACTTAATCTCTGACTCTCAGTTTCTTTGTCTATAAAATGGGCATAATTATACTTCACAGGGTTGTTGGGAGGAGGAAATGAAATAATGCACATCAAGTGCTAACCAGAGCACCTGGCACACAGTGAATGCCAGGTGTTTTCATTATTAGTGTAAACACACCTTCACTCTCCGTTTCCTCATCCCTACCCCATCTTCAAGGCCCAGCTCAAAGGCTGCTGCCTCTTTGAAGATTTCTCTGATGCCTGCCAAAGTGATCTTTCCCTTTCCAAGTATCTTTTATGTTCACTCATTCCACCTCACAGTCACTCTGCCTCACAGTCACTCCCTCGTTACATGGCACTATGCTATTCTCCAGTGGCCTGTGGTACACAGTTTAGCACTTGGGAATGAAGAAGTTCAACAGCATCCTGCCTTGTTCATCATATAATTATTCCCTGAATTTGTCTTCTCCTCAGACAACATCTAAGTAACATGTGGGCAAGGACTGTGTAAGGCAAAACACAGGATCTTTAAAAACACAACTGAAGGAGCTGGGCCATGCCTTATCTTTCTCTCTCTCTCTCCAATTTTCTTCTCATGTTAACTCCTGCTTTCAGTTAGCTTTCTGATTTAAATGAGCCCATTTTTCTTTTAAGAGGCTGCCACAGTCAATTTCTGGGCATAAAACACTGTGACAGTTACTGGTTTGTGAAGGTTTTCTGTACCAGATTCACCCGTCTCCTCAGTCAAAAGGCTCAGTGTTCTGCACAGCTGTATGGAATTGGCATTTCTATATTAGCTACATCAAAGCACCTTGAGAAATAGCCAAGTCCAGGGTCTTTATCCATTCACTCAGACAGTTCTAGGAAAATTGCCTCGAAGACTTGTCAGCTAACTGTGGGCTATGCAGGACAGAGAGCTGCTTGCACAGTGTTAGTGGGGATCTCATCCCCTGCTTCACCCAGAGTTTCCTGGCCCTCAGCTCAAGATATCCCAGCAAACTGTGAAAGGAATTACACACACAGATTCCATAGAGTGGTTACGTTTTGGGATGGAGAGTTGGGAGAGAGAAGGGACACGGGAAGGGGAAGAGTAAAAGGAGTTTTCCAAAACAATGCTAACATTCTCTCTCTTTAACTTGTTAGTGGTTACTTGGGTGTTGGTTGTATTGTTATTTTTTTATACTTTCCAATGTAACAATTTTGTATGTACTTAATATATAATTTTTTAATGTAGAAAAACTGGGAACTATAATCCTACTGAATATTATTTATTCCCTTGCCATCTTATTCCTGCATTCAAAATGCAGAGTCATCCAAGAATTCTAAACTTACTATGGAAAGGTCATCTGGTGACGCCCACCTAGTCAGCTTAGTTTTCGCTACCAATTCCTAGGATTCTATCGGAGGTGCCTCAAGCACCATCCCAAGGGGCAAAGAGAAGTCAGTAGGTGGAGCCTGGGCTCATCACTCCTTTCAACCACATTTGATTCTGTTTTACATATTAAGATTCCAGGTAAGAAATGGTTAAAGAGCCAGGAGGGAGGTCAGAATAGCTCTTTTCTAATTTTCAAAGAGTATCAAATGAAATTAGGCTGATGTTTATGGCTTCGAAGGGAGACTGAGGATAAATGGGTAAAAGTTCTTGGGAGATAGGATTGAGTTGCTACAAGTAGGGTGACTCTACATCGTAGTTCGCTTGAGGTAACCCAAGTTCATGGCTTTATGCCTGCTGCCCCGGGTGGTTACGAATAGCACCTTCTTTCGCTCTCTAAGTGTACCAGTTTGAATAATAAATTGTAAGGTCACTCCAGTTACAAGGAATACTTTTCTAACAGTTATATCTAAGATGACAAAGAGCTAGTTCCCAAAGCTGGAGCAAGAAGTGAAATAAATGATGAGGACCAATTAAGGAGCTTTCTTGATCAATTGTTTTTGAACTTTTTTTTTTAAGTAGAATGTTTTTCTGGTTCTTTAACTGTTTCCCCTGAGGCATAGTTTGCAGATTCCTCACCTCTTGGTCTCTCTGCTCTTGATATGTTTCCATTTTTCTCCCAGAGTCTCCAGAAACAAAAATGATAATTCAACTGTGGTCTACTCAGAGTGGATTGAAGAGGCTTTTAGAATTGTAGAATGTTTGTATTAGAAGGAAATAAAAGACCATCAAGCTCATCCCAATAGGAGCAGGAATATGGTGAACTCTTACGTTGGGCCCTTACATTAGAATCGCTAGAGAGTTTGCTGTGCATACGTATTTCTAGGCCTGTCCTGAGAGATTCTTATTAGGTTGCTCTGGGATGAAACCTGGGGAGCTGAATTTAAACAATATCTTCGGTGTTCTGTTGCTTGGCCATTTTTGGGAATCCTCAGGGAGCCCACTGGTTCCCCAGTGGTGGGCCATGACTCCCAAGAGTGTATAGGATATGTCATTATTTTAGTTATTCTAAATACTACCTTTTTTCTTATCAAATAAGTATCATTTGTCATCCTCATATTTATATTTATCAAATCTGTAGATGCTATTGTAATTAATAAAATACATGTTTAAAAGTTATCCAATTCATTATAGCTATTTGTCTTTTTTTTTTGTTTGTTTTTTGTCTTTATGTTTTTTTCTTAACAAATAAGTACTACTGAGAATATAAACTTTATCACGTCTATGTCTAACTTGCTTTAGTTATAATTAATTGGGTTCTTACACTCTAATAGGATGAAAACTTTATATAATTCATTTAACTTTACAGATAAAGCCAGATAAACCAAAACCAAGGTCATGGCCAGAGGTGTCCTGGTAAATGTCTAATAAACAGCTGTCTGTGGAAGGTTGGGGAGAGAAGTGTAGGGTAGGGGGAGGGAGTAAAGAAATCCCTGATCTGTAAAGTTTATCACTTTCTGTAGTGTAAATATTTTTACCATGGCTACCAACCTGCCTTTATTCAATGAGGATTTGGGAAAAAAGGCAGGCGATTGACTCTTGTTGAACTAGTGCAAGCTGGCTCCAGCAGACCCCTGGGCCAACTGAAAATCTAGTTCTTATGACTCCTAGTTTAGTGGTCTTTTCATTACGCTACAAATAAAGCTGGCATGGTAAGAAGTCCTGGTAGCACATTATTTGTGGAATCAGGGGCTATCATTTTGTATTCGAATTCCAGAGCCACACCAATGTAAAATCATCCATATCTGAATTCCTGCGGATGTTCCTCTTGCCTCCATGACACCTTGTTCTGACCTTATAGTTGCCAATTCTGGCTTTCCAGAAAGTTTCCAAGGGCTTTCGTTCCTCCTTAGCCTAGTTCTTTCGTGACAGTCTAATATATCTTCAGGGTAGCCCCTCACTAGGACTCCACTTTGGTGAGGGTCAGCCCGCTTAACTATGACTTTAAGGTTCTATCAGATCTGGTTTCTCAAGGATCATGTGATGACTTTGACAAGCATCATTATCATAGACTCTGTTAATTTTTAACAGCGCTCCTTAATTCAGTGCTTTCCAAAATGGCTTCTAAAAAGCAGTAGTCATTATAGATGTTAAGTGAACAAAAGGGTTTCATGTTTGGATATGAATGGGAAATGTGGCATACTACTATCTTATAGCTACTCCCCTCTCCCCACCACGCTGAAGAATCACAGTCTGTTTTCACAAATTAATGACTGAGCCATCTTGCAGAGAGAAATATACTTACTTTGGTCTGATTTAGCTTTTCCAAAATTTATTCAAACATGGACTTCGTCACTGATCCTTATTTAAATCCCATGATATATGCTTAGTGAAATACTGAACTAACAGTTCATAGTAGCATCTACCTTATGGCATTTCAAAATCCGTATTCCATGTTGGATTACTTCTTATTTCCCCATGTCTGAATGATGGCCACCTGGCACCACTTGATTTGCTGATGGGAAAAGATTGATGTAGTCTGAGGTCAGCGATTGGCCCAGCTCTTCAGGTTTCAGTGGCCAGCTCTGTCTTCCAGGGTCCCTCCTACTTTCCGGTTGGACCCTGCATAAGAGAATGGTCTTTAATATACAAAACCTTTCTCATAGGAAAGAACTACCAGACAACTTCCGTTTTTCTTCCTCATACATACTTGACTAGAATGGGTGGCATCGAATGGGTAGCTGTGAGTGAGGATAAGGAAGTATGGGTAGAAGGAAGAAGGATAATAGGGGACCTTGATAGTCAGGCAGAGGAATTTATTTTTTTATTTTTTAATTTGGCCACACCTTGCGGGAGCTTAGTTCCTCGAACGGGGATTGAACCCGCACCCTCGGCAGTGAAAGCACGGAGTCCTAACCACTGGACTGCCAGGGAATTCCCAGGCAGAGGAATTTAAATGTGAAGATTTTAAGAAACAGGACATGGAACAGCTGCCCTCTTCTGTTTGAGCAGCTCCTTCAAGGGAGAGAAGTCGTGCTTTGATTGAATCAGCTCATTTAGAATGTGTTTCTTTCTTTTCCTTAGATAATAGCATGGCTTTAAATCTGAGCAGCAACACCTAATGTGACCCAGGTGGGCTTTTGTAAACCTCTTACTGCTATTATACTCTTGCATTGGTAACCCTTGACTTCTTTACCTCTTTCTCAAGTGGTGCCCCTGTGCTTGATTCATTGCAACTGTGCTCTCTGGTACTTAGCCTCAGGTCCCATGGCGATAGTTATGAATTTCTTCATTGAACAGTGTGATATCCTTGGAGAATCAAACCTGCCCCAAAGGAACAATAAGGTTACTAGTTTTTTGTTTTTTTTTTCATGAATGCCCAGTGGAATTATATCCTTGCTTTGAATTTCTCTCTGATAACACTTCCTGTCTTTGGGGAATATCTGTTCTGCAATTGGTTACATCTATATCTGCAGAGGATAGAAACACTTTGCCACCCACGATTGCTCTGAAGATATTTCCTTGTCCCAAGAGCGAATGAGAGAAATGTGAGAACCTTTTAATGCTGCCTTCTTGCACCACCTCAGTGGATCGCCAGACATGGGACTTCCCTGGTGGTACAGTGGTTAATAATCCACCTGCCAGTGCAGGGGACACGGGTTCGATCCCTGCTCCGGGAAGATCCCACATGCCGCGGGGCAACTAAGCCCATGCACCACGACTACTGAGCCCACGTACCACAACTACTGAAGCCGGCGTTCCTAGAGCCCGTGCTCCGCAACAAGAGAAGCCACTGCAATGAGAAGCCCACTCACCACAACGAAGAGTAGCCCCCGTTCGCCGCAACTAGAGAAAGCCTGCACACAGCAATGAAGACCCAATGCAGTCAAATAAATAAATAAATAAATAATCAAACAAATAAATAAAGAAAAAGATTGCCAGACATTTCACCTACAGCCCACTCACTCACTTCTTATTCTAATATTCAGAACTTCTCCAGTCTAATGTCGTTACTTTCTGTGTGTACCTGCTTTTACAATATAGCAGGGTCATGGTATGCTCGTCTGCTTATGGGACTTCCTGGGACTTTGCTCTTTTACTCAAACCTGCTGGCAGATTTGATAAGACAACTGATTCTTTACAAAAAGACACTTAATTTGGAGAGTATATGTTGAAACCTTCTTAATCTTTTTGTTCCCTTGTGACTTAGCTGTTTCTAGGAACTCCCAGTGGAACTTAGAAGGAGACCATGGCTGGAGTTCCTAAGTGGTTATAAACTGTTGAGTCTCGTACTCCCCAGTGACTAGCTGAGCTGAATACACAGGTGTACTCGGTTCACTGAGCATACAGGTGTTTTGCATAGATTTTAATTATTCCTATGTTTTCTCTACCTTCTTATCCCTGGTCCTATATTACAGTTGGCCTTCCCACCCATAATGCATCTGCAGGCACCAAGATGGCTCCATCTAGAAGGTATGTTCCTGGTAAGGGCTCAAGGCCCTCTTTCATTTATACTGTGCCTCTTGCTTCTTGTTCATCTCTCTGATACTTTGATCTCTGATGTTTTCATGTGGTGCTCGTCATTTCTTTTGGGCTCTGTGTTTTTTTGACCATTTGGATTCTTCTCTGGCTTATGAACAGTTTTCTGTCATAAGCTCTTTGCTGGGCATACTCTCTGATTTATATACGCCTCAAAATTTTGGATGAATGATGCTCATAATCTCCCTGACCTTTGTGAAAGCCTACTAGCTGGGCTGGGCTCCTTAAACTAGGGAGGAGGGAGTTTTGAAATTTTATTTGAAATCCAAAGTCCTTAGTCCTTCACCTATTGCAGCCAGGGACAGTGGATGAGACCATCAAGATACTATGATAATGGACGTCTTGTGGTCCTGGTGGCACTCATGGCTCAGCTTGCAGAGATACGGTTGGAGCTACTGAGGCTTCATTTGCACACATTCTGGGATGAAACCTCTACCTTCCTCACCCTCATAATGCTATTGATCCTGCTGCCAAAGAAGTCCAAGTGGGAGTCTAACGAAACTGCCAGGCATCTGTCTGCAAGTTCATTTTCATGTGTAAATTCAGGGTTTTGGGTCCTATGAACACTACATTGTCTTCTGTTTGTTGGGGGGTGGGGAGCTGAGCAATATATGATTCCCCTCCAATAGCCTGGCAGTATCCCTTTGTGGTGTTGTACCAAGTTCTAGCCTGTCTTATGATTGACATGGTTTCTGGGCTCAAATGGAATTGAGGTGAGCAATGCCCTTATCTAGCTGAAGAGGTAGAAGATTGGCTTTCCTATTGTGATCCTTTATGTTCTTTTGTTTAACTCTTCTGCTTAACATCCTTAATTCTTCACTTTAGGGTAGGGCCATCTGCTGTCATTTTGTATTCTTTTTGGTTGAAGGATTTTTATAGGCCACTTTGTGACTGGGTTATAAATAATCACCTGTTTGCCATATGGGGCTGTATGTAGCTCATCTTTGATGTATGCATGCTGGGCAGTGGGGAGGAAACGTTTGACTTTAAGTGATAGCCTTGGTGCTGAGATAGCTGAAGCACTTGGGCCCATCTGGAAGCATTTAAATGGCTAATTGGCAGATGCTGTGCATCCCATGATAAAGAACCCAGGAGAAGTTGCGAATATGAGAGGACCCTCATTTAGAAACATCAAATACTCCTCCTCTGACTTCTTTGCTAGGTTCTTTAAATTACAGGGTAATGAGAGAAGTGAGAAGAAGCTAAATCGGGAGTGGGTTGCAAAAGCCATTTTTTCAATAGAAGTTTCTGTTTATCGAAATAATTACAGATTTACATGCAGTTGTAAGAAATAATATAGAATGATCCCTTGTATACTTTTCTCTGTATCCACCAGTGGTAACATTTTGAAAAATTACAGTATAATATCACAGCCAAGATAGTCACATTGATACAATTCACTGATCATTAGATTTCCCCAGTTTCACCTGTCGTTCCTATATCTCTGTGTCTCTGTATGTACTAAATTCTATGCAGTTTTATCACCTGCGTAGGTTTGTGTATCCACCGCCAGTCAAGATACTGAACAATTCCAACACTATTAGTATCTCTCCTTGCTCTTTTATGGCCACACTGACTGCGTCCTGTCCCCATTTCGTACCTCCTCCAGTCCCGAACTTTGGCAACTACTAATCTGTCTTCCATTTCTAAAATTTTGTCAATTCAAAAATGTCATACAAATGGAATCATACAGTATGTCACCTTTCAAGATGGGCTTTTTTGCTGTCTAATTCCCTGGAGATTCATCTAAGTTTTGTGTGTATCAACTTATCTAAGTATTGCGTGTATCAGTAGTTCATTGCTTTTTATTGCTGACTAGTATTCCATGGTATGTATGTACTACAGTTTATTTAACCATTCATTCCTTGAAGGACATCTGAGCTGACTCCTGTTTTGGGTTATTACAAATAAAGCTACTACAAACATTCATGTAGCAGACTTTTTGTATGGATTTAACTTTTCATTTCCCTAGGACAGATACTCAGGGGTGACTTTTCTGGGTCATATAGTAGTTGCATATTTAGTTTCTAAGAAACTGCCGAACTTTTTTTTTTTCTCAGAATGTTTATCATTTTACATTCCCACTGCTTCATTGCTGGCATTTCGGTGTTTTCATTATTTTTTATTGTAGCCATTCTGACAGATGTGTGGTGAGACCTCACTGGGGTTTCAGTTTGCATTTATAATGGTTAATAATGTTGAACAACTTTTCATGTGCTTATTTGCCATTTGCATATCTTTTTCACTGAAATGTCTCTTCATTTTCTTTGTCTCTTGCACATTGTCTAACTGTATTATTTTCTGTTGAATTTTGAGAATTCTTTATATATTTTGGATACTAGTTTTTGTCACATATGTAGTCTGCAAATATTTTCTTCCTGTCTGTAACTTGTCACTTCATGTTCTACATGTGGGCTTTCACAGAATAAAAAAGTATTTCATTTTGATGAGGTTCAATTGATCAGTTTGTCCTTTTATAGATCATAATCTTAATGTGAACCCTGCATAGCCCTAGTTCTCAAAGATTTCCCCTGTTTGTTTTTTGTTTTCTGGTTTGTTTCATAGTTAAGTCTATGATCCATTTTGAGTTAACTTTTATATAAGGTATAAGGTTTAGGTTAAAATTAATTTTTAAGATTTTTTTTTTGCCAATGGATATCCAGTTGCTCTAGCACTATTTACTGAAAAAGGTGATTCAGTGTAAAAAAGGCCTAAATTATATTAGTGTCAGGAAAACGTTATCCTTCAATCTGGGCTTTAGATGCTACTCTGCTACTCTGTAGTGCCCGTGTTCATTGTGAGGTTTTTAAAGGTCTGTAAGATCTTGTAAAGGAAGGTTCTGATTTACTTTGTACTTTATGGAGGACATTACTTGTAAGGGTTTCAGTGACTTGAAGCTCAGGCCAGGGGTGGCTTGGTAATCATTCATTGTAGAACATTACCCTTTCATCAGAAGATTGAGTAGAAAGAGATGAAATCCTCGTTCTAATTCCAGAAGACCAGAAAGGGCTTGAAGTCCACTGCATGATCAATAGCACAGGCAAACAGACCTCTAGCTTCAGGGCCTGTGGAAGCCAGTTCATCCTCCAAGGGGCAGGTCTCTGTAGCCTCTATGTCTCAGAGGGGACAGAACAGCATCAGCTAGATGACCAGCCAGTAGAATAAAACATTCTCTCCAGGATGCTGCTTATGTTTTAGGGTCTCCAGGATGTCAGCAAACTAATTCATCCTAGTCTAAATGATCCCGGCTCCTCTGTTACCTCCAATTCAAAGGTCTTTCCTCTCACTCAGCTGTCACAGTAAAGTTTGGCAGGAGTGTATTTTTCAACTCTAATGCTAAAAATTTCCGTAGCAGTCAAACAAAACACACACCACTACTGGCCAAAAATCAAGAAATACCTTTTCTCAGAAAGCTCTTCATTTCATTGACCTTTGGACAACTGCAGTTCAGCTACAAGTGCCCAGGGAGTAGTGAGCTATGGGAGAAATGATACTAGATTACAGCTAACAGGTCAGGAATAGAGTCTAGTCCTCATTGGCTGGGGAACCTTAGGTAGAGCCTCTGACCTCTCTGGACTTCGGTTTCACTTTCCTCAAAATGGCAATAAGACTTGTCTTACCTACTTCACTGTGCCATTGTGAGGCTCAAATTAGATGTAAGTGTGACAGTTCTTTGAACACCTCACAGTTTTCCAGATTGAGAATGGCCCTGATGTGTGCAGCAGAAGGGCTTCCCTGGGTACTTGAGCCCTGACTGCTGTCTCCCCACTCTCCCACTGCAGTCTGGGCTAATTAAAAAAACACACAAAAACCTTAAAACTAATCTTGAGGTCAAGAGCTTGAACACAGTGTCTGCTGTCTAAGTGTTCAATAAATCCTAGCTGTCATAATTCTGTCATATTTCCTTGTACCTTACCACCTTCTGGATGACAAAGCTTGGTTGTGGGCTGTGCCATAGATGGCCGACGGTCTGCTAGATAGCTGTGCTCCCTTCTGTAGCACACGGTTCTTACAGGGAAGTGCTGGCCACCATTGACCACATTTCCAGAACGCTCTTGCAGTTAGGCATGGCCATGTGGTTGGGTTTTAGCCAAAGGCATATGAGTGAAAGCGATGTACGCTACTTGAAGACCTGACCCCGAGAACTCCCGTGATGCTCTATGCTCTTGTCCCCTTCCGGCTGCCTGGATTGGTGGTGATTCCCCAGGAGGCTCTAGAAGGAATGTATAGAAAAAAGCAGAGCTTCCGTCAGTCTCCCTGACATGCCTGAATGTCTACACAGAGGAGGACCGCTCTGCTAATCTGTTTACCTGCCTAAGAAACCTTACTTGAGTAAGAAATATACTTCTGTTGGGTCTGACTAATTGCGTATTTTTATTTATACATTTTTGACAGCAGTTAGCCTCTCCTAAGTAAGTCATGGTTTGCTTTCTCATTTTCTATGTGAACATGTTGTGGACATGTTGAGGGACTCTAGACATATGACATATTGTACTTTGCTCTTATTTTTCCCTTATGACATGTACAAATCAAATTACACAGAGCGATAGTGTCTTTGGTTCAAATAAATAAATCAGAACAACTTTTTATAATATAGTCTTTGAAGACTACATTTTTCTAGAGTTGACTTTATTAAGTAAAATGAGTGTCACCCACAGATGTTAGCCACACCAATTTTTGAGCTATGAAGAAGGCATTTTTCTCTCCAAAAGGCATTTTCTCTCCAGAAGGAATTTACCTAATCAAATTTTCTTAATATGGCCCACATTTGGTGCAGTCACTGAAACTGTAAACTCCTCTGTCTTTACCTTTTATTTCCCCCTGGGTTTGTCAAACACAATGCCACTCTTGGCCCTTTAGATACGTTAGAAATCTTTATTTGAACAAACAAACAAAACCCTAGGGCTCGGAAGTGCTAAATATCACGTGGGCATTTGAGTGTTGTTGTCACCTCAGCCTTTGAAGCCAAAGGGATCCAGGCTTAGGTCCAATTTTACCTTCAGCAGATCAGTCATGAACCAGTGAAAACTGACCTAAAGACTCGGTTTCCTCAGCTGAAAGAAGAACTAATAATAGTAATGTGGGATACATGGCATAATACATACAGATGGCAGATTGCTTAAAACACACCCAGTGAAAGTCAGCTGTTCTGTTTATAAGCACTCTTTGTTAATAACTGCACCAACAACAATTTTAAAACATTTCTGCCTCTTTATTAAAATGAAACGATTTTGCTGTATAAGGACGGTTATACGACCAGCCATAAAACAAGCAAGTCTACCAGGAGACTCCTATCTGGATGGTGACCAGTGGTATATATAATTGTATGTGTGTGCGTGTGTATTTGTGTGTGTATGAGAGAAACAATGAAAATGCACACGGTAGACAATGGAACAAAGTCTCTGAAATATTGGAAGAAAAAAAAAAACCAACTTTCCACCCAGAATGCCATACCCAAATGAATTTTTACCTTAAAAACAAATTTTCTTTATCACTCTCTTAATTTCTTTGTGCAGATCTGAAGATCTTTGGCCTGATATCATATTCCTGCTGCCTGAGGAATTTTAACATTTCTGTAGTCCGGATCTTCTGACCATGAATTTTCTCAGTGTTGTGTTTGTCTGAAAGTCTTTATTTTGGCTTAATTATTGCCCAGTGTAGTTATACCAAGCACTCTGCACTCTGCACTGGGAGGAGGTCCCATCACTACAGCAGGGTGAAAATTGCCCCAAAGCACACGGCTATAGATTCTATAGATTCTACTTATATCTCTTGCTTCTTGTCCCCTAGAATGTCAGTCCCATGAGAACAGGAATGTTCTCAGCACTTAGTGCAGGACCTCATCTCAGCCACCCTTTCCTCTGCAGACACCATCCTCCTTGGTGGCAGCTGTATCCTGGTCCTCCTTTGGCCCCTCGGCTGTTCCCACCATTACCTCCAGGGCCTTCACCATCTGTCACTGCCACCCACCCCTATCACACCCTTGTTGGTAGAAGGGTGATGTGACAAGGCTCTACTATCACATCCACCCTCATGACAGCAAAGCAGCCAGCCACTGCCTATGGTGGTGAAGGTGGAGAGAGAGGAGGTGACGGGGTAGGAAGAGGACAGAGGTGGCCCAGGGCAGGACCACATCAGGGATGGGCAGGATGAAGAAGCTGAAGAGCTGAGGTTCCCTATTACTCCCTGGAGGCAGAAAATGCCCTTCAGAAGGAGGAAATGGGACTGAGGAAGATGGTGGCACTGTGGTCAGAACCTGGTAGGGACAGGTGTGTGTATGTGTGTATGTATGTGTTTAAATTTAATAGAAATCATGGTAAGCTGATTGGCTGGAAACAAAACTTTTAAAATATTAAGGAGCTATTTACCAGGCAAAGGAAAGAGCCTCTAGACTAGTAGTAAAGAGGGTGTTAGTAATACTAAGTTGTAGTCTTGGACCTGCCTGGTGATTATGAGCTGTGTAACCTCTCTAAAGTCTCACTAAATCATCTGAAAGATGGAAAAAAACATTACCTACTGTAATGGTTTATTTGTTTTGTAGCAACTTGACTGGGCCATGGAATGCCCAGATATCTGGCTAAACATTTTTTCTGGGTGTGTCTGTGAGGGTGTTTCTGGGAGAAATGAGCATTTGAATTGGTGAACTGACTAAAACAGATGACCCACCCCCATGTGTGTGGGCACCACCCCACCTGTTGAGGACCCACATAGGACAAAAAGGTGGAGGAAGGTTGAGTTCTCTCCACCTGATGCTTGAGCTGAGACCTGGGTCTTCTGCCCTTTGACTGGAACTCTCACTATCAGTGCTCCCAGTTCTCAGGGCTTCAGGCTTGAACTGGAATTAAACCATGGGGCTACCAGTTCTCCACCTCTGAACTATACCATCACCCTTCCTGGCTCTCCAGCTAGCCAAGGGCAGGATGTGGGACTTCTCAGCTTCCATTATCCCATAAGCCAATTCCTTAAATATATATTCCTTATATATGTAGGCTGTTTCTTCTCTGGAGAACCCTGACTAATACACCTACCTTACATGACAATTAAATGATGTGTCTAATACCCTTGTTCTGTACTTAGAACCCAGAAGTTACACAGTGAATGCTACTATTATTAACCACATAAACTTGGAAATCACCAAGAGTTTCCTCAAAATAGGATCTGTCTGTCTTTCTAATTTAAATAAAGAGGTCTACATATTCATGACCTCCATGCCTCTTTTGGGGTTTATCTACTCTTTGTGAGGTCCATGATTTAATTCCCTGGATTTTGAGTAGAAGCTCTCATTTGCATGCCAGCCAGACATAGATAAATGCATGTATAGAAAAAGCTTCAGTAGTCTTCAATGTATTCTAATTATTCATCTTGGTGATTTTGTTTCATGAAAAATTCCTTGAAGAATTGAACATCATCATCGTTTGTCTAAATCAAGTAAACTCAGAATGTTTGGTAGGCTATTTGCCTGTGCAAATAGAACTACTCTACTGTTACAGAAATAATAGAAAGAATAACTTAGCCCATATTAAGTCGCCTTCCTGTGTCAGACTTTTTTCCCCTCACGTTCAGCTTTTACGCTTTACCAAACTTGAATTTTTAAAGCACACATCGGAGTGTGTCTCATCTCCAACCCAGACCCCCCAGGGGCTCCCCACTGTCAGATGGCTTGGTCTGACATGCCTGCCACACCCTTCCAGCCTCAACTCTTACAATGCCCCTCAGAGACCTTATGTTCTAGAGAAACTGAGACATACTTTATACCATGCCCCATGCTTTCCCAGTGGGAATGTTTAAATTCTACCCATGCTTGAAGGCTCAGATAAAATGGCACTTCTTCCTTGAAGCTTTCTCTAATTCCCATTCACCAAATCCAAATTATCACAGAACTTTATTTTACCTGTCTTGTGTCATATTGTACCTGCCTGTTTGTTTGCCTACCTGCCTTCCTCCTTTCCTAGCTCCCTCCCTCCCTCACCATGTACACCTACTATGTGTCACATGCTGAACATGCAGCAAGGAATAAAGCAGGAAGGATCCATGTTCTTGTGGATGTGGGGAAAGACAGCCCCTAATCAACCAAAAAGTAAATTTATAATTACAAAAGTAGTTGACTACTGCCTAGGAAAGTACAGAGGACCATAAGCTAGCAGAACAGAGGAATGCATTTAGAATTTTAAGTAGGGAAAGAAATTTTGGTCAGTGAGGTGGTACAGACCTGGTATAACATATAGGAAGGTGCTAACAAAGGACGCCAATAGACATCATACATTCAGGTGTCCTAGCCCCCAACCTACAGCAAAATAATTATGATCTCCTGGAGGATTTATTAAAAAACTGACATCATTTTCTTTGGTGCTCATCCATCTGCCCAAGAGCAGAACACCTTGATTAGCCCTTAGGTGTTCATCAATTTATCCAAAATTTACTGTTCTCAAACTCTCTATGGTTTTCCCTTCTCCCTTCTTTTCTCCTATGAATCCTGATACTGTTTTTACTAAATGAAATCAATTAATAATAATTACTAAGTTATTTTTTGTTTCCTTTGCATATAAGTAAATGACATGTTAATAGATATCTACCTGTCTTGGTTTTTTTTTTTCTTTTTGGCAGAAATTACTGTTTACTGAACTTTGTTTATGTACCAGTGTTGTGCTAAGAGGTTTAAATATATTCTAATTCTCACAACAAAACTCTAAGGTCAAACATTATTCTTTTATCATCAAAATGGAAACTAAAACACAGAAAGATAAATCAAGAGAGGACCAATATTTGAATGTTCTATTTGATTCCAAAACCTGTGCTTTTAACCACGATGCCATACCATTCCCAGGTGTACAGGTTTCTTGAAGGGAAGAAAAATATTTCATCCATAGTGAGTCCTGACATGTGAGATGGAAAATCAGGTGGGATAAACACACTTGTTATCATTATGTTTTAGAAATACGAAGGCTTGTGCTGATTCTCTGAAAACCAGACTCTCAATTTTAAGGACCCAAATCAGTCCAAATTCAGATACAAGTTTTCCATAATAACTAAAATAAGTCCAGCTTGTAAGCAATAACTCTAGATTTTTTCAAGAGAACTATTAGATGATATTGTAAATATATTTTCCTTGTTTTCTCTCAAAACTTTGACCAAATAGATTTTCTTTTTTTGCTTTTTTTTTTTTTTAACATCTTTATTAGAGTATAATTGCTTTACAATGGTGTGTTAGTTTCTGCTTTATAACAAAGTGAATCAGCTATACATATACATATATCCCCATATCTCCTCCCTCTTGCGTCTCCCTCCTACCCTCCCTATCCCACCACTCTAGGTGGTCACAGAGCACCAAGCTGATCTCCCTGTGCTATGCTGACCAAATAGATTTTAACCTATTTTTCTGTCTATCCAAGTATCTGTCTGCCTGTCTGCCTTATTTCTTCTTTTCTTCCTTCTTTATTTCATTCCTTTTGTATTTCCTTTCTTTTCCTGTTTCCTTTCTTTTCCCCCTCCTTCTTTCATTCCTTCTCTTCTCCATGCATCCATCTTCTTTTCTCATTTAATACATGAATCAAGGAGTGACAAAATAGTTGAAATTTCCAGAAATTCTAAGCATCCTTGCCTCCCACAAAAATGGTTCTCCATGCATTAGCATTCCCATAGCTGGATTCTAGAACTGGCCTATGAGTTAGCTAAGTTGAATAGTTTGTGCATCTCTTGTTGAGGGTGATTTGTAGCTTTATTTAGAAAGGAGTTTTGTTTTCTATAAAAAAACAAAGGTACTGCTGCTCCCCACTAGAGAGAATTTCTAAAGCCTGAAAGCATTCTGCCATGAATGAAAAATAAGGCTAGATGATGAATAGGTGGACCTTGAAACCTTAAACACTGAGATCCTCATCTGAGCCCAAGCTCTGCTTCAGTAGAGTAACCTACTAACCTTAGTAACCTACTAACTTGGAAGTTAACCTTGATTAACTTCCAAGGTTTGACATTTCCTATTTCCATTCAAACCATAATATCTCTAAGGAAAAGCCACTTTGCTGTCATGTTGGTGCTGTGCTTCAAAAACTCAAAATGGTACAGACCGAAAGTAATCTTAAAAATTCGGTAACATGTACCTGCGAGTGTGTATTTAGCTGTACGCATGCAGGATGAAACTTAGACGTCATGGCATCAGAAGCAGCCTAGTGATGTGGCATCTCCTTAAAGCAATACTCTTTAAAGGGTTGTCCGACATGTAGTTAGTAGTATAGGAAAGCATCTGACTTCCTATTAATAAAAGCTATTCCTCTCTTTACGTTCAGAATAAGAGATTTATTAAATGCACTGGAAAAAATATTTATAAAGCTTTTCATAACTATTTCCTTCTGTGGTTTTTAGCCATTCATAATTTAATAATGTTTCTTAGTTGCCTTCACTAAGGAAAGAAGTAACTTGCATGAATATGGCTGCAGGTTTGTTCAGAATATTAAGTTTAAAAGTATTTTTTCTTTTCTGTTTAATGCTGGCTAAACATTTCCAGTTTTACTGGGTTCTATTTCTTTATCTAGTTTTCCATTGTTGTTTAAACTGGAAACTTTCTTGGAGTGCACTTACATCATTTTGTTGTTGTTGGAGGGGTGGTGGTTGTTCTTTTTTTTTTTTTAATTGTATATTTGATTTACAATGTCATTCATTTCTGCTGTACAGCAAAGTGATTCTCTTACACACACACACACACGTGTGTGTGTGAGTGTCTGTGTGTGTATATATATACATTCTTTTTTAAAATATTCTTTTCTATTATGGTTTATCACAGGATATTGAATATAGTTCCCCGTGCTATGCAATAGGACCTTGTTGTTTATGCATCCCATGTATAATAGTCTGCATCTGCCAACCCCAAACTCCCAGTCCTTCCCTCTCCCACCCCTCTCCCGCTTGGCAACCACAAATCTGTTCTCTGTCTGTGAGTCCATTTCTGTTCCCTAGATAAGTTCATTTGTGTCATACTTTAGATTCTACGTATTGATGGCATATGCTATTTCTTTCTCGTCTGACTTACTTCTCTTAGTATGATCATCTCTCATTCAAGCCATCTATGTTGCTGCCAATGACATTATTTCATTTTTTTTAAAATTTTATTTATTTATTTTTTTATCTTTATTGGAGTATAATTGCTTTACAATGTTGTGTTAGTTTCTGCTGTGCAACAAAGTGAATCAGCTATACATATACATATATCCCCATATCCCCTCCCTCTTGCGTCTCCCTCCCACCCTCCCTATCCCACCCCTCTAGGTGGTCAAAAAGCACCAAGCTGATCTCCCTGTGCTATGCAGCAGCTTCCCACTAGCCATCCATTTTACATTTGGTGGTGTATATATGTCAATGCTACTCTCTCACTTCATCCCAGCTTCCCCTTCCTCCCCACCACCCCCCACCGTGTCCTCAAGTCCGTTCTCTACGTCTGCGTCTTTATTCCTGCCCTGCCCTTAGGTTCATCTTCATCTTCACTAGTACCATTTTTTTACATTCCATATATGTGCGTTCGCATATGGTATTTGTTTTTCTCTTTCTGACTTACTTCAGTCTGTATGACAGACTCTAGGTCCATCCACCTTATTACAGATAACTCAGTTTTGCTCCTTTTTATGGCTGAGTAATATTCCATTGTATATATGTGCCACATCTTTATTCATCTGTCGATGGACATTTAGGTTGCTTCCATATCCTGGCTATTGTAAATAGTGCTGCAGCGAACATTGTGGTACATGTATCTTTTTGAATTACGGTTTTTCTCAGGATTGCTGGGTCATATGGTAGTTCTAGTTTTACTTTTTTAAGGAACCTCCATAGTGGCTGTATCAATTTACATTCCCACCAACTGTGCAGGATATTTCATTCTTTTTTATGGCAGAGTAATATTCCATTGTGTATATGTATGCCACATCTTCTGTATCCATTCATCTGTTGATAGACATTTAGGTTGTTTCCATGTCTTGGCTATTGTGAATAGTGCTGCTATGAACATCAGGGGAATGCATTTAATTTTAAAAGTTTAGATAAATAACATTTCAATATAGCATGCAGTACATCATACTTTTTTCTGAGTTTCAGATTTTTCTTTGATTTTTGTTTGACTTTCAACTGACTACTCTCAGTGCTGATGGCTTGGCTCCACGTGCATGGAATAGAAGATTTTTACGTCTGTAAATTTACAGCCAACAATGAATATCTTCTTCCAATCTGAGTTTTTCCACTGATTTTAATTATTTGATCTGGTTTTGAGAGAGCTGAGGGAAGTTTTCACATTTTTTCTCCCCTCACATGGCAAAGAGGTTTTCACGCCTATGGATTTATAGAAAGAAAGTTAAATCTGGCAGGATCCTCAGAGATCGTATGATCAGTCTCGTTAGTTTTGCAGAAAAAAAGAAAATCAAGCTGAAACAGGTGATGTGAGGCCTCCTGAACCTCCTGAAAGAAGTCACCTGTTCTATACACAGGAGGACGATGGTCGTGCTGTGGTCCTTTTGTGTTTCTCCTAGTTTTCAAGCTTCAGCGGCAGCCAGGGAGTTTTTAAAGCCTCAAGAGCTTTCTGAATGTCTCTGTTCTTTAATTCTGATGGAGCACCACCTTGCAGTCTGGGAGCCAGATGTGGGAGGAGATATAAATAGAGCTAGCCAAGAATTAGTTAAATACAGTGTAAATACTATGGAGAAGTAGAGTATATATAAAAAAAAAAAGCATTCGACCTTGTCAGGCAGATTGGGGAAAGCCTCCAAGAGGAAGGCTCATTTAAGCTGAAACCGCAGGATGATTTGGAATTGTCCAACCAAGGGAGGTGGTTTCATTAAGAGCACTAGCATGAGAATCGTCCAGTTGTGCTTAGAACGTAAGGTTTGGGACCTTGGACTCTGAAGCTGACTGCCTGCCTGAGAGAAATTCCCTCCTTTAACAAGTTGTCTGTGTCTGTGGGCAAGACACTGATGTTCTCTGTTCCCTACCACTCTTTTCTGTAAAATTAGCATAATAATACTATTGGGGTATCATACTGTTATCATGCTATTATGACAATCGCTTATAAGGCTTGACTGAAATAATGCCTTAAAGCACGTTCGTATAGTGCCTAACACTCAGAATAGGACAACTGCTGGCCATTATTAACCCAGAGCTTTGCAGATTACAAAACACTTTTATAGGCATCATATGTCATTTGATCACCATGCTTCCCTCTAGTACCCAGTCCTCAGTACCTCTGCTAATGGTACTATGATTATTTTTGGAGAAAACGAGTAAGCTCTGTGGCCCCCTAGTAGGGGCCAGGAGTGTCCCAGAGAGAGAGAACAGAGATAGAGCCTGGGTCTCAGGGTCTCAAAGAATATTCAAGAATCATCCTATCTAGACTGGAAGCATGTCCATACTTCAAATGCTAGTAGTATCTCAAGAAGAAAGGAAACACATTTAAGGGGCTAGGTTACATTAAGGATTTTGACAACATGACATTTACGGTTTAAGTGCCCCTCAGGAATCATGGCCTCAGACTGTTCAATAATGATGTAAAATGGGTGAGCAAACAATTTAAGTGTTACTCTAAGATAATCTCAGTAGGAGCACAATGTTGTAAATGTCCTCTCCACATCCCAGTTCTGTGAAGTAGCTGTTCGTTTTTGTCCATTTATTGCTTTACAGCTATAAGCCTTTGACTAAGTCGCTTAGCATCTTCTAACGATTTTTGAAAGATTTTCTGAGGAAATCCAACATGAGATGGCGTGGGCTATTATACTAACCAGAAAGGATGTGATTTCTATTGTAAAGAGCATCTTTTTCCACTGCACACATTGAACCTCTTTATGTCTGGTGTTATGGCTCATATGAGGGAAAGAATGGTGGCATTCATTGTCACAGTTCTACAGCATTTAACATTGGTAGATGATTTTACTGTTGATAAAATACATTACCCACTTTATCACATTTGATTCTCCAAACAGCCTTTCCCAGCTTTTACTTAGTGAAACTGAGACGTGGAGATGTTTAAGCAAGTTCACGTAGTTGGTTAGTGATGGAGCCAGGACTTGAACCCAACTGTTTGGTCTCCAGATAGAGTGCTCTTGTCACTAAACTGATTTTTGCCTTGTTTGCAAAGCTTGCGTGTGAAGACAAGAGCAAGCGTTTCAGAGTTGTAAGATTAGTAGATTGCAGAAGACCATCTTTCACAAGTGTGTCATGGAGGACTCCACTCAATGTAGATTCAGTTCCCAGGAAATATTAAGACTTCAGAGGCCACTGGTGAGCAAGAGAGACAATGTTGCAGCAGCCATTATGTGACCTACTGATCCCCTGGGAGGGAGGTGTTGGGGGTACAGAGTTAGACTTGGCCACGTGGCTCTATTACCCTTTCCACCCTGGGGAATTCCTCAGAGGCCAGGAGGCAAATATTCTCTGAAGGTCTTTGGGGGTTTCCAACCCTGTTGCAGCAGACAATTTCCAACCATTTCCCACTTAAGGCAGCCACTGACAAGTTGCTAATGATTCCCTTAGGGTCCCTCACTTCAGGCACTTTAAGGATTGTTTCACTAGAATTTGAATCAGGACACTTTTAAAAGAAAAAAAAAAAAATCCAGCTTGCTTTTTACCACCCTCCTTTGGGATTAAGTTAAGGAAACTAAAGCCATTATCTGCTCGTGGCTTTGCTGAATCAATGAATTTTACTCACTAGAAAGCTACGCGAAGTAGTTCTTTTTCATGAAAAGATGGCATAGGCATTTTTGAGCCTTGAGTTCTGAAGAATACACAGAAAGCTCTCTCCCGCTGATAATTAGAGCTGGCATCAAGGCAGGGTACATGAGCAGTAGTGGAGCTTTTCCTTTTCTGACACATTGAGAGACAGAGGTACAGAAACTGTTCAAAGTAAAATAATAAAAAGAGGGGCGAGGTTAGGAAGGGATTAATAACATTTGGAAATCACAGGAATGATGTGTTTTTCTTTGAATGTTGCTCTAAATTGTACCTTCTTTTCAACTGCTTGAGATACCTTTTGTTCAAAAGGAATACAGATTCAATAATTTTGCTTTTCTGGGGCAAACATAATGGACTACACACATGGCTTAGGCTGAGCGGTCATACATAACCAGGCAAAGCTACCATATTTTTTAAAATCTAAGACTCCATTGATTCTCAGATGTACTATATTATATTAATGTATCACTGAGAGAGAGAAAAAAAAATACTAGCAGTTGGCCACATCAGCCTCCTGTAACTTTGACTTGTGTCTTGTCTTTTTGATGGTATTCGTGATTTCTCCTGCCTTTATTTTATTGCTCGGCACTTGAGAGGCACGTCTTTTGCACACGTACCAATAACAAAACAACATAGCTTCATTTACATCTTGGTTGTGGCTTCATCCAAAGAACATGTTTGTTGCCTTGTAAGAAAATGGGGAGTTTCAATCATTACTTTGACAATAAGTATTTGCTTCACAAACAATACCAAATTTACATGCAGTGGCTAATTTCAACAAAATGACTCTGTTTCAACAATAAACAATAGTATAGTCTTTTTGAGAGCTGACAAGTTAGGACATTTGATTTGTCACCACTGCCACTGGGCAACAATGATGATAAGACACATCCCAAATTTGGAAAAGTTAAAATGTGAAAAACAAGTGTGACTTAGAATTGATGAACTATGAGAGTTCATCAGCCTAAACAGCCAAGAGAGAAGACCATCCAGCTGTGGGAATTTCAGTTCCAATGACAAGAAAGAATCAAAGCAGTGAGCTAGTAAACCAGGAGGCCTTGACATTCCTCTCACCTTGATTAAACTTTGGACAGATTTCTTCATGACTGTGGGCCCTGACCTCCCTTTTCTTAGTGCAAATACTGTAGAGAATTGCAATTTCAAATTCTTTCTCTGCCCCTTTGAGAGGTGAATTTTCTACAACCCAGAAATGTCTTCTTGAGGACCATCCCTTTGAAATGTAATCATTCAAAGAGACAGCACCCCTACCTCTGTGCCTCTGTGGGAGGGTGGGAGCCTAAATTCTATAGGCGCCAATTAGCAAACACAGATGGCTTAATCACATTGATCAGTCTCCCTGCCCAGTCCTCCAGTATGTTTCCATTGGCTCACCCCATTTCTTAAGAATCACCCACTTTTTATTCAGCAGATTTGTTTCTTCTTGCTACTCTATTGCAGTAGTCTTGAATAAAGTCTGCCTTGCCTGTTTAACTGATCCAGTGCAGTTTTTCTTTTATACTAAGAACTCAGTTCTAAAGAAATAGTCAGCATTAAAAGGATCCTTTATGCATACTTAGAAAGTCACAATTCAAAGTAGAATGTGCTTTTTTTTTTTTTTAAAGAAATAAATTAGTTAATTTATTTATTTTTGGCTGTGTTGGGTCTTCGTTTCTGTGCGAGGGCTTTCTCTAGTTGCGGCAAGCGGGGGCCACTCTTCATCGTGGTGCGCAGGCCTCTCACTATCGCGACCTCTCTTGTTGCAGAGCACAGGCTCCAGACGCGCAGGCTCAGTAATTGTGGCTCACGGGCCCAGTTGCTCCGTGGCATGGGGAATCTTCCCAGACCAGGGCTCGAACCGGTGTCCTCTGCATTGGCAGGTGGATTCTCAACCACTGCACCACCAGGGAAGCCCCAAATGTGCTTTTTTTAAAGTGCACATTCTTTGGTCTCCCACACAATTTGTATAGTTTATATGTTTTTGAGACTAAAATCCCTGTAATATATTTTCCCCTGTAGTATTTCCTTATTGTAAAAGCTTCAGTGCAAGTGTGTTGAGGATTAAAATTCACAGAACTGTTCATTTTTATTGTTTTTAATCACAGGAGTCAAGGGGTTAAAGGATATTCTTTCTGATCCAAGTATCTAATTTTTCAGGCTCATATTCTGTGGCACAGAAATACAGCCTTTCTCAAGATCACATAGCTAGTTAATGGTCAACCAAAGATAATCCAGGGTTGTTTCCACTAGACCAATGACCCCCACACTGAGTTGAGCATTACACACCTGGAGAGTTTGAAAAAAATGTTGATGTACTTTAAAAAATCAGGGTCAGTTGATTCAGAATCTCTGGTTTTGGGTCTAGGCATTTGTGGTTTGTAAAAAGCACACAAAGTTTGTTTGTTTGTTTTTTAAAGTGCATCTAAGATGCAGCCAGGTCTGAGAACCACCGGAATAAGCTTTCTCCCTATATGTAATATACTAAAACCAAGCAAGGAACTAGCTGCTATTTTATGTCCTGCACAGAGGAGCAGAGGCTAAATTGTAAATGCTTTTTAGCATTTTTGCACTCACCAATTCTCATCCTTAAAACATCCAGCACTTCTTAGTTATTTCTTCCATTGCTTTCTTGCCCTAGAATTGTGTAAAGTTGCATGTGGTACAACTGCTTGACTGGTTATGGTAGCTCACAGAACCTGGGAAGGTGGCCTTTGTGCCAAAGCAAATAGCACTTGATGTATCTTTGAAGCTGGTCTGTTTGCAGATTGGACTGTTAGGCACAGAGGGAAAGCGTTTTCAATGAATATTTCTATAATGTTACAAATCTACTAGACTGCTGGCTCACAAGTCTGTACAGGTGATAGGATATTTTTTTGCAGGTGAGATATGCTTCATGAGAATGAGCTCCTAGGAAGAAAGGAATTGTATAAATGCAAATAATTATTTTTATTATGCAAACAAATGGTCCTAATACAGTAATAATAGCAATTAAAAAGAAAGCCAGGTCCCTATGCCCTAGAGAGCAACATCTTTGTAAGGAAATCTAATGAACTTTTTATAACTATTATTACATGCCTTAACTGCAAGATTTTGAGTAAGAACCAAACTTTTAAGTGGGTGTTGTTGTTGTTTTTAATCCATTAGATATAAATTAAACCAAACCAGGAGATTGAAGTGTTTCCTCCTTCTTCCTCCTACACCACTGTGGGCTTAACCTTAATTTGCTGATGTCTGCAGTATTTGTACAAGCACTGCTATCTTCTAGAGCAAAGGCAACGCTACTGCAATGATTCAGGGAAAGAATTAGAAACTATATATTTAAAAATCTTTCCTTTTATGAGCAATTTAAATTGGCAGGAAAAACACAATTAAGCAATTTCAAAGGTGTAATTTTATGGAGAGTTAAACACTACATCTCTAAACACTGTTTTTAAAAAGACATTGGTAATTAAGTTTTTCTATTTTTTATAGTTCTAATCTAGGGGAGACAGTGGTGAAGAAAATTGCCAAGAATGTGATTTTTTACAAAGTACAGTTTGAAAATTCCCATCCTAAAATGTTGAAACGGAAAAAGATGACAGTGACTAGAGATTTCAGATGTGGAAAAGAGCAGAGATATCCTCTTGGCATGGCTCTTAAGATCATTAACTAAGGGAGTCCTGCAAACTCCATCCCTCAGCTGCCAATGGGAAAATGTCGCAACTGCAAATTAGAGAGATCTTGCTGGAGATACTGTAGAAGGAACAGGAAATTACCAGATGTCTTTAACCCTTCCATTTTCACACCCTATCTTTGTAACCTTCCAATATAAGGTTTCATTTTGTAGTTATCTCTGACAGCATCAAGATCTTCAATTACCTAGAGTAATGGGAACTCCTAGTTTTTGAGTCAGTTCCATTGCCCAGCTTTGCTCATTGCAAAATTTTTTAGTGCATCAATGAAAATCTGATTCCATATTATTTTTTCCTGAAGTTGCCCCTCTTTATAAGTCTGTGTTCAGTGACATCAGATTAGAGCTTAAATCTGCCACAGTGAGATTGTTTACATCAAGGAAATCTGCAAAGGCTGCTGTTAATCTGGGAATCTTGGGAGATCTGGTTTTTAGGTCTTTGCCGGCACACCACTGTCTCTGGAACTAGCTGATAAGTCTGCTTCCTCATCTCTACAATGGGCTTTCAAACATATGAAGGTTTCCTCCCTGTCCCTCAGAAATCTAGGCCACACATGTTGGGAAGGACCCTGGTAGGGTCTCTAGCTCAGTCTAATTCTGGGTAAGGGGTATGTGTCTTTATCAGCATGTGTATCTTCTTCCAGGATATATTGCTTATCTTATTAAGCTGTTTCAGTAATTAAACAAAATGATGCCTGCAAAATGCTCAGCCTTTCACATAGTAAGACCTTGGGTACTATTAGCTATTATTATCTTTAGGGTGAAGGTTTATTGTACCAGAACAGCCTTTGTTTACTCCCCTCTCCTAGCTAAGGAGGTTAAAAGGTATACCATATAACGGCTTTTATTTTTTCCAAATTGTTTCTTCTTAAATTTGTGCAGTTCTGATTAGACACCAGGGCTAGGTACACGTTTATTTCCAACTTTAAATTGAATACAACATCCCATTAGGACACTTGATGGATTGTTAGAATGGGGACCTCAAAGTCTGTCTTGCTTTTCTCTTGCAAAGAGAGCTCCAATACAGTTGAAAATACTTGCTACAACATAATCTCTCATCCTGACAGCCTAATCTCTGGTCTGAGGAGAGACTGAGGAATGCATAGATTTCCTATACTATTCTTCTTGGTCTGTCTTTCTGTCTCTCAGAGCCTATAACCCACTTGGGCCTCTGTCCATGATTACCTACCTTTCCTCACCTAAAGTCCTTAAGACTCGTGACACTCTCAACTCCAAAAGAGGAACACAGCTGTGGTTGGTGACATGCTAAGATGGCCCTCAAGTTTCCCTCCTCCTGGTGTATATGTACTATACAATCCTCTCCTTTTGAGTGTGGGTGTGACTAATATGATGGGATAGCACTCCCATGATGAGATTATGTCATATGGCACAGTTGACTTTTGAGAAAGGGAGATTGCCCTTTGTGAATGTGTCCTGATCTGGTGACTCCTTAAAAGGGATGGGAAAAAACTAAAAATGGAGTTGCCATATGATCCTGCAATACCACTCCTAGACATATATCCGGAGAAAACTGTAATTTGAAAAGATACGTGCGCCCCAGTGTTCATTGCAGCACTGTTTACAATAGCCAAGACATGGAAGCAACCTAACTGTCCATTGACAGATAAATGGCTAAAGAAGATGTGGTGTATATATACAATGGAATATTACTCAACCATAGAAAAGAATGTAATAATGCCATTTGCAGTAACATGGATGGACCTAGAGAATATCATATTAAGTGAAGTAAGACAGAGAAAGATAAATATCATATGATATCGCTTATATATGGAATCTAAAATTTAAAAAGATACAAATGAACTTATTTACAAAACAGAAATAGACCCACAGGCATAGAAAACAAACTTATGGTCACCAAAGAGGAAAGGGAGGGAGGGATAAATTAGGAGGTTGGGATTAACATATACATACTACTATAAATAAAGTAGATAACCAACAAGGACCTAGTATACAGCACAGGGAACTATACTCAATATTTTGTAATAATGTATAAGGAAAAATAATCTGAAAAAGAATATATATATATATATTCCATCTATCTATCTATCCATCTATCTATCCTGAATCATTGTGTTGTACACCTGAAACTAACAACCTTATAAATCAACTATACTTCAATTTAAAAAAAGCTGAATTAAAAAAAAAAAAAAAGGGACTGGGCTCTTCCTGAAGTCTGAGGTTTTGAAACATGAGATGGATTCCCTGGGAGGGAGATTGTCTGTTGCTGGCTTTGAATTAGAGAAAGTCAACTTTTAAGGATCTGAGACTAACCTGCAGCCAACAGCCAGCCAGAAAATGGGACCTCAGGCACACAGCCTCAAGGATTTTTTTTTTTCCCAGAGCCTCTAATAGAGAACTCAACCCACCTCACATATTGAGTGCAAGACCCTGAGTAAAGAAACCAGCTTAGCCAGGATGGACTTCTGACTTACAGTGTGATGATAAGTGTCTGTTGTTAAAAGCTGCTAAGTTTTGGTTTTTTTTTTTTCACGATAGAAGGTGATTTTGAATGAATTCCTAGCCAATACATACAGACAGAGAAGATATATCAGTAAAAATGCATAACCAGCAACAAAATGCAATAAATGTGAATGTATAAGTAGCCACAATATATAGAGACAAGTATTTCAATGAAAAGTGGTACAAAGCAGAGAGCAAAATAATAAGTGTAAAAGAATTTCATTATTGTGCTCATTCATATTTTTACCCAGCAAGTAAAAAAGCTGCTAAGTTTGTGGTAATTTGTTATGTAACAATAGAAAGCCAGCATACCAACTGTTATGTGTTCTCATAGTAGTATCTTCTCCAGTTGAAACAGCTTCAATCTGGTCACCATATTGCCAGGTTCTCATCAGCCATGGGTGTTTTATTCTGGATTGTTCCTACTTCCCTAATGTTTTCTCTTGAAATGGGTGTAGAATGACTGCATTTTGTCAGCATTTTGTCTGACTCTGGTTCAATGATCATTCTCTGCACAGGTAGAACATTTGCTAAAATGATCCAAGAGATATTCCAAAATGCAGTAAATGTATTAGAAAAGGCATAAAGTTCTGAAGAGGCATGCGCAATTTACATCAACATGAAAAAGTAAATCTTTTCTGAAACAGAGCAGGATAGAAATAATTGAATAAAAAAGCCTCTGGCTAAAAATTAGACCCATCTCTCTATCATGGCATTCTTTGCACTGCCATGTGATTATTTTCACTTTGGTCTAGTGTATGAACTTGAGAGTGAGGGTCTGTGCTCTATTTATCTCTAAACTCTAAGTTTAGTACTCGGTATATTTTAGGTGCTCAATAAGCATCTTCTACATTCACCTGAAACAGAAGCATTTGCCAATGACAGGATTTACAGCTTGCTGAGATTAATTGAAGTTTTTCTCCAAAGTTGAAAAGCAACAAAGAGAACAATCTGTTCAGAAAGATGTGAAAGGCTGAGGAATGTACTGGAGAGTAAATGCTTTCTCAGAATCAGAAAGCGATTTTTATGAAGCAGGAGGTGTTGGCAAGCTCTTTCTGGGTGGGAGATGAAGAATAGAACAAAAATAAAAATGAAACACCTTAGAATTTGCCATAGAACAAACAAGACAGGAGGTGATAACACTGACAGTTCAGAGCTGCTCTGAAAGCATATTTTCTCTCGGGGAAGAGCACTATTTCTTCCTTGAGAGACACTAGGTTATACACACAGACGTAGCCGGGGGAATTTGTCCACGGTAAAATAGCCAAACTAATATTAAGTGAAGAAAATCCACTCACAGCTGAAAGATAAATGGAACAAAGAGATAGAGGCTGAAGTGCTGCAGGCGAGTCTAGGCTCCCCTACAGGGAACCCAATTAGTACTTTCCTAACTCCGGCTGCCAGTTTCTCAGAGCGTAATCTGGGGAGCATCTGAGGGCAGCAGGCAGTTGTGGAATAACAATAACCAAGAGCAAAACTGATGTTGCTATTTGCAGTCTACATATGCATGCATATGTGTAATAGCAGTAACAGTTTCACCATTCTTTAGATGGGGAAACTGAGGCTCACCAGGTAAGTGACCTGCTGAAGGTTGCAGAGCTAATAACTGGTAAGGAGGACTGGAACTGAGCAGGAATTTGAAGTCAGGCTTTGTGCTCTTCCAGAACATCAGACTGTCTCTCCAAGGAGAAAGAGAGAATAGAAAAATATTATGCACTTTGAAATTAACACCCACACTCCTCAGGGCTGCTGTGAGAATCAGATGAAAGAGTTATGTTCTTGGGAAAGTCATTTAATTTCTCTGAAAAAATTCCAATAATCCATTCAACTCTGATAATCTTTGACTGCCTGATTTGCCTCTAGCAATTTCCTGGTACCTAAAATGGACAAAGTGCCAGGCCTGAGACATTATAGGAAATATAGAAATACAGACTCTCTGCGTCTGCGTATCAGTTATTTAACGGACATTTATTAAAAGTCTTCTTTGTGCCAGGCAGATACTCGGAAATACTCTGCTAGATTCTATGACATTTTCCTTCATCAACTAATTATGCACAGGTTTTTGTTGAAATTTGGCTGATAAATTCCCATCTTCTCTGATGTCAGTCCTATATCAGTGACGTTCCTACAAACAAATCAAAAGATGTTATGTGTTTTATAAATTTCCTTTTAAAAGCAGGAAATATTAATGTTAAAAATGTCACATTTAACTGGAAAGTAAAAATTGTGTTTGTTTTTCAATAGCTACAGGTAATAAACCACTGACTACCACTTTTTATTACAGAAAAGATCAGTCAATTTAGGATACTTGTTTTTTATTTTATAGAATATTTTGGAAAATGAAAAATGTATGATTTATCTTTAAGGGCTATCACTCTTAAAAAACAGACTTTGCCACTGTGAATATCTGAATATCTGTGTGGTACACAGTTATGATTACTCACCATCTCATTACAAAGTATTGCATTGCTTCTATTGTTTGATATGATATAATCTTCAAATCCATTGAATGAGGCAGACATAAAGTGTAAAACCACCCTGTAAGTCAAAAGCAAACAAATGAATGAGGACGCCACTCACTGTTACCTCCTCCCTGTGGTTGAACTTCCAGGATAGTTGGCTTGCTATAAGCGGTAAGCATTTCTCTAACATAAGGACAAGAAGTCATAAATCGAAGTTCTCATATTTTCTCTCCTTGCCTGATACATCACCTTGTACCATCTTATACCAGCAGTCATCATTGCCTCCCTGACATTGTCCTCCCTCCCTCCCTCCTCCCAGGCGACTGGAGCTCAGTTTGGAGAGCACTATTTAAATAATACATGCTGACTGCAGAAAACTTTAACAACACGTGTACGTGTAAGGAAGAAATTAACAGAACTCCTAATCTAGCACCTCAAAACAAAAGTATTTGACCCAACTGGAATTTTTGTGTTTGTGGCGGTTAGTTGGTACGTGTGTGTGCAGTCTTTAATATTTTTATTTTCATATCTCAGAACTTAATAACACATATTTTTTCATTTCTATGGGATTATTAATATAAAGAGAAACTTTTTAATATTTATATTTTATTAAATTTATATTTTATCTAACCATCTTACTAAATTCTCTTTTTTTTTCTTTATTGGAGTTTAAATTTCCCTAGTATATGGTAAAATATCAGCAAATTGTTTTTCAATTTTAAAATCAAATGACTCATTTTCTAGTCATGGAGCATTTTCTAGAGCCTCTTAGATAAACTGAATTCAGTAAATATATTTAGCAACTACAGTGCAATGATATTACTAAACAGTCTATCGTTATCCATTGGATTTAACTCTGTGTACTGCTAGGTTCATGGCTTAGTTCATGGCTTACTGCTGATCCCTCTATTTTTCATCCTCCCTTGAGGAAATCTGCCTATTCAGCAGATAAATTTTAATGTGCATGAATGGGATCTGGTTCCTGGCCCAGTCTAGTTTTGTCCTCGGTATAATTTTTGCACGGCCCTTTCCTTCTTTAACTAGTGGCAGTAATAGGGAAAGTATTGTTTTGCTCTGATCTTCTGGTCTTTATAATTTCATGGTCCAACAACAGGGAATCTGGTACCTGTCAAGTGTCAGGAGTCAGGGAATCTGGCTGTCTCTCGGTGCTAGGATTCTTGCATGTCTGTCATGATGATTCTAGTATTGTCTGGCATCTAAGACATCCATCTCTTTGCCACTAAACTAGCTACATTTATTCAGACCGCTGACTAGTGATTTCAGTCATGACATTAAGTTGCTGTGTCATTTCCTTTGCTTTTCCATTGTTGATATACTTATTTGTCTGTAATGTCTGTATGAACTCTGGAAGTCTAGATAGGGTGTCCCAGCTGTGAAACCAATGTTTATATATGAAAGTCTATGAATATTTCCAAAGGCAGAATAAAGTAATGGACCCATGGTGTCTGTATTTGCTTTTGATACAAATGCTAAACTGAAGTTACCAGTTTTCTCTGTATGTGTCTATAAACAAAAAAGCTGAAAAAGCCTTTTTTCATAAAAAAAAGATTTTTTTCAACAGTCTCTTCATATTTATAGTGCTTTTTGTATCTATGGCTTGATCTCTGTCTCTGTCTCTATTGAGCGGAGGCATGCACTCTTATCTTTCTCTCTCCCCCAGGACCTTTAGAAATTAGTTAGTCACAATAATCTGTCATTTCTGTGCACTTCAGGGATCTCTTATTGGGATATATCTGCCATTTAAAGGGAAATGTATACAAAGATGGAAAGAATTTAAGAAGCAAACTAGTTTTCATTTGGCTCGGAGAACAGACAGATCTAAATTCCAAGTGAGTTTTACTTGTTTTTTTTACAATGTTTATATAAAAAATATGGGGTAAATTAAGAGGATGGGATTAACAGATACAAACTGCCATACATAAAATAGATAAGCAACAAGGATTTACTGTATAGCACAGGGAACTATACTAAAATAAAGAATGAAAGTGTATTGAGAAAAAAATGCAGATTGAATGGAAATTATTACTTCTGGTTTACCCTGAGTTTCATGTCCCTTCATTAAGACCTGAAAAATCTGAAGTGCTCTGAGTGCATAACCTTTTCAACTCTCTTGAATGTAACAGAACAATTTTAAAGAAACTCATAAATGAGCTAAATCAGATGTGAGGAAAACCTTTGGGTAGCTAGAACAAAGTGGGGAAAAAACCTTAGAGTTCAGACTCTTTCTTAATGGACAATTCAGGTGGGCAAATGTTAGAGAAGACAGCTTCTATGAAATAGGGAGAAATGGCCCTAACTATAAACTCCTTATACTGGAGTTAGGAAATTTTGTTCCCAGACTAAGATAACTGCCCAAGAATCAGTACCAGGGAAAGTGACTCTATTACAGGGAATATCTACCTCCAAATTTCCCTACTTTGACCAAGATATTGATAAGATTCCTTTACTTTGCAAGTGTACATGGTTTTCTGAGCAAATAGGTTGAAATACGTTTACCTTTTTTGGGAGGGGATTAATAACTTACATTATGAAGACTCTTAAATATAAAGGAGTTTCTATTTGGATTGGCTTATAGAGTGTATTTAGTACTTCCATACTCCCAGGATAAGAGAACTCAAAAATTCCTAGATTACAAAGGAATTTAACTTCTATGTTTTAAATGTTCTGGCTTTTAAAGAAAGCTTTAGGCTTTTGTTGAAGTTATAACTCAGGGAGAGAAAATTAATGAATATTGTTATAGTAAGTGATATCCAGCTTGTAAAACAAAACAAAAACAAAACGAAACAAAACAACACTGGGAGAGGTTTAGTATTAAGACTTATTGAAGAATTGTCTTCTTCTTAGTTTTATTTCAGAGTAAAAAAATGAATATTCTTGACCGTAAAAGTCTTGATGCCATTTATCATACTTTTTTGTGCCTTTTTCTACCAAGTTCTTCTTTTTTTTTTTAATCAGTCATCAATTTTATACACATCACTGTATACATGTCAATCCCAATCGCCCAATTCAGCACACCACCATCCCCACCCCCCACGGCTTTCCCCCCTTGGTGTCCATACATTTGTTCTTTACATCTGTGTCTCAACTTCTGCCCTGCAACCCGGTTCATCTGTACCATTTTTCTAGGTTCCACATACATGCGTTAATATACGATATTTGTTTTTCTCTTACTGACTTACTTCACTCTGTATGACAGTCTCTAGATCCATCCACGTCTCAACAAATGACTCAATTTCGTTCCTTTTTATGGCTGAGTAATATTCCATTGTATATATGTACCAAAACTTCTTTATCCATTCGTCTGTCGATGGGCATTTAGGTTGCTTCCATGACCTGGCTATTGTAAATAGTGCTGCAATGAACATTGGGGTGCATGTGTCTTTTTGAATTATGGTTTTCTCTGGGTATATGCCCAGTAGTGGGATTGCTGGGTCATATGGTAATTCTATTTTTAGTTTTTTAAGGAACCTCCATATTGTTCTCCATAGTGGCTGTATCAATTTACATTCCCACCAACAGTGCAAGAGTGCTCCCTTTTCACCACACCCTCTCCAGCATTTGTTGTTTGTAGATTTTGTGATGATGCCCATTCTAACTGGTGTGAGGTGATACCTCATTGTAGTTTTGATTTGTATTTCTCTAATAATTAGTGATGTTGAGCATCTTTTCATGTGCTTTCTTGGCCATCTGTATGTCTTCTTTGGAGAAATGTCTATTTAGGTCTTCTGCCCATTTTTGGATTGGATTGTTTGTTTCTTTAATATTGAGCTGAATGAGCTGTTTATATATTTTGGAGATTAATCCTTTGTCCATTGATTCATTTGCAAATATTTTCTCCCATTCTGAGGGTTGTCTTTTCGTCTTGTTTATGGTTTCCTTTGCTGTGCAAAAGCTTTGAAGTTTCATTAGGTCCCATTTGTTTATTTTTGTTTTTATTTCCATTACTCTAGGAGGTGGATCAAAAAAGATCTTGCTGTGATTTATGTCAAAGAGTATTCTTCCTATGTTTTCCCCTCAGAGTTTTATAGTGTCCAGTCTTACATTTAGGTCTAAGATCCATTTTGAGTTTATTTTTGTGTATGGTGTTATGGAGTGTTCTAATTTCATTCTTTTACATGTAGCTGTCCACTTTTCCCAGCACCACTTATTGAAGAGACTGTCTTTTCTCCATTGTATATCTTTGCCTCCTTTGTCATAGATTAGTTGACCATAGGTGCGTGGGTTTATCTCTGGGCTTTCTATCTTGTTCCATTGATCTATGTTTCTGTTTTTGTGCCAGTACCATATTGTCTTGATTACTGTAGCTTTGTAGTATGGTCTGAAGTCAGGGAGTCTGATTCCTCTGGCTCCATTTTTTTCCCTCAAGACTGCTTTGGCTATTCGGGGTCTTTTGTGTCTCCATACAAATTTTAAGATGATTTGTTCTAGCTCCGTAAAAAATGCCATTGGTAATTTGATAGGGATTGCATTGAATCTGTAGATTGCTTTGGGTAGTATAGTCATTATCACAATATTGATTCTTCCAATCCAAGAACATGGTATAACAGATGGAGATCTGTTGGTATCATCTTTAATTTCTTTCATCAGTGTCTTATAGTTTTCTGCCTACGGGTCTTTTGTCTCCCTAGGTGGGTTTATCCCCAGGTATTTTATTCTTTTTGTTGCAATGGTAAATGGGAGTGTTGCCATAAATTCTCTTTCAGATTTTTCATCATTAGTGTATAGGAATGCAAGAGATTTCTGTGCATTAATTTTGTATCCTGCAACTTTACCAAATTCATTAATTAGCTCTAGTAGTTTTCTGGTGGCACTTTTAGGATTCTCTATGTATAGTATCATGTCATCTGCAAACAGTGACAGTTTTACTTCTTCTTTTCCAATTTGTATTCCTTTTATTTCTTTTTCTTCTCTGATTGCCGTGGCTAGGACTTCCAAAACTATGTTGAATAATAGTGGTGAGAGTGGACATCCTTGTCTCGTTCCTGATCTTAGAGGAAATGCTTTCAGTTTTTCACCATTGAGAATGATGTTTGCTGTGGGTTTGTCATATATGGCCTTTATTATGTTGAGGTAAGTTCCCTCTATGCCCACTTTCTGGAGAGTTTTTATCATAAATGGGTGTTGAATTCTGTCAAAAGCTTTTTCTGCATCTATTGAGATGATCATACGGTTTTTATTCTTCAGTTTGTTAATATGGTGTACCACATTGATTGATTTGCGTATATTGAAGAATCCTTGCATCCCTGGGATAAATCCCACTTGATCGTGGTGTATGATCCTTTTAATGTGTTGTTGGATTCTGTTTGCTAGTATTTTGTTGTGGATTTTTGCATCTATATTCATCAGTGATATTGGTCTGTAATTTTCTTTTCTTGTAGTGTCTTTGTCTGGTTTTGGTATCAGGGTGATGGTGGCCTCATAGAATGAGTTTGGGAGTGTTCCTTCCTCTGCAATTTTTTGGAAGAGTTTGAGAAGGATGGGTGTTAGCTCTTCTCTAAATGTTTGATAGAGTTCACCTGTGAAGCCATCTGGTCCTGGACTTTTGTGTGTTGAAAGATTTTTAATCATAGTTTCAATTTCATTACTTGTGATTGGTCTGTTCATATTTTCTGTTTCTTCCTGGTTCAGTCTTGGAAGGTTATACCTTTCTAAGAATTTATCCATTTCTTCCAGGTTGTCCATATTATTGGCATAGAATTGCTTGTAGTAGTCTCTTAGGATGCTTTGTATTTCTGCAGTGTCTGTTGTAACTTCTCCTTTTTCGTTTCTGATTTTATTGATTTGAGTCCTCTCCCTCTTTTTCTTGATGAGTCTGGCTAATGGCTTATCAATTTTGTTTATCTTCTCAAAGAACAAGCTTTTAGTTTTATTGATCTTTGCTATTGTTTTCTTTGTTTCTATTTCATTTATTTCTGCTCTGATCTTGATGATTTCTTTCCTTCTGCTAACTTTGGGTTTTGTTTGTTCTTATTTCTCTAGTTCCTTTAGGTGTAAGTTTAGATTGTTTACTTGAGATTTTTCTTGTTTCTTTAGGTAGGCTTGTATAGCTATAAACTTCCCTCTTAGAACTGCTTTTGCTGCATCCCATAGGTTTTGGATTGTCGTGTTTTCATTGTCATTTGTCTCTAGGTATTTTTTTATTTCCTCTTTGATATCTTCAGTGATCTCTTGGTTATTTAGTAATGTATTGTTTAGCCTCCATGTGTTTGTGTTTTTTACGTTGTTTTCCCTGTAATTCATTTCTAATCTCATAGCGTTGTGGTCAGAAAAGATGCTTGATATGATTTCAATTTTCTTAAATTTACTGAGGCTTGATTTGTGACCCAAGATGTGATCTATCCTGGAGAATGTTCCGTGCGCACTTGAGAAGAAAGTGTAATCTGCTGTTTTTGGATGGAATGTCCTATAAATATCAATTAAATCTATCTGGTCTATTGTGTCATTTAAAGCTTGTGTTTCCTTATTTATTTTCATTTTGGATGATCTGTCCATTGGTGTAAGTGAGGTGTTAAAGTCCCCCACTATTATTGTGTTACTGTCGATTTCCTCTTTTATAGCTGTTAGCAGTTGCCTTATATATTGAGGTGCTGCTATGTTGGGTGCATATATATTTATAATTGTTATATCTTCTTCTTGGATTGATCCCTTGATCATTATGTAGTGTCCTTCCTTGTCTCTTGTAACATTCTTTATTTTAAAGTCTATTTTATCTGATATGAGTATAGCTACTCCAGCTTTCTTTTGATTTCCATTTGCATGGAATATCTTTTTCCATCCCCTCACTTTCAGTCTGTATGTGTCCCTAGGTCTGAAGTGGGTCTCATGTAGACAGCATATATATGGGTCTTGTTTTTGTATCTGTTCAGCCAGTCTGTGTCTTTTGGTTGGAGCATTTAATCCATTTACGTTTAAGGTAATTATCAATATGTATATTCCTGTGACCATTTTCTTAATTGTTTTATGTTTGTGTTTGTAGGTCCTTTTCTTCTCTTGTGTTTCCCACTTAGAGAAGTTCCTTTAGCATTTGTTATAGAGCTGGTTTGGTGGTGCTGAATTCTCTTAGCTTTTGCTTGTCTGTAAAGCTTTTGATTTCTCCATCAAAGATGAATGAGATCCTTGCTGCGTAGAGTAATCTTGGTTGTACGTTTTTCCCTTTCATCACTTTAAGTATTTCATGCCACTCCCTTCTGGCTTGTAGAGTTTCTGCTGAGAAATCACCTGTTAACCTTATGGGAGTTCCCTTGTATGTTATTTGTCGTTTTTCCCTTACTGCTTTCAATAATTTTTCTTTGTCTTTAATTTTTGCCAATTTGATTACTATGTGTCTTGGCATGTTTCTCCTTGGGTTTATCCTGTATGGGACTCTCTGCGCTTCCTGGACTTGGTGGCTATTTCCTTTCCCATATTAGGGAAGTTTTCGACTATAATCTTTTCAAATATTTTCTCTGGTCCTTTCTCTCTCTCTTCTCCTTCTGGGACCCCTATAATGCGAATGTTGTTGCATTTAATGTTGTCCCAGAGGTCTCTTAGGCTGTCTTCATTTCTTTTCATTCTTTTTTCTTTAGTCTGTTCTGCAGCAGTGATTTCCACCATTCTGTCTTCCAGGTCACTTATCTGTTCTTCTGCCTCAGTTAGTCTGCTATTGATTCCTTCTAGTGTAGTTTTCATTTCAGTTATTGTATTGGTCATCTCTGTTTGTTTATTCTTTAATTCTTCTAGGTCTTTGTTAATCATTTCTTGCATCTTCTCAATCTTTGCCTCCATTCTTATTCCAAGGTCCTGGATCATCTTCACTATCATTCTGAATTCTTTTTCTGGAAGGTTGCCTATCTCCACTTCATTTAGTTGTTTTTCTGGGTTTTTTTCTTGTTCCTTCATCTGGTATATAGCCCTCTGCTTTTTCATCTTGTCTATCTTTCTGTGAATGTGGTTTTTGTTCCACAGGCTGCAGGATTGTAGTTTTTCTTGCTTCTGCTGTCTGTCCTCTGGTGGTTGAGCCTATCTAAGAGGCTTGATGGGAGGGACTGGTGGTGGGTACAGCTGACTGTTGCTGTGGCAGTCAGAGCTCAGTAAAACTTTAATCCACTTGACTGTTGATGGATGGGGCTGGGTTCCCTCCCTGTTGGTTGTTTTGCCTGAGGCAACCCAACACTGGAGCCTACCTGGGCTCTTTGGTGGGGCTAATGGCAGACTCTGGGAGGGCTCACACCAAGGAGTACTTCCCAGAACTTCTGCTGCCAGTGTCCTTGTCCCCATGATGAAACAGAGCCACCCCCCGCCTCTGCAGGAGACCTTTCAACACTAGCAGGTAGGTCTGGTTCAGTCTCCCCCAGGGTCACTGCTCCTTCCCCTGGGTCCCAATGTGCACACTATTTTGTGTGCACCCTCCAAGAGTGGGGTCTCTGTTTCCCCCAGTCCTGTTGAAGTCCTGCAATCAATTCCCACTAGGCTTCAAAGTCTGATTCTCTATGAATTCCTCCTCCTGTTGCCAGACCCCCAGGTTGGGAAGCCTGACGTGGGGCTCAGAACTTTCACTCCAGTGGGTGGACTTCTGTGGTATAAGTGTTCGCCAGTCTGTGAGTCACCCACCCACCAGTTATGGGATTTGATTTTACTCTCATTGCACCCCTCCTACCGTCTCATTGTGGCTTCTCCTTTGTCTTTGGATGTGGGGTATCTTTTTTGGTGAGTTCCAGTGTCTTCCTGTCAATGATTGTCCAGCAGCTAGTTGTGATTCTGGTGTTCTCGCAAGAGGGAGTGAGAGCATGTCCTTCTACTCCGCCATCTTGTTTCCTCCCCCCTCTACCAAGTTCTTTCACTTAAATTCTTCAAACTGCCTAACTATACCAGTTCCAAACAATTTCAGTGGTTGACAGCAATCTTTTCAACTCTTGGGTAGACATCTGACCCCAGACTTCTCTTGTAAAGTTCTTATAGCCATATATATATATATATATATATATATCTCCACGTTCCATTTTATGGTCAATACAGAAATATAACCACAATAATTAACTGCTATTATTAATATCTGACAGAGCCTCAAAGAAATTCAGAGGAAAGGGGTAAAAATGGGCATGAAATTATTCAAGCTATGGTCCAATTATTTCTCATGAAGCTATGCAGAGATCATTACAAGATCTGTTTAATTCACCAATTTTTGTCCTTTACCATAGTCAAACCAGTAAGGCTGGAGAGCAATGGATAGCAACTGTCTGTTGTAAACAGCACGTTTGTATACCTTCCAGATGCAACTCCCAGTGTGTGTGTGTGTGTGTGTGTGTGTGTGTGTGTGTGTGTGTCCAGATCTGTGTGTTCAGATGGCCCTCCTGTGCTTACCACATCAAAACATGACCTATACTTTTGATATGGTCATCTTGCCTTTCCATTTATTCAAAGGCACCCTCCGTCTCCAATTAGTACTGATTTATTTAGAGCCTGACAGTAATTTACCAGGATGCATCTGTAACACTGGATATCATTAGTTTGGTTAGGGTTAGGGTTACTTATTTCAAAGTTTCCAAACTAGAATGTCCGATCCACAGTTTAAGAAGACTAAGGCCCAGAAAGCAAATGAAGCAGCTTAAGTATTAGAGACCTAACTTATGCTAAACCAGCAACAGTAGTCCTAGATAGTAGATTTTCTATTAACTATTTACTGGCCAATCACAGCAAAGCATGCACAATGTCTAAAATACTGTGTTGTGCCTGGGTAAATACTTGAGGAAAAGATGGAAGCATCATGAACTCAGAGGAAAGGCCACTTGATTATTTAAAGTTAACTGCCATTAACCATGGGACTTATTCCCTTGGTTAGGTCTAGGCTGAAAAGAACACTACATACAAACTAGGTTCCAATTTTTCTAATGACTTTTTGATTGCCCTTTTCCTTTTTGACTTTCTCCTCTGTCTGATATATAGTTGGTTAAATGTTACTATGCAGCCAATATTCTAACCAATATTCAGTGGATGATACAGAATCAAAAAGAGTCAAGGTGTCCATGGTCAACTCAATTAATCAGGCATGTGAGGTAGACTTAAAGGGAGACTGAGAAATTAGGACGCAGTGGTGTGGACCTGACTTAACTGAACTTCCACAGACAGGTCATCAGCAGCCCTAACTCAGATAAGGCTGACTACACTCCTGAAACGGCAGTATTTCTTAGAACCCCTGAAATAATGAAAACTGCATCTCTCATCAGCTCCATCCACTGCTAACGGGCAAACTCTCCTCTTTGGCAGATTTCAGCCAGTTAGGTGTGTTAAAGTGTTGCATTCCACAGACCTTCTGCAGTGTTGCCTTGCCTTTGTACAATGAGATGACCTATACATGTTTGTTCTCCCTCATATATGGGTTAATTCTACGTGTACTCTAACTCAGGGGTGGGCAAACTTGTTACCTAGCGTCAGATAGTAAATATTTTAAGCTTGGTTGTATGGTTTCTGTTGCAACCACTCAACTCTACCGTTATTGGCAAAATGGCCATGGATGATATGAAAGTGAATAAGTATGGATGTTTTCTAATGAAACTTCCTTTATGGATATTCTTTAGATCCATATGGACATATGAATATTTATCTTATATTTTGAGGTATAATGAAGTACAATTTTATCTTTTTCTTTCTAGTTTTATTGGGATATAACTGACATACAATACTGTATAAATTTAAGGCATACAGCATAATGATTTGACTTGCATATATTGTGAAATGATGGCCACAGTAAGTTTAGTGAATGTCCATCACCTGATATGGATCAAGAAAACAAAAAGAAAAAAGTTTTTTTTCCTGTTATGAGAACTCTTAGGATCTACCTTCTTAACAACTTTCAAATATGTCATACAGTAGTACTAACTATAGTCATCATGCTGTACATTACATCCCTAGTACTTTTTAATCTGATAACTAGTTATCTTATAACTAGTACTTATTTATCTTAAACCTTTTGACCATCTTTATCCAATTCCTCCCCCCCCCCCCCCCCCACATACACACACTGCCTCTGGTAATCACAATCTGATCTCTCTTTCTGTAAGGTTGGTTTTTGCTTTTCTTTTGTTTGTTTTTAGATTCCACATATAAGTGAGAGCATGCAGTATTTGTCTTGTCTAACTTACTTTCCTTAGCTTAACGCCCTCAGGGTCGATCCATGTTGTTGTAAATGGCAGGATTTCCTTCTTTTCTTTATGGCCAAATGGTATTTTATTCATTCATTTCAACTTCTTTATTCATTCATCTATCAATGAACATTTCAGTTGTTTCCATATCTTGGCTATTATAAATCATGCTGCAATGAACATGGGGGTGCAGATACCTCTTCAACATAGTGTTTTCATTTCCTTCAGATAGATTCCCAGAAGTGGAATTGCTTGATCCTATGGGAGTTCTCTTTTTAATTTCTGAGAAACCGCCATACTCTTTTCCATAGTCGTTGTACCAGTTTGCATTCCCACCAGTAGTTCACAAGGGTTCCCTTTTCTCCACACCCTTCTCAGTATTTGTTATCCCTTTCTGTTTGATGATAGTCATTCTAACAAGCCTGAGGAGGTATCCTGTGGTTTTGATTTGCATTTTACTTATGATTAGTGATTTTGACCCCCTTTTCATGTATCTGTAGCCATTTGTATATCATCTTTGCAAAATTTTCTATTCAGATCCTTTGCCCAATTTTTAATTGGATGGTGATGTTGATGATTTTGCTATTGAGTTATATGAGTTCTTATATATTTTGGATATTAAGCCCTTATCAGATAAATGGTTTGCAAATATTTTTTCCCATTCTCTAGGTTGTCTTTATTTTGTTGATATTGTTTTGCTATGCAGAAGCTTTTTAGTTTGGTGTAGCCCCACTTGTTTATTTTTGATTCCGTTGCTTGGGCTTCAGATGTCTTATCCAAAAAAAATCATTGCCAAAACCCAAGTCAAGGAACTTTTCCCCTAAGTTTTCTTCTGGGAGTTTTATGGTTTTCATTCTTATATTTAAATCTTTAATACATTTCGAGTTAGTTTTTGTGAGTTGTGTAAGATAAACTTCTAGTTTCATTCTTTTTTATGTGAATATCCAATTTTCCCAGCACCATTTATTGAAGAGACTGTCTTTTCTCCATTGAGCATTCTTGAGTACCTTGTCAAATATTAGCTGACCATACATATGATTGCATAGGTTTATTTCTGGTCTTTTGATTCTGTTCCATTGGTCTATATGTCTGTTTTTATGCCAGTACTATACTGTTTTTGATTACTATAGTTTTATAATATAGCATGAGTCATGAAGTGTGATGCCTCCCACTTTGTTTTTTCTCAGGGTTGCTTTGTCTATTAGAGGTCTTTTGTGGTTCCATATGAATTTTAGGATTATTTTTCTACTTCTGTAAAAAATACCATGGAAATTTTGATAGGAATTGCATTGAATCTATAGGTAAGTTAGGGTAATATGGACATTTTAACAATATTAATTCTTCCAATTCATGAACACAGGATACCTTTCCATTTATTTGTGTCTTTTTTTGATTTCTTTCATTAATGTATTATAGTTTTCAATGTAGGTATCTTTCACCTTCTTGGTTAAATTTATTCCTAGGTATTTTATTGTTTTTGATGATATTTTAAATAGGATCATTTTCTTTATTTCTTTTTCAGATCATTTTTGGTCAGTGTATAGAAATGCTACTGATTTTTGTATGTTAATTTTGTATCCTGCAACTTTACTGAATTTTTAAATTAGATCTAACAGTTTTTCTGTGGAGTCTGTAGGATTTTCTATATATAAAATCATGTCATCTGCAAATAGAGACAATTTTACTATTTCCAATTCCGAAGTCTTTTATTTCTTTTCTTACCTGATTACTCTGGCTAAGTCTTCCAGTACTATGCTGAATAGAAGCAGTGAGAGTAGGCACCCTTCATCACTATGAGGTTAGATGTGGGCTTGTCGTATACAGACTTTATTTTGTTGAGGTACATTCCTTCTATACCTAACTTGTTAAGAGTTTTTATCATGAATGGATGTTGAATTTTGTCAAAAGCTTTTTCTGTGTCTATTGAGATGATCATAGGATTTTTTTTTCTTTCATTCTATTAATGTGATGTATCGCATTTATTGGTTTGTGTATGTTGAACCATCCTTGCATCTGAGGGATAAATCACACTTGGTCCTGATAAATGATACTTTTAATGTGCTGCTGAATTCAGTTTACTAGTATTTTATTGAGAATTTTTGCATCAGTATTCATCAGGGCTATTGGCCTGTAGTTTTCTTTTCTCGTAGTGTTCCCTCTTCGATTTTTTGAAAGAGTTTGAAAAAGATTGGCATTAATTCTTTTAAAATGTTTGGTAACATTCAGCAGTGAAACCATCTGGTCCTGAGCTTTTTTCCACTGGGAGAGTTTTGATTACTAATTCAGTCTTCTTACTAGTAATTGACCTGCTCATACTTCTAGTTCTTACTGATTCATTCTTGGTAGGTTGTACATTTCTAAGAATTTTTCCATTTCTTCTTGGTTGACTAGTTTGTTGGCATATAGTTGTTCTTAGTAGACTCTCATGATCCTTTGTGTTTCTGTGGTATCTGTTGTACAATTGTAATGTTTTCTTGATGGATTGACCCCTTTATCATTATATAACAGACTTCTTTGTCTCTTTTTTCAATATTTAAAGTCTGTTTTGCCTTATATAATTAGAGTTACCTCTGCTTATTATTTATTTATTTATTTGGTTGCCATTTATTTGAAATATCTTTTTCCACCCTTCACTTTCAGTCTGTGTGTGTCTTTGAGTCTAAAGTGTGTCTCCTGCAGGCTGTGAATTAGCTTCTCTGCCTGGGAAGAATGGGAGGGCCACTCTAAGCAGCCTTCTGGATGTTCCTATTTAGGCTTTCTGGTTGGGAGGAACCAGATACTACACCCAGCAGTAGGTGGGATTATGAATTACCTCCCCTGCCTGGGTGGAGCAAGGGAGGTCTTCAAGCCTGGAAAGGCTCTTCGTTTGCGGTCTTGACTCAAGCCAAGCAGCTCCCCAAGTTCCTTGGCTGAATGGTGCCCCTGGCTTTGCTCTTTAGATGACCAGTTCTGCCCACTGTACTCCCTGCTTGAACATTGCTGGCTAAGTAGCTACTACATGTTCTGGTTAACCTTTCTGGTTAGGTAGGCCTAGAAGCTACCCTTAACAGTGAACCAGACTGTGACTCAACTTGCCTTTCTGGGTGGGGACAGATCAGGCTCCAGGGCTAGAAAGGTTCTTCCTTTGAGGGCCTGAATCAGGCATCCTGCTGAGTTACTTGGTCAGATGGAACTAACCTCCTGGCTCTGCATAGGAGCAAAGCTTCTGTTTGTGACTACTACCTGGACACTGCAGGTATGAAAGTGGTCTGCTAAGATCCAAGTTCTTGTTGTTGTAAGGCCCTTCCCCCTTCTCCATCTCAATCAGATTCCCATTGGTCAAGCCCTACAGATTCCACAGAGATCCTTGAAGGGCACAACCAGAGTAGAGAATCCCATGAACTGACTCACAGTGCTGGAGAAGCTGGATGTCCTCCCTGGGCTCTCTTTTCCTACTGGAAGAACTATATGCTCAGGGGAGACCTCTTGGTGCAGTATCGTGTTGGCCTGGGGGAGGGGAATGTGGTCATTGTGTAGCCACTTCTCTTACCCTTCTAACATAGTCTGTCTTTAGTCTCTGTGGTGCAGGGGGCGTGCTTCAGCCTCACCCCTGTGTTCTAGGATTTTCTCAGTGGTGTCTTGTCCATGAATAGATGTTAATTGTTCTTGTGATGGGGAGAGAAGTCAGGAACGACCTATGTTGCCATGTTGGTGATGTCACCTATTATTTATAGATAGTGAAATCTGTTTTTTGTATATAGTGTTCTGTAATAAAATAAAGAAAAATATTATTTTTGATTTATTTTAACCATTTGTAAATGTAAAAAATTTCTTAGCTCATGGGCTGTACAAAAGCAGGCAAAGACTGGATTTGGCCCGTGGGCTGTAGTTTGCCATGACAACTACTCCAACTGAGTTTTTCTGAGTTGTTCTTTGTCAGAGTGTGACATGCAGAAAAATATGAGGAAACAAGAGTAACTTAAGGGGAAAATCTCCAAAGTAAGCTGATTGTGTGAAAAGAGGGATTGCCTGCTGGGAAATGTTCACCCTGAGGACATTCTTGGTAAAAAATAAGAAATGGCAAGGAAATGAACTGCAAGATGGGTTAGATATTTTTCTCATTTCTCCTTTTATTTATTTATTTTTCATTTGATGGATTTCAAGCTTCACAATGGAAACTGCTATCACCTGCTTATTTCATAAACAGACTGCAAAAGGAGTTAGAAATACTATTTTGAAGTCATCCAACTCCTCTGGTATACATGCACTGGAACATATTTATATCTTCCTGATGGGCTTTTCACCTCCCATGCTAATAGTGAATTGAATTTTTGTCTCAAAGAAGCAGAGCAGCATAAGCTTTTCTGAAAAATCAAGACAAACAGTGCCAATGTCTAGAAGGTGATTTGTTCCAGAGAGCTTGTAGGAAGCAGAAGAAATAAATGAACGTTGTTGAATAGCTACTATGAACTGAATATTATGCTTATAGTGTAGAATGCTCAGTATAGCGTTTAGCACAGAGCCAGCACTAAAAACATTAAATACAACGTATCAGTTATAATGATCACATAGTGTCTTTTTTGATCTTCACAAAAACAACCGTGTGGTTGAGATACTATGATGTCTGTCTTGCACTTGGAGAAAATAAGCCTGTTGAGAGTAAGTAATTTTTCTCATGTTACATAATTAGTAAGTGGTAGCCCTGGGTACATAGTAGGCTCAACAGGTATTTGATTAATTTTGTTTTTATTGTGATGAGGGCACTTGGAATGAGATTTACCCTCTTAAATTTTAAGTGTAGAATACAGCATTGTTGACTATGGGCACAGTATTCTACAGCAGATCTCTAGAATTTAATCATTTCAAATAACTGGAACTTTTTAATCATGAAATAGCAACTCTCAAATGGTGAGTTACTAAATTAGCGAAGGAGTGAATCTACTGGATTTGAAATCAGTTCTGTCTAATGTGAAGCTTTCCTGCTTCTAACCTGGCACAGAGTGTATTCTATCCAGGTGACGACTTTTACACTAAAGTAGCTCCCTGACAGACTACTGGGGTTGTGCCTGATGAATCCAAGAAAAGAAGTTCATTAGCAGTTAAGGGAGAGTGAACTTCTTGACCCAGAACAGATGATGCTGTTACGGGATTAGCAGTACCGTGTGTAGAGTTATGATTAGCTAAACAATTGGTGACACTTAACACGGGGCTTTTGCTAAGAGGGAAAAAAAATAACACTATCTGTTGTTCATATAATTAGATTTTTCACCTCAAGTGAAAAAGTACATTGAGCACAAGATGCAGCAGACCTGAAGTGACTGCTTAAAGGTGATGCGGGTCTTTAATTACGGGACTCATCAGAGGTAGGACTTCAGACTCACCAGGAGATGCTGTTTTGAATTCAAAAATGTTAAACCTCCAAGACAACAGATTACTGGTCAGCTCTGTAACCACTCTGGCCACCAGGAGATGAGAATCATTTATACTGGCACTTCATGAGGATGTGCAATCAAATCCCACTTGAGTTGCCTTGAAATAATTCCACTGCTTTGCCCTGGAAACTTGTGTCAGTCAGTAGGTGGGGCTGCCCTTCCTTCCCCCGTTCCTCTCTCCAGCTCGGCAGCCCTAAACCTTTGCGTTCAGAGATTTGCTGATGCATCAGCTCAAAGGCACACCTGTCATGTTTCCTGTGCCCTCTCGTTTCCTGCCTCTCTAGATACTACCTCTCTAAGGATCCATTTCAGTGTTCCTAGTAATTACCCACTCCTGAGACAGGAACTAGGAGACAAACTTCGATGCGACTGGCCTCTCATTTTCCAAAATAGGATCTCCTATTGCCTTGTCTGAGTGTTCTGGAAAATCATATATTTCCTGTGCTATATGATACTACAACCCAAACTAAGAGGAGTCAAAGATTAGGAAAGAGGACGATTTTGTACTTGGGGAATGAGGTAAGGAAAAGGACGAGTATTTTGTGTTTCTTTAAAATATAACTTTCACAACAATCAATCATGGGCATAGTTACCTATAGCATCCAAGTAAAAATGTATTTTCCGATAGAACAATTTAATCCCAACAAATCACCTTTTCCAAGTCTCCTAACTAACTAGAAACTGAAGAGTAATTCTTCTTGTTGATATCATGATCTTCTTCTTTGTGCTGTTCCTGAAGTTTTATATTTTTTATTGTTTTTTTAAAAATTCAGATAGAATCTCTTTGTTTTCTGTATTTCTGGTATCTCTTTATTTTATCTTGTGAATATGTGCCCATGTTTTAGTGTGAGCTGCCTCAACACTTTTTGAAAGTGGGGATATATAAACGATATCCTGAAAAAGAGTAAATCCCTCAGACTAAAAAAGATCTAACGATTCAAAATACATAAAAAAGCCGTTCTCTGGTTCTGATTTAATGTTATTTTCTATGGTCAGCTGTGACTGGTTATTGAACAGTGGGCTTATATTTAATAGCGAATGGATACACCACTATTTGGTTTACATAATCCTGAGTTTTACTTTAAGCCCTGCCATTTGTTGACGTGAACATAAAATTTGGCCTGGCAGGGTCTGTTCATCAGAGAAAAGCCATAGTAGAAGTTCCTGAGCCATTGGCTGAGAAACCTTGAGGACATTTGTAGAGATGACTGGGTAGAAGAGAGGCCAGAACATGCCCCCCTCCCAAGAAGAGAGGGATGTGAGAGGTCGCTGGGACTGCATTAGCAAGTGTCCCTAAGGGGAGAAGAAGTTACTATGAACAATATTGATATAGCTATTTTATCTTTAAATTGCCAAATCTATGGCGCCCCAGTGGAAGGTGATTTCTTAGGAGAGATTGGTTATATTCTGAAAGAGCAGATCTTAGGAGGATAAGAAAAGGAGGCTTTCTCCCTCTTTAAATTTGATACCCTGTTTTCTTCCTTGATTGCACTTCCATTCATTCTGTCAGCCTTTACTTTTGTTTTGGTGTTATGAATTAGGTGAGCATTCTTCCAGCTTTGCCTAGGAGAGGTAGAGTTTATTACTACTGTCCCGGTATAGTTATGAATAGCATCCCCTTTCACTTTCAAAAGTGTTTCACCTTGGATGATAAATCACATACGCACTCAGGAGGTAAAATGATTGGTCAATAGATTTTTCTCCCCACAGGAAGAGATCGAATATAGAGTGAACGTATATGGTGGCACTGCTTGGGGACCTGTATGCGGTGTAGAGGATGGTGGGGTGAGGAGAGAGGAAGGCAATATGGAGCACTGGTCCATAGCACTGGGTAAAAGCAGCCGAGCAGGGGTCCATCCCCTGGGGACTGAGGCAGGCTGACTGAGGGAGAGGGTCTCGGCCAGGCAGTTGAGCAGGGGGTCTGCCTGAGGAGATGATGCCTCCTGAGCTCCTTTCCTCCCACAGAGTTTTCCCTTTGGTTATTGACTTCCTTGCCATGGCAGTAAGACATAAAATAACCAAAAAATCACACACTTTGGCAAGTTGCCGAGGTTTAAGAAATCTTACAGAGTTTCCATAGCCCTTAGCCTTTTCTCTGTTTTATATACGTGAATACCCAGAAGTTCTCTTTATCTCCTGCTCCCATCTCGTATTTCTGAGGGCAGATTCATCAGATTCCACCCTTTCCCAGGCACACTGCTTCCTTCAACCTGGTGGCAAACTCCCCTCATTCAGTGACAATTAGTTCTGAGTCATTGATGTGGACATTGGTCCCTTTAGGGTCCATTTGCATCTTGGGGACCACCAGATGTAGCAAGCCCCATGCCAATGAGGCCTGGTATAGCTCTTCTTCATGGTTTGCCACACAAAGGATAATGAATCACTCCAAGCAGACCTGTGAGAAATCTCAGACACCTTAAAGAAACTGGAGGGTATCGAATCACCTGCTTGACAGAGAAGATTCAGGAAAAGCAGACTTCAAGAGTTGAATATACCTAGATTTATTTTGATACCCATATGTGCATTTATTCTTTTACTCATGAATTCAGCAAAAGTTTATTGAACATTTATGGTGTCATTGACTGTGCTGGATCTTGGGGACATAGAATTGAATAGATGCAGTTCTTGACCTTAAGTAGCTCATTGTCAAGAGAAGGGGGAAGAAAAGAAAACCAAGGTTTATTGTGTGGTGTGGTTTGGTGTGTCCAGATAAGGATGTGCATAGATTGCTATGGAAGCAGAAGAGGGACATATAGATCAGTTTTGAAAAATCAGGGAATGCTTCCAAGGGTGGCTGTATTTTGACATAAAACCAGCAATCAACGGGGTGGAGGTTATAGTGAGAAGTGGTGCTGGGGCTGGGGAGAGGAAGAGAAATAATAGTAATATGACTGTGGTCAGTTGGAATGTGCATTCACTGGAGTGCTGTCCTTTTAGCAGTGCTCTTTCAGGGAAATAAAATTCCACAGTTCTGCTGCATTAAATTGTAATTGATTTTTTTTGATTTACCCACTTTTTTAAAATTGAAGTAGAGTTGATTTACAATACGTGCCAATCTCTGTTGTACAGCAAAGTGACTCAGTTATATATATATGTGTGTGTATATATATATGTGTGTGTATATATATTTGCATGTATATATATATGTGCATATATATATGTGTGTATATATATGTGGGTGTGTATATACGTGTGTATATATATGTGTGTGTATATGTGTGTGTGTGTATATATGTGTGTATGTGTGTGTGTATATATATGTGTGTGTATATGTGTGCGTGTGTATATATGTGTGTGTGTATATGTGTGTGTGAATATATGTGTGTGTATATGTATGCATGTATATATATGTGCGTATATATATGAGTATATATGTGTGTGTATATATATATGTGTATATAGATGTGTGTGTATATATATGTGTATGTATATATATGTGTGTGTGTGTATGTGTGTGTGTATATATGTGTGTGTGTATGTGTGTATGTGTGTATGTGTGTGTATATATGTGTGTGTGTATATATATGTGTGTACATATATATGTGTGTATATGTATATATATGTGTAAATATGTGTATATATGTATATATATGTGTTTATATATGTACACACGCACATATATATACACACACACATATACATATATATATATACACACACACACACACATTTAAAAAATATTCTTTTCCATTATGGTTTATCCCAGGAGATGTAATTTATAATTTAAGTTTTAAAAAGGGAGGAGGAGGAGGAGTTGCCTTCAGTGCCACAAACCAATCATATTCAACACCTGCTGGTATATCCCACCCTCTACCAACTCTCTTCACCAGTCATCTCAAACTGGTAGCACTTGGGAGTATTGAGGGCTGGAGTTGCTCTTTTATCTCAAGCAATCACCATTGAAAGCATCCCTCCTGGGCTTCCCTGGTGGCGCAGTGGTTGAGAATCTGCCTGCCAATGCAGGGGACACGGGTTCGAGCCCTGGTCTGGGAAGATCCCACATGCCACGGAGCAAATAGGCCCGTGAGCCACAACTACTGAGCCTGCGCGTCTGGAGCCTGTGCTCCGCAACAAGAGAGGCTGCGATAGTGAGAGGCCCGCGCACCGCGATGAAGAGTGGCACCCCGCTTGCCACAACTAGAGAAAGCCCTCGCACAGAAACGAAGACCCAACACAGCCATAAATAAATAAATTTAAAAAAAGAAAAAAAGAAAGCATCCCTCCCATTGCCGCCTCACTCCTTCTTATCCAGTACTTTTCCAGTGCTTTAGACAGAGAAGCTGGCCTCTCCGAGGTCTGCATATAGGGAGAGAGAGTAACCCAGTGACTTAAAAAAAGTCTCTCACTCAAATATAATTTCATTTATTAAGGGAGACATGAAATGTATATAAAAACATACCCCAGGAAAACATTTTTTCCCCTTATACCCATTAAAAACTCTAATTGAATATTTAATCATATTTCATTGCCGTGTAGCTTGTGTTGTATAATCCTGACAACTGACACATGTCAAAAGCAAGCATCTGGAATCTTGTTATGACCTTCTAGTTATGACTCTTAAAACTCTGAGAAAGAGAATCTATAATGCTATTCTGGTCTGGTCTGCTGTTAAAACATGTTTCTTGTGAACATTGCCCTGTTCTTAAGACAAATTCATACAAGGAATGATAAGTCCATCTGGCTTATAGTTAATTCATTCAGAAACTTGATTAAGGCAGAGGTTTTCTAACACTCAGGCTGAGCTTAAATGTTTAGGATTCAAGGGAGATAGGAGATATTAAGGGATTGAAATCAATGGAATTGTATAGCAATCAGAATATCTTTAACAGCCTCCATCTCCACCTCAAGCAAATCTTAGAGAATGCCTTCTCAGTTTGTCCAGTTGTGATACTTTGATTAAAAGTAAATTGGGTTATTAGTTAAAATGAAGATTTGATACCTCAGAGGAATTGGCTGTGTTGCAGAAGGAAGGAAAGGAAAAACACTTTCAGGAAGATTGACTTCGGGAAAGTTGTGTGTAGTCAATAACTTAGTTACTTGCTGGGAGTCTGAAATCTTTGAATCTAAGAGCATTTTTTTCCCTCATAAAATCTCCAAAGCCCTTTGGTAATGGTGGTTAATATTGAGCATTTCACCTGAGAGGATTGCTTGTTATCTGTGCCTAATTGGGAAATTTTCTAAACTGAAATAACTCACTTAATGTAATAATCACAAATGGAAGAGTTTCTTTCAGGCTTCACCTTTGATTATGACATCTTTGGGGATGGATGGCTCAAGTATCCTTAAGCGGTAATAATAAATAGGTGAATGCATTCACCAAGCAAAGGGGAGCCTCCTCGCACAGAATTAGCAGCCGTGTTGTGCAGTTCTTTTACATGGGACCAAAAAAGGAAGGCATTCCTTCATGTAACTAACATTTATTGAAACAAACCATATGTGCCAGGGTATGTATTAAAGACACTGTAGTATAAGCTTGACTAAGTCACACTCCCTACTTGGAAGGGTATTACAGGGGAGAAATCAGAACTAGAAACAGATAAAAGATACTTCAGTGTGTGAAGTGCCCTCACAAGGGCCTCAAAGAGTGCAGTGGAGCTCAGAGGAAGGAACTACTTATTTGGTCTGAGATTGTAAAGCAAAGTTTTCCTGAGGAGATGGCATCTCATCTGGCCCTAAAGGTAGAAAAGGAGATAAGAGAGGAAGAGGGGAAGGGTATTCAAGGCAGGGGTTCAGGCAGAGAGTGCCGAAAGGACCTGATGAGTTGTATTACAATGGTGACAGAGGCGACTGGACCAGATGACGTGGAGGAGGATAAGATAGACGCTCCTGCATGCCAGGTTGAGGAGTTTGGTCTTAATCCTGTTTACAGCAAGAGCAATTGCTTCTTTCTTGAAATATAGGCAGTTGGTTGAACAGGAAGTGCTCATTAGGATACAGTCAGGAAATAGCTTAATTCCACCATTGTCCTTTAAATCTGCTCTGTTTCTCTGCCTAAATTGGGAAGATTTCACAGCATTTTGTCACTTTCAGAACCTCACTAGAAACTCTGATGTGCTAGGAGTGAAAATTCCAATTTCTCTTCCCTTGACCACAGATAAAGCCTGACCTAGGTGCTGGAGGGGGCGGGGCAGGCATGGTCTCCGAGCTTGCAATGGGATGAGCTCCTCCTTCAGTCTGGCCCCCAAGGTGCCTCTCTTGCTTCACCCTCCTCTCAGCCCTGCCTGTCCTTTTAATTCCCTACCCCACCCCACCCACAATCCCTTGCCCTCCCCTCCTCTTCCATTCAGGATGCTGTTTCTGGCTGCTTCAAGGTTGGGAAGGAGAGGGAGTGGCAGAGAGGGCGAGACATGCCTTTCACTTGGCTGGTGCAGTTTGCTTCTTGACTGTTAATGCCCTTGCTCATTGCAGACACTCCCTGTTCTTTCAGGGCATAACCTGGTGGATTTGGGGAAAGCCTCTGGGCCTTAACAGTTGACAGTTTCCTGATGTGCATATACAGTTTCCAGCTGGCATCTTTTGACTCCTCCTGGGTTCCTACACCCTAAGCATATACGGAAGCAGATTCACCCAGAGGCTAATGATGCCTCAGCTTCAGAGCCCCTCACTTGGACAGGCTCCGATCAAGGCCCTGGGGAGGGTCCTAGCAGTGTGCTCACATGGTCATGTGCTTTTGTAGAATGTGTAAGAGTAAAGCTGTTTTGAAACAAGCAGCTGAGACTGAAGTCTGTTCACTCTGATTTTCCCTCTGAAATACTTCCCCTTATCGCTAGCGAACTTGAAGGGCTTACGGGAATTTTGGGGAGCTGACCAAGGGGAAGTTGATTTGAGATTCATTTAGTTAGGGTTTAGTGGGATGTATTTGTGTGGTTCAAAAGTCACAAGATTTTGTTAGCTATCCAGTGTGAAATGGCTTCTAGAAATATTCCAATCGCTCACTGTAATAGGAAGGTGCGAGGACAGAGTCTTACTAACATTAAGTGTCCGATGGCACCTGGCCTTGGAAGCATGTGGGTCATAGAGAAGAAACTAGATTTGAAACTTAGGAGGCTCAGAGCTAGTATGTGAAAAATTCTTCCAAATATTACAGATACGAAGGAAACTGGTCACAGAATTTCCCCAATTTGACAACAATTCTAAAAACTTACATGACATCACCAAAATAAGATTTAAAGGGAGAGAAACTTTCTCAACTATCAACAATTTAAAAAAATTAATTCAACTGTACCTGAGGAAAGACTAAACGATCTTTCAATTCTTCTGTTATTGTCATAGGGAGCAGGTTTCAAAAATATACAGCCAATATTTTTAGGGAAAAAACTATTGTGGAAGAGTGTCAGACAATTAATTAAAATATTATTTTCTGGATTTATGCTGTTTGAGGCATTTTTCAGCTTTTAAAAATTTATATTTCATTATGTATTTTCTTATTCCAAATAAAGCTTTACTTTTGTGGCTAGTTTTGTATATGTAAAAGTAGACCCCCTCCAAATTATATGTACTTGAGGCCCCATGAAACTTCAAATCACCCTTTCTGATGGGCTCATCTTTTATCTATTTACTTTTTTTTGATTTTTTTTTTTTTTTTTTTTTTTACTTTTATTTAGGTCTTCTTTTTTTTTTTTTTTAAACATCTTTATTGAAGTATAATTGCCTTACAATGGTGTGTTAGCTTCTGCTTTATAACAAAGTTAATCAGTTATACATATATAATATGTTCCCATATCTCTTCCCTCTTGCATCTCCCTTCCTTCCACCCTCCCCATCCCACCCCTCTAGGTGATCACAAAGCACCGAGCTGATCTCCCTGTGCTAAGCGGCTGCTTCCCACTAGCTATCTATTTTACATTTGGTAGTGTATATATGTCCATGACACTCTCTCACCCTGTCACATCTCACCCCACCCCCTCCCCATATCCTCAAGTCCATTCTCTAGTAGGTCTGTGTCTTTATTCCCGTCTTGCCACTAGGTTCTTCATGGCTTTTTTTTCCCTTAGATTCCGAATATATGTGTTAGCATACTGTATTTGTTTTTCTCTTTCTGACTTACTTCACTCTGTATGACAGACTCTAACTCCATCCACCTCATTACAAATACCTCCATTTCATTTCTTTTTATGGCTGAGTAATATTCCATTGTATATATGTGCCACATCTTCTTTATCCATTCATCTGTCGATGGACATTTAGGTTGCTTCCATGTCCTGGCTATTGTAAATAGAGCTGCAATGAACATTTTGGTACATGACTCTTTTTGAACTATGGTTTTCTCAGGGTATATGCCCAGTAGTGGGATTGCTGGATCGTATGGTAGTTCTATTTGTAGTTTTTTAAGGAACCTCCATACTGTTCTCCATAGTGGCTGTATCAATTTACATTCCCACCAACAGTGCAAGAGAGTTCCCTTTCCTCCACACCCTCTCCAGCATTTATTGTTTCCAGATTTTTTGATGATGGCCATTCTGACTGGTGTGAGATGATATCTCATTGTAGTTTTGATTTTCATTTCTCTAATGATTAATGATGTTGAGCATTCTTCCATGTGTCTGTAGGCCATCTGTATATCTTCTTTGGAGAAATGTCTATTTAGGTCTTCTGCCCATTTTTGGATTGGGTTGTTCGTTTTTTTGTTATTGAGCTGCATGAGCTGCTTGTAAATCTTGGAGATTAATCCTTTGTCAGTTGCTTCATTTGCAAATATTTTCTCCCATTCTGATGGTTGTCTTTTGGTCTTGTTTATGGTTTCCTTTGCTGTGCAAAAGCTTTTAAGTTTCATTAGGTCCCATTTGTTTATTTGTGTTCTTATTTCCATTTCTCTGGGAGCTGGGTCAAAAAGAATCTTGCTGTGATGTATGTCATAGAGTGTTCTGCCTATGTTTTCCTCTAAGAGTTTGATAGTGTCTGGTCTTACACTTAGGTCGTTAATCCATTTTGAGTTTATTTTTGTGCATGGTGTCAGGGAGTGTTCTAATATCATACTTTTACATGTATCTGTCCAATTTTCCCAGCACCACTTATTGAAGAGGCTGTCTTTTCTCCACTGTATATGCTTGCCTCCTTTATCAAAGATAAGGTGACCATATGTGCGTGGGTTTATCTCTGGGCTTTCTATCCTGTTCCATTGATCAATATTTCTGTTTTTGTGCCAGTACCAAACTGTCTTGATTACTGTAGCTTTGTAATATAGTCTGAAGTCAGGGAGCCTGATTCCCCCAGCTCCATTTTTCGTTCTCAAGATTGCTTTGGCTATTCGGGGTCTTTTGTGTTTCCATACAAATTGTGAAATTTTTTGTTCTAGTTCTGTGAAAAATGCCAGTGGTAGTTTGATAGGGATTGCATTGAATCTGTAGATTGCTTTGGGTAGTAGAGTCATTTTCACAATGTTGATTCTTGCAATCCAGGAACATGGTATATCTTTCCATCTATTTGTATCATCTTTAATTTCTTTCATCAGTGTCTTATAATTTTCTGCATACAGGTCTTTTGTCTCCTTAGGTAAGTTTATTCCTAGATATTTTATTCTTTTTGTTGCAATGGTAAACGGGAGTGTTTTCTTAATTTCACTTTCAGATTTTTCGTCATTAGTGTATAGAAATGCAAGAGATTTCTGTGCATTAATTTCGTATCCTGCTACTTTACCAAATTCATTGATTAACTCTAGGAGTTTTCTGGTAGCATCTTTAGGATTCTCTATGTATAGTATCATGTCATCTGCAAACAGTGACAGCTTTACTTCTTCTTTTCCGATTTGGATTCCTTTTATTTCTTTGTCTTCTCTGATTGCTGTGGCTAACACTTCCAAAACTATGTTGAATAATAGTGGTGAGAGTGGGCAACCTTGTCTTGTTCCTGGTCTTAGTGGAAATGGTTTCAGTTTTTCACCATTGAGGACAATGTTGGCTGTGGGTTTGTCATATATGGCCTTTATTATGTTGAGGAAAGTTCCCTCTATGCCTACTTTCTGCAGGGCTTTTATCATAAATGGGTGTTGAATTTTGTCGAAAGCTTTCTCTGCATCTATTGAGATGATCATATGGTTTTTCTCCTTCAATTTGTTAATATGGTGTATCACATTGATTGATTTGCGTATATTGAAGAATCCTTGCATTCCTGGGATAAACCCCACTTGATCATGGTGTATGATCCTTTTAATGTGCTGTTGGATTCTGTTTGCTAGTATTTTGTTGAGGATTTTTGCATCTATGTTCATCAGTGATATTGGCCTGTAGTTTTCTTTCTTTGTGACATCTTTGTCTGGTTTTGGTATCAGGGTGATGGTGGCCTCGTAGAATGAGTTTGGGAGTGTTCCTCCCTCTGCAATATTTTGGAAGAGTTTGAGAAGGATAGGTGTTAGCTCTTCTCTAAATGTTTGATAGAATTCACCTGTGAAGCCATCTGGTCCTGGGCTTTTGTTTGTTGGAAGGTTTTTAATCACAGTTTCAATTTCAGTGCTTGTGATTGGTCTGTTCATATTTTCTATTTCTTCCTGGTTCAGTCTCGGCAGTTTGTGCATTTCTAAGAATCTGTCCATTTCTTCCAGGTTGTCCATTTTATTGGCATAGAGTTGCTTGTAGTAATCTCTCATGATCTTTTGTATTTCTGCAGTGTCAGTGGTTACTTCTCCTTTTTCATTTCTAATTCTATTGATTTGAGTCTTCTCCCTTTTTCTCTTGATGAGTCTGGCTAATGGTTTATCAATTTTGTTTATCTTCTCAAAGAACCAGCTTTTAGTTTTATTGATTTTTGCTATTGTTTCCTTCATTTCTTTTTCATTTATTTCTGACCTGATCTTTATGATTTCTTTCCTTCTGCTAGCTTTGGGGTTTTTTTGTTCTTCTTTCTCTAATTGCTTTAGGTGCAAGGTTAGGTTGTTTATTCGAGATGTTTCCTGTTTCTTGAGGTAGGCTTGTATTGCTATAAACTTCCCTCTTAACACTGCTTTTGCTGCGTCCCATAGGTTTTGGGTCGTCGTATCTCCATTGTCATTTGTTTCTAGGTATTTTTTGATTTCCCCTTTGATTTCTTCAGTGATCACTTCGTTATTAAGTAGTGTATTGTGTAGCCTCCATGTGTTTGTATTTTTTACACATCTTTTCCTGTAATGATATCTAGTCTCATAGCGTTGTGGTCGGAAAAGATACTTGATACGATTTCAATTTTCTTAAATTTACCAAGGCTTGATTTGTGACCCAAGATATGATCTATCCTGGAGAATGTTCCATGCGCACTTGAGAAAAATGTGTATTCTGTTGTTTTTGGGTGGAATGTCCTATAAATATCAATTAAGTCCATCTTGTTTAATGTATCATTTAAAGCTTGTGTTTCCTTATTTATTTTCATTTTGGATGATCTGTCCATTGGTGAAAGTGGGCTGTTAAAGTCCCCTACTATGATTGTGTTGCTGTCAATTTCCCCTTTTATGGCTGTTAGTATTTGCCTTATGTATTGAGGTGCTCCTATGTTGGGTGCATAAATATTTACAATTGTTATACCTTCCTCTTGGATCGATCCCTTGATCATTATATAGTGTCCTTCTTTGTCTCTTGTAATATTCTTTATTTTAAAGTCTATTTTGTCTGATATGAGAATTGCTACTCCAGCTTTCTTTTGATTTCCATTTGCATGGAATATCTTTTTCCATCCCCTCACTTTCAGTCTGTATGTGTCTCTAGGTCTGAAGTGGGTCTCCTGTAGACAGCATATATATGGGTCTTGTTTTTGTATCCATTCAGCCAGTCTGTGTCTTTTGGTGGGAGCATTTAATCCATTTACATTCAAGGTAATTATCGATATGTATGTTCCTATTCCCATTTTCTTAAATGTTTTGGGTTTGTTATTGTAGGTGTTTTCCTTCTCTTGTGTTTCTTGCCTAGAGAAGTTCCTTTAGCATTTGTTGTAAAGCTGGTTTGGTGGTGCTGAACTCTCTCAGCTTTTGCTTGTCTGTAAAGGTTTTAATTTCTCCATCGAATCTGAATGAGATCCTTGCTGGGTAGAGTAATCTTGGTTGTAGGTTTTTCTCCTTCATCACTTTAAGTATATCCTGCCACTCCCTTCTGGCTTGCAGAGTTTCTGCTGAAAGATCAGATGTTAACCTTATGGGGATTCCCTTGTGTGTTATTTGTTGTTTTTCCCTTGCTGCTTTTAATATGTTTTCTTTATATTTAATTTTTGACAGTTTGATTAATATGTGTCTTGGCGTGTTTCTCCTTGGGTTTATCCTGTATGGGACTCTCTGTGCTTCCAGGACTTGATTAACTATTTCCTTTCCCATATTAGGGAAGTTTTCAACTATAATCTCTTCAAATATTTTCTCAGTCCCTTTCTTTTTCTCTTCTTCTTCTGGGACCCCTATAATTCGAATGTTGGTGCGTTTAATGTTGTCCCAGAGGTCTCTGAGACTGTCCTCAGTTCTTTTCATTCTTTTTTCTTTATCCTGCTCTGCAGTAGTTATTTCCACCATTTTATCTTCCAGGTCACTTATCCTTTCTTCTGCCTCAGTTATTCTGCTATTGATCCCATCTAGAGTATTTTTTATTTCATTTATTGTGTTTTTCTTCGTTGCTTGGTTCCTCTTTAGTTCTTCTACATCCTTGTTAAATGTTTCTTGCATTTTGTCTATTCTATTTCCAAGATTTTGGATCATCCTTACTATCATTATTCTGAATTCTTTTTCAGGTAGACTACCTATTTCCTCTTCATTTGTTAGGTCTGGTGTGTTTTGACCCTGCTCCTTCATCTGCTGTGTGTTTTTCTGTCGTCTCATTTTGCTTATCTTACTGTGTTTGGGGTCTCCTTTTCACAGGCTGCAGGTTCGTAGTTCCCGTTGTTTTTGGTATCTGTCCCCAGTGGCTAAGGTTGGTTCAGTGGGTTGTGTAGGCTTCCTGGTGGAGGGGACTATTGCCTGTGTTCTGGTGGATGAGGTTGAATCTTGTCTTTCTGGTGGGCACGTCCACGTCTGGTGGTGTGTTTTGGGGTGTCTGTGGCCTTATGATTTTAGGCAGCCTCCCTGCTAATGGATGGGGCTGTGATCCTGTCTTGCTAGTTGTTTGGCATAGGGTGTCCAGCCCTGTAGCTTGCTGGTCGTTGAGTGAAGCTGGGTCTTGATGTTGAGATGGAGATCTCTGAGAGATTTTTGCCGTTTGGTATTACGTGGAGCTGGTAGGTCTCTTGTGGACCAGTGTCCTGAAGTTGGCTCTCCCACCTCAGAGGCACAGCCCTGATGCCTGGCTGGAGCACCAAGAGCCTTTCATCCACACAGCTCAGAATATAAGGGAGAAAAAAATAGAAAGAAAAAAAGAGGATAAAATAAAATAAAATAAAGCTATTATAATAAAAAATAAGAAAAAAAATTATTAAGAGTAAATGTATTCAGAAAATTTTTTTTTTAATTTTTAAAAATAGATTTATTAATTTTTTATAGTAAAAAATAAGAAAAAATTTTTAAGAAAAAAATTTATTAAGAAAAAAATTTTTAATTTTTTAAAATAAAAAAATATGAAAAACTTATTAAAAAATTTTTTAATTTCTAAAAATAGAAAATACGGAAAAAATTATTAAGAAAACATATATTAGGAAAAGAAAATTTTTTTAAGTAAAAAAAAAAAAAAATGGACGGACCTAACCCTAGGACTGATGGTGAAAGCAAAGCTATACAGACAAAATCTCACCCAGAAGCATACACATATACACTCACAAAAAAAGGAAAAGGGGAAATTAATATATCCTGCTCCTAAAGTCCACCTTTTGAATTTGGGATGATTCGTTGTCTATTCAGGTATTCAACAGATGCAGGCACATCAAGCTGTTTGTGGAGGTTTAATCCGCTGCTTCTGAGGCTGCTGGGGGAGATTTCCCTTTCTCTTCTTTGTTCGTACAGCTCCCAGCATTCAGCTTTGGATTTGGACCCGCCTCTGCATGTATGTTGCCTGAGGGCGTCCGTTCCCCGCCCAGACAGAACGGGGTTAAAGGAGCAGCTGCTTCGGGGGCTCTGGCTCACTCAGGCCGGGGGAGGGAGCGGTACGGAGGAGGCGGGGCGAGCCTGCGGCGTCAGAGGCATCATGACGTTGCAGCAGCCTGAGGCGCGCTGTGTGTTCTCCCGGGGAAGTTGTCCCCGGATCACGGGGGCCTGGCAGTGGCGAGCTGCACCGGCTCCCGGGAGGGGCAGTGTGGAGAGTGACCTGTGCTCGCACACAGGCTTCTTGGTGGCGGCAGCAGCAGCCTTAGCGTTTCCTACCAGTCTCTGGGGTCCGCGCTGATGGCTGCGGCTCGCGCCCGTCTCTGGGGTCCACGCTGTTAGCCGCGGCTCGCGCCCGCCTCTGGAGTTCGTCTAGGCGGCGCTCTGAATCCCCTCTCCTTGCGCGCCGCGAAACAAAGAGGCAAGAAAAAGTCTCTTGCCTCTTCGGCGGCTGCAGACCTCCTCTCCGGCTCCCTCCCGGCTCACCACGGCACGCCAACCCCTTCAGGCTGTGTTCACGCCGCCAACCCCAGTCCTCTCCCTGCGATCGGACCGAAGCCCGTGCCTCAGCTCCCAGCCCCGCCTGCCCCAGCGGGTGAGCAGACAAGCCTCTCGGGCTGGTGAGCGCTGCTCGGCGCTGAGCCTCTGTGCGGGAATCTCTCCGTTTTTCCCTCTGCGCCCCTGTTGCTGTGGGATCCGCGCTGATAGCCGCGGCTCGCACCCGTCTCTGGATATCGTTTAGGCAGCGCTCTGAATCCCCTCTCCTTGCGCGCCGCGAAACAAAGAGGCAAGAAAAAGTCTCTTGCCTCTTTGACAGCTGCAGACTTTTTCCCGGACTCCCTCCCGGCTAGCACCAAAGCCCGAGCCTCAGCTCCCAGCCCCCGCCCGCCCTGGCGGGTGAGCAGACAAGCCTCTCGGGCTGGTGAGTGCTGGTTGGCGTCGAGCCTCTGTGCGGGAGTCTCTCCACTTTGCCCTCCGCACCCCTGTGGCTGCGCTCTCCTCCGTGGCTCCGAAGCTTCCCCCCTCTGCCACCCGCAGTCTCTGCCCGCAAAGGGGCTTCCTAGTGCCTGGAAACCTTTCCTCCTTCACGGCTCCCTCCCACTGGTGCAGGTCCCGTCCCTATTCTTTTGTCTCTGTTATTTCTTTTTTCTTTTGCCCTACCCAAGTACGTGGGGATTTTCTTGCCTTTTGGGAGGTCTGACGTCTTCTGCCAGCGTTCAGTGGGTGTTCTGTAGGAGCAGTTCCACGTGTAGATGTATTTCTACTATATCTGTGGGAAGGAAGGTGATCTCCGCGTCTTACTCTTCCGCCATCTTGCCCCTACCTCCTTTTTTTTGATTTTTAAACTTTTATTTTTTAGTTTTAACTTTTATACTTTCCCATAGAAACTTTTTTCAGTTTTAATATTTTTTATTGAATTAGACTTGATTTACGTTGTGTTAATTTCTGCTGTACAGCAAAGCGATTCAGTTATACATATATTCTTTTTTTAATATTCTTTTCCATTATGGCTTATCATAGGATATTGAATATAGTTCTCTGTGCTATACAGTAGGAGCTTGTTGTTTATCCCGTGTATGTATAAAAACTTACATCTGCTAACCCCAGCCTCCCACTCCATCCCTCCCCCAACCCCCTCCCCCTTGGCAACCACCAGTCTGTTCTCTATGTCAGTGATATCTTTTCAGTTGGGTGTCCTCTTCAGCAGTAAACTTTCAAGATGACTCAAGCTCAGTGATTTTCCATGTTACCTAGGCCACAGGAAATATTTGCATCCCTGTACTGCCAAACTCAGGAACGGTGACTTGCTTCAAAGAACTTATTCTCTCTCAGCTCTGATAGGCAGGATCAGAGCTGTATGCGTTCAGTTCACCAAACATCTAGCCTGGGGCGCTCAGTCCCTCTGGCAAGGACTCTCCTATCCCCCATCCCATCCCCTATACACCGTGTTGCTTTTGATGCTCCTTTCACTTACCTTGAGGCAGAGGAGAACAGGGGATGGGAAATGCCTTAGACTCATCCTCCGAGGTCAATAACTAAATCACTGCAAATAAATCTGCTCTGATTATTCTTCTCAGTGATTCTCTAGCCTTCTTGGATGTGTATGTTGGACAAAGGTACCTTAACCGGTTTCACTTTCTTTAACAGGCAAGTCCTATAAGGTGTCTAGCACATCTTGTTAGAGAATGGGGACACTTGTTATCTATTATCCACAGCTGCAGGTTCAGGGGAGGCAAATTGGGGGGTAACTACTTTTGTTCAAATATGTAGTCCTTCCTTGGACCAAGGCTTTATAATTTTTCCTGTAATCAGGGAAAGAATCAATCAAACAAAAAGGAATTCCAGGCAGATGATTCGAGCCATTCAAAGGCAGCAAGAACAGAAAGAAAGCAGGCTGCCTCTGGGAGGTTCCTGGGATGTTAAGGCAGCTGCAGCAGAGGGTGTATGAGATGAAGTGCAAAGAGAAGGTGTTAGAAAAGGGCCATATTGTGACCTTTTGTAGGATATTTCCTTGTTTCTCCAAAGGATCAATGATGAAATCTGAGGCAGCTCTTTAACCTTCAGTAATTTTCAACATTCATTTTGTTTCTTTTATAGTTCCTTTACCTTCCTTACACCCTAAAGTCTAATTTTGTTCCTCCACAAAAATTTCAGGAATCTGCTTTCATGTCTTTGGGTAATTGATTGCCAGAACATATTTCTTTGCTTTCTGAATCTCTTCCTCTCCAATTAGTCACAGACTTTGACCACTTCTAATATCAAACCTCTTTCTGTGAAAAGATTTAGCGGCAGAGGAATTAAGAAGCCCTTCATGGTCTTTTAAGAAAATACTAAGATCTGGAATGAGGAAACAGGAATTATATTGATTGATTGTTTTTTTCTTGTACTATGCTAGGAATGTCACTCTCTGTGCCTCAGTTTTTATACTCTTTTGGTTAAAGTTCAGAACAATATCAGGATAGGTGTTTGTAGGTTGAAAGATGGTGGGGGAAAGATATGGGTACTTGTGCTCTTTTCCAAATGCTTTACTGAACCTTATGTCATTGGATTCTCACAACAGTCATGGGAAATATGATTCCAGCTATTACATGTAAGGAAAGGAAGACAAAGATAGGTCAAGTGAATTGTCTAAGGCCACTCAACTAGTTAGGGATAAAGTCAGAGCCGTAATTCTAACTTCCTAATTCACTTTTGTGTGTGATGTTCTTTCCCTGAAAAGGCTCTGGACAAGGAGACTGAAGGGAGCAGAGCCAATGGAATGGAGGAAGTGGTGTGAGCACAGAGCTCGGCTGTTGACTAGCCTGCCTCACACTACAGGAAGACCATGGGTAGCTTGAGGCTACAGGTGTCAGCTTTGGCCCAAAGGAGTTGTTTGGAGAAGCAACAGGGTGGATCGATCCCCAGAAATTCCTCCCTAAATGAGACAGTGGAGATGTCCCCCTAAACAGAGTTAGAGGAATGCAATTTTGCAGCAATTTGTGGAAACTTTCAGCGAACTTGGTGTCCTGGGGACGTATTTACAGTGCCGTTTTGTATCTTTAAGTGAGTTCTCTTCTTTGTTTGGTATATTCTCAATATTGTAATTACATAAAATGAATTTTTCTTACAGTGATTAGGCAGAATAGAATGTCCACTATTGTGTGTTGTTAAAGAAAAGGACATCCAGCATGAGCTGTTTGCCTTCACTTTTCTTGCCCTACCTGTATGTTGAGTCAAGTGAGCTAAGGCCAAGATACGACTTGATGTAATTAATTAGGCTATTTTTTGAGACTAACATTTTAGGGTATAGCACAGCATAAATGGAGTCTTTATTTTGACAACTTAATATTTTAATCACCGTTCAGGTTTTTATTTCTTAGCACATCTATCTAGATAACAGTCCCAGAGACCATAGAGACTTTGCATCTCACCCAGAGATTATGTGACCTTTGATGCCTCTCCACTTCTATTTTGTAATTATTAGAATGCGTCTGGTATGAGCAGATTTAACAAATTATTTTTGTTTCTGTACTTATAAATTTCTGAAATCAAAAGTGTTATAGAACTGCACTTTAGCTATTATGCAGAAAAGAATACCTTATTTTACATACTGGGTGAGAATAAAAGCTATTACAATGAGTTTTTGGTATTTACGATATTTTTTTCATGGAAAATGAATATATCACCAATTTTGTATCATTTAAAAAATTTTGGTTGGCATACCATATAGTATCTTGGCTGAAGTACAACAGCAGATGTCTACAGATTTTTGAGTTACTCATTTGTGCAATGGAAGCAAATATGCACATACAGATGTCTAAGAGCGGGGAAAGGAAAGGGCTCTAGGACACATCCAAAGGATTGCTAACTAATGGGAATGGAGACTTAAAAGGAAGGGATTTTGAATCTCTTGACTGTCAAATAGTAAGATAAAACTAATTCATTCCAAACAGATTTGATTTAATTTAACAAAAAAATTTTTGAGCACCTACCATCAGAAAATATATGAGCACTAAATAGTCCAGGGTGGCTCAGTGGAGAGTGCATGAGATAAGTAAGAAATCTGTGTATAAAGTTCTTTATAGACTGGGGCCTGAATGATATGGGACTTAGAGCCTGTGAACATTATTCTAAAGGCAGTGCAGAGCCAACAAAATTCAGAAGCAGAGCATGGAGTAAATTAGAGGAAAGACAGGAGGTAAGCACATTACTAGTGTATTAATACACATTAGGTTAATAGTACAATAGTACAGTAGTGTAGACCTTTAGGAAAGCTAAGAACCAGAACAAAGACAGAGGCATTGTGAATTGAAAGGGTTGGGTGGGAGATATAAGAGATATTGAGAGGTGCAATTTCTAGAATGTAGCAACTGATTGCTAGCAAATAGAGACATTAAAGATATTTTCAAGTACATGTAACCAGGAATATACTGATTGCATTATAAAAAATAGAATGTCTATTGAGAGATGGATGGGTAAAGAAAACATGGTGCATATATATGTAATAGAATATTATTTAGCCCTAAAAAGAAGGAAATTTTGCCATTTGCATCAACATGGATGGCCTGGAAGGCATTATGCTAAGTGGATAAGTCAGACAGAGAAAGACAAATTCTGTCTGATCTACTTGTGTGTGGAATCTAAAAACAAACAAACAAAACCCCCCAAAACTGAGCTCATGGATATAGACAACAGATTGGCAGCTGCCAGAGGCAGGGAGTAGGTAAAATGGGTGAAGGCGGTCAAAAAGTACAAACTTGCAACTATAAAATAATAAGTTTTGGGGATGTAACATACAGCATGGTGGCCATAGTTAATAATATAGTATTGTAAATTTGAAAGTTACTAAGAGAGTAGGTCTTAAAAATACTCATCATGAGAAAAGAAATTGTAACTATGGTGACATGTTAGCTAGACATATGTGGTGATAATTTCATAATATGTATAAATATCTAATCATTGTGTTGTACACCTGCAACTAATACAATATTATATGTCAATATTTCTCAATTAAAAAAAATTGAGGTTAAAGGAGGAAGGATTTGGGGAATATGGCAAGTCATGAGGATATTCAGGTACCGTTTCCTAATAAGTGGGTGAAGTGTTATTTGTATGGGACTTGGTGAAGAAGATGGGACATTACAGTATATATTTGGGAGTGTTTGGAGGCATTACATTTATGGTATGATGAAAAGAGTACTGGACTTAAGAGCTAAGATTAAATTTATAGACCTGGCTTTCTATCTTTGAGCCCCTGGGCAGGTGACTTCACCTGTCTGAGTCTCTCAGTTTCCTTCACTGTAAAATAAAGAACAGTAGGTTGTTGGGAATATTAAAGGAAAGGCTATGTACATTTTGTAAGCTTCTAGACAAAGATAAGGTATATTTATTTGGAGAGAGCTGGTGGTGAATTTGTGACAGGAGAACTAATGAGATTGCCCAGAGAGTAAGTACAAGGAGATGCAAAAAGACGCTTGGGGAATGCCTACACAGATGGGATCTGGGGAAGAGTCTCTGGCGAAAGAACTGAGAGGGATTGGCCAAAGATGCGGAATCACCTTAGTGTCATCCAAGGCAAGAGAGTCTCAGGAGTAAGTAGGAGGTCAGTGATATCAAATGGTATCAAAGATGACTTGGAGGATCCTATTAAAAGGAACCTATCAAATATGATAATTGGATGGTCACCAGTGACCCTCAGAAAATCAGTTTCAATGAAGGTGTGACAGCAGAAATCAGACGGATACATTTGTGGGAGGTGAGATTGCTCTCTGATGACCTACTTTTACCATTCAGCAGTAGCATAGCTCCTCAGTGCACACAGGGAGATGATGTTCCTCCTTCTGGCTCTCTAGCCCTCTGTCCTGATATCCTCAGTAGTCATCTGAGAGGTGCAGGAGAGACAGTGGGAGGAGCGATGAAAACAAACCTTCGTAGCTGCTCTCCCTGCGAATGAGTATGTGATACCATTTACTTGGCCTTTACTGTTGTATCTATAATTACATGAATATTCCACTCACTTCTCCATGTAAATAACCATACCAAGAGCCAAAGGCAGAGTGTATTGAAATAGTCATTTGTTTCATTCTGCTTCGTCACCAAGCTCCTGCTGCTGTGTTCTGTATGGCAATAGTTCTTCATATTCTGAATATTAGTCCTTATAAACTTCCTAAGTCCTAATAGCCTTTATTCTTGCTCTTTATACCTCTTAGTCAAATTTGAGTGCTTTTCAGTCTGTGTGTATGTTTGGTAGTTAGTTAGTTGTATGGTTGCGCATTGTTCTATGGAATTATCCACTCTGCCTTGCTTATAATGCTTCTGATTACTCTTACGGAGTGATTTCCTTCTATTAAATCACTTCTTTCTCAAAAGTAAGAAGTCACCTTCCTCCTTCCTAACCAAATTGTATCCTGATAGAGAAAAATAAATTCTAGTTTTTGAAATTTCCAGAAGTGAAGATTTAAAAAATTTCTCCCGCTTACTTATAGTGTGATTTTAACAGCACTTGTTATAAAGTTTTAAAAGTCTGTGTTCTTGTGTTCTGTTCATGTTTTTTTTTTTTCAAGTTTTATTTTTATTTATTTATTTTTTATTGAAGTGTAGTTGATTTGCAATGTTGTGTTAGTTTTAGGTGTACAGCAAAGTGATTCAGGTATACATGTGTATATTCTTTTTCAGATTCTTTTCCCTTATAGGTTATTACAAAATATTGAGTATAGTTCCCAGTGCTGTACAGTAGGTCCTTGTTGGTTATCTATTTTATATATAGTCATGTGTATATGTTCATAATGTTTTATGAAATATTTGGGATCTATATTTTGTGAACCGCGAGAAGCCAAAATTTGCATTCATGTGAGAAGAAATGTAAATGACTGTTGACTTTGTTTTTTTCTCCTTATTATGGATAAATCCCAAAGAGGAAATTAGCATGGTAAAATATCCTGTATTAAGAATTTACTTATTATCATAAGTCAACATCCTAACAATGCTTAAAATCCTACATATACTGATAATCTTTACTATGGTTAGTCTTTTATTGGGACAGCTTTTTTTTTTTTAAATAAATTAATTTATTTATTTATTTATTTATTTTTGGCTGTGTTGGGTCTTCGTTTCTGTTCGAGGGCTTTCTCTAGTTGCGGCAAGTGGGGGCCACTCTTCATCGCGGTGTGCGGGCCTCTCACTATCGCGGCCTCTCTTGTTGTGGAGCACAGGCTCCAGATGCGCAGGCTCAGTAGTTGTGGCTCACGGGACTATTTGCTCCGTGGCATGTGGGATCTTCCCAGACCAGGGCTCGAACCCGTGTCCCCTGCATTGGCAGGCAGATTCTCAACCACTGCGCCACCAGGGAAGCCCTGGGACAGCTTTTAAAATGTCCATTTTGTAGCACAAGTCATATGCAAGTGAACTGGCTGATTTGCATATGGCAGGTGTGCCCAATCACATGCATTATCACTAATTGATTTTATTAGTTCTTAGGCCCAATAGACATTGAGAGGCTAAAGAGATCAGGTGGATCTATGTAAAGGTTGTCTATGATAATACATTGTCTTACGCTTATCAAGTTTTTACGTTTACAGTTGTTAGATACATTTGTGGCACAGATCAAATAAGAGTGTCTTGCAAAGAATATTAGAGTAGAAGAGGTGACTTAAAAGCTTAAATTCCAGATCTATCACGAGAACCAACCGTGTATGTGACCTTGGGCAAATCACTCCACCTCCTTTGGCCTCATTCAGTTTCTTCAACTGTAAAATGCAAGTTTGACTACATCATCTCTAAGGGCCCTTGCAAGTCTGTGATTCTCTAAGTTTTCTTTCTAGCTGAAAAGATGAAGGATTGAAGGACTGCCTTAACACTGAGCAAAAGAATGCATGATTTTATGCTTGCCTGTCTCTCTGAAAGAATTCACAGTATGAGCTTCAGGCCCTGTCACCTTGACACATTCATGTTTGAGCCGGCTCCCTGGTGCTTTTGTCAGCCCTGGGCTTTTCTTCACAGAGAGTGCCTACAGGCTGGGGCACTCTCATCTCTCAACTATTTGAACACCTCCTGCATTTGTAATCAGTTTTTTGTTTTGTTTTGTTTTTTTGTTTTTTAGTACTGGTTTTCATTAAATGAATTAAGTCACCTTAAGTGGCTATGAACAGTATGCTTCCCTATACATCCAGGGATCCCTCAGGTGGCCCCATTCAGATTGCTTCAATTCATGCATACCTGCTAATTGATCTACTCAATTCTTTAGTACTCTTTCCCAGGTCCAAAGAATACTGAAACAGATGAAGCTAATTTCTATACAAAAATGGCTTTATTCTTTGCCATCTCATCTCAATTTTCCCTTGATTATGGGTTCCTAGGTCCCTCAGCCTTCCAGGCTCCCTCATTTTCCATTTGTAACCCTCAGGAGACTAGTAAACTCATCCCTCTTCAAGGTACAGATGGACTCCTTTCCTCTTAGATCTGGTGTTGTCATAGAGGCACACCAGAGCCTAGGTCCCTCAGCACACTTATTTCTGCTGTAAGTAACCCACTCTCTCATGGCGTCTTGGGCTCTGTTACAACTGAAAGTAGGTGAAAAAGGATCAGGTAAATCAAGGGATTCCTAAATCCCCTTTCCAGGTACGCTGCCTTCACGTTTTGGTGTCTGAGTGATCAATACCCATTACTTTGTGTACTCATTCACATCACAGTTATTTCCCTCTTTATGAGGAAAGCCACCTCCTTTTCCTATGCTCTCTGCTGTCCTTCAAGCCTCTGTTACTACAAGGAGACCAAGATATGACAGATACCCATTGAATGCAAAAAGATAGATTTCCCCAATCTGCCCATAGATCTCTCAGAAACTCCCTTAAATAAGTCCTCCGAGTGCTAGAAATATCATGGCAGATTTTACCAAGTCATCTTAAAATAAGGGGACTCCCTGTTGTAGTTACATTCAGGCATTTTTATCTGCCAGCCTGTATTCACCTCTTCTCTAAGTGCATGGCCTGTCTTTGCAACTGTTGATTTAGAAAGAATAAAAATTTTGCACATTTTTAACAACCAACTCCATTTTGGTTGTGAGGTTATATGAAAGCCTATCAGGAACCATATTTGTAGAGCTCCAGAAGGTAACAAAAAGCAGGACATTTCCTTTTCTGACCCTCAAAAGCTTATAATTCTGATTCTCTCTTTTTTTTAAACATCTCTTTATTTTGTTTTATTTTATTATTAATTAATTTATTTTGGGGGGCCTCACCGTGCAACATGTGGGATCTTAGTTCCCTGACCAGGGATCGAACCCACGCCCCTGCATTGGAAACGTGGAGTCTTAACCACTGGACCACCAGGGAAGTCCCTTATTCTCTTTTTTCTTTGAGGATCCCTTTGTTTAGTTTGGTCTTTGCAGAGCTGAGGTTACTGAATCAGTATCTTTGGAAGGCAGACATGCCTGGTAAATCAGCTTATTTGGTTATAATTTATTTTTGTTTTCAGATTCCCTAGCCTTCATTAAGTCTTTGGTCTTTTACAGCTAAGACTGAGTTATTAAGAGAACCACTTGTTCTTTCTTGGGTCAGAATGTTGAAGGGGAATCAGGTCACACTCTGTTTTACTACCTTTTGGTAGTTGTTGTCATTAATTAGCAAGAATTTTAGGGCTATCTGGTACCTGGAGCTCATGGTTCCTTGATGGTATGTGTGGAGAGAAGGGAGAGGAATCCAAGGATATCAATATTCCATGCATGAGAATAGGTCTTTTTCTGAAAGGGGCACAAAGTTTTCATGATATTCTCAAGGGGATCCATGTCCCCCCAAAGTTAAGATCCACTGTTGTAGAACAATGCAAATCTGGGAGTAAGTTCTGGTCTATAAGATCCAGCGGAGCTTTTCCCTCTATCATAAACTGTAGAACATATGATTCTAGTTTTACCAAGAATGGTGAAGATTTATGCCTACCGTTCTTTGATACCCTGACCTGTCATAATGAAAACTTACATCTATATCTATCAATTCTAGGCAGCAATAAGGCCCTTAGCTGTGTCACTGGGCTCATCTCTGGTTTCTGCTGTTCCCTGCTGGCCAGATAAGTTTTGAGGCAACTAGGAAAAACTAAGAAAGGCAGTAATTTGTAGGCTGGTGATCGATTTCTTGGCAACCTCCAAAGGGTAGCACGCAGGAGGGAAAAAGTGTAGTGAAAATTTTACCTTCAAGGGCAACTCATGGTCAAGTCTTTTCTATATCTAAGTTAGATTCTCAAACAAAGAAGAAAGTTTGTAATTCTCCCCTCTTTGACCACATTAGCCAAAATAATCACTAACTTATTTGTTAGACTAATTCTGTCTTTTTGGTCTGTCTTTCTGTCTCATGTCAGGACTTACTGCTGGGAAAGAGAAATAAAATTGCTATTCTAGTGTTAAAACACCAGTAGAAAGAGCAAATATTTCTAAATGTATGCTAGTCAATAGGGTCTCTAATGTCATTTAAGATCTTTATATTTTCTTAAGGTTCAGGGAGAGAAAAGTACCACGTGCAAGTAAAAAAGTAGCCCATGGGGCAGTCTCGTATCATTGTGTCTTTTTCAAATGGATGAATCTTGGCTCCTAGGAAGCCTATTGACCAGTTTTCTGGAAAAACATTCTTTATACATTTAACCTCTACAGAAGATTTAGGAATTTAAAAACAAGCAGAATCCCTTCTAGACTCTACAAAACCTTATCCTTGAGGCCCATGGAGAGTTTGAACTTCATAAGCTTGATTAATAAGACTGCCCAAATTAGAATTTCTAACCTGGCGAGACCCAGTGTGGACTTATCTTAAGTCTTATTACAAGTAACCTACACTTATTACTGCTGCTATGACATACACTAAACTTAGACAACTGAATTGGGGTCATATTCTAACCTGCTCCTCTTCTTTTTTTATTTATTTTATTTATTTACTTTTGGCTGCTTTGGTTCTTTGTTGCTGTGTGTGGCTTTCTCTATATGCAGCGAGTGGGGGCTACTCTTCATTGCGGTGCACGGGCTTCTCATTGCAGTGGCTTCTCTTGTTGCGGAGCACGGGCTCTAGGTGCACAGACTTCAGTAGTTGTGGCACACGGGCTCAGTAGTTGTGGCTCACGGGCTCTAGAGTGCAGGCTCAGTAGTTGTGGTGCACAGGCTTAGTTGCTCCGTGGCATGTGGGATCTTGCTGGACCAGGGCTCGAACTCATATCCCCTGCATTGGCAGACAAGATTCTTAACCACTGCACCACCAGGGAAGCCCTAACCTGCTCCTCTTCTGATTGCCTTCAGGCCTGAGCCAGATTTGGACACGCCTAGACCTCTAAAGAAAGCAGTCTCGTTAACATTCAGCACAAAGAATAATTACCAGAAAAATAACCACTGAAAGGAAAATTTGTGATGAATAATTCCCGGAGCTTACACAGGGTTGGAAGATAATTGAATCTGACCATTCAGACTGCAGAAACTTTGTAGAACCTGGGACCTTCAGTAGACACACCAAAACGATCCCCTCTTTGTAGTAGGAGTAAACAAATCCCACAGTGCTTTCTGGATCTACCTTTAAAATATTAAAATAAGACTCAAAAATCTCAGGCTAAGATCTATCTTCCAAAGAAAAACTTACTGCTCTTTAAAAAAAAACAACAAGATCCAGGCACTCATAACATAAAATGTACAATAGAAAATTACCAGACATGCAAAGAAGCAGGAAAATATGACCTATAATTAGGAGAGAATACATTAATAGAAACAGATGTGGAAATGACAAGGATGATGTAATTAGCAAACAAGGACTTTAAAACAGTATTATCAAAATGTTCAAAGATTTAAAGGAAAACATGAATATATTGATAATAGAAATAGAAGATATAAAAAATAACCAAGTGGAACTTCTAAAGCTGAATATTAATACCTGAGATAAGATACTGATAAAAAAGGTTTAACAGTAGATAAGATACTGAGAAAAAAGGTGATTTAACTTAAAGAGCAATAAAAAACTATTCAAATAAAAGAATTCACACAAAAAAGGCTAAAAACCAATACATTGAGTCTCAGTGACCTGTGGGACAATGTCAAGCAAACTAAAATGAATACAATTAGTGTTCCAGAAAAAAGGAGTGTCAGGAAAAATATTAAAAAATATAATGAGAAAAATTTTCCTTCTTGATTAAAACTATGATTATAGAGCTCCGTAAAGCTAAAAGAATCTAAGCAAGATAAACACACACACACACACACACACACACACACACACACACACACACACACACACAATCAGGGCACATCAGAATCAAATAGCTGAAACTCAGTAATAAAAAGAAAATTTTAAAAGCTGTGAAAGGGGGGAAGGGGACACTTTTTGTCCAGGGGAAGAAAGATAGGAAGTATTTTTGACATCTCCTTAGAAGCAATGCAAGCCAGGTAACAATGGAATGGCTTCTTTTTTTTTTTTTTTTTTTTTTTTTAACATCTATGTACTGATTATTTACATAGATTATGTCTTCACTGTATATAATATCTTTTTTTAACATCTTTATTGGAGTATAATTGCTTTACAATGGTGTGTTAGTTTCTGCTTTATAACAAAGTGAATCAGCTATACATATACATATATACACATATCTCCTCCCTCTTGTGTCTCCCTCCCACCCTCCCTATCCCACCCCTCTAGGCAGTCACAAAGCACCAAGCTGATCTCCCTGCGCTATGTGACTGCTTCCCACTAGCTATCTATTTTACATTGGGTAGTGTATATATGTCCATGCCACTCTCTCACTTTGTCCCAGCTTACCCTTCCCCCTCCCTGTGTCCTCAAGTCCATTCTCTACATCTGAGTCTTTATTCTTGTCCTGCCTCTAGGTTCTTCAGAACCAATTTTTTTTTTTTTTTAGATTCCATATATGTGTTAGCATATGGTATTTGTTTTTCTCTTTCTGACTCACTTCACTCTGTATGACCGACTCTAGGTCCATCCACCTCACTACAAATAACTCAGTTTCGTTTCCTTATATGGCTGAGTAATATTCCATTGTATATATGTGCCACATCTTCTTTATCCATTCATCTGTGGATGGGCACTTAGGTTGCTTCCATGTCCTAGCTATTGTAAATAGAGCTGCAATGAACATTGGGGTACATGCCTCTTTTTGGATTATGATTTTCTCAGGGTATATGCCCAATAGTGCATTTGCTGGGTCTTATGGTAGTTCTATTTTCAGTTTTTTAAGGACCCTCCATACTGTTCTCCAGAGTGGCTGTATCAATTTACATTCCCACCAACGGTGAAAGAGGGTTCCCTTTTCTCCACACCCTCTCCAGCATTTATTGTTTGTAGATTTTTTGATGATGGCCATTCTGACTGATGTGAGGTGATACCTCATTGTAGTTTTGATTTGCATTTCTCTGATGATGTTGAGCATCCTTTCATGTGTTTGTTGGCAATCTGTATACCTTCTTTGGAGAAATATCTATTTAGATCTTCTGCCCATTTTAAGATTGGGTTGTTTGATTTTTTGACATTGAGCTGCATGAGCTGCTTGTAAATTTTGGAGATTAATCCTTTGTCAGTTGCTTCATTTGCAAATATTGTCTCCCATTCTGTGGGTTGTCTTTTCATCTTGTTTATGTTTTCCTTTGCTGTGCAAAAGCTTTTAAGTTTAATTAGATCCCATTTGTTTATTTTTGTTTTTATTTTCATGACTCTGGGAGGTGGGTCAAAAAGGATCTTGCTGTGATTTATGTCATAGAGTGTTCTGCCTATGTTTTCCTCTAAGAGTTTTATAGTGTCTGGCCTTACATTTAGGTCTTTAATCCATTTTGAGTTTATTTTTGTGTATGGTGTTAGGGAGTGTTCTAATTTCATTCTTTTCCATGTAGCTGTCCAGTTTTCCCAGCACCACTTATTGAAGAGGCTGTCTTTTCTCCACTGTACATTCTTGCCTCTTTTATCAAAAATAAGGTAACCATATGTGCATGGGTTTATCTCTGGGCTTTCTATCCTGTTCCATTGATCTATATTTCTGTTTTTGTGCCAGTACCATACTGTCTTGATTACTGTAGCTTTGTAGTATACTGTGAAGTCAGGTACCCTGATTCCTCCAGCTCCGTTTTTCTTTCTCAAGATTGCTTTGGCTATTCAGGGTCTTTGTGTTTCCATACAAATTGTGAAATTTTTTGTTCTAGTTCTGAGAAAAATGCCATTGGTAGTTTGATAGGGATTACATTGAATCTGTAGATTGCTTTGGGTAGTATAGTCATTTTCACAATGTTGATTCTTGCAATCCAAAACATGGTATATCTCTCCATCTGTTTGTATCATCTTTAATTTCTTTCATCAGTGTCTTATAGTTTTCCACATATGGGTCTTTTGTCTCCATAGATAGGTTTATTCCTAGGTATTTTATGCTTTTTATTGCAATGGTAAATGGAAGTGTTTCCCTACTTTCTCTTTCAGATTTTCCATCATTAGTGTATAAGAATGCAAGAGATTTCTGTGCATTAATTTTGTATCCTACTACCCTACCACATTCATTGATTAGCTCTAGTAGTTTTCTGGTAGCATCTTTAGGATTCTCTATGTGTAGTAACATGTCATCTGCAAACAGTGACAGTTTTACTTCTTCTTTTCTGATTTAGATTCCTTTTATTTCTTTTTCTTCTCTGATTGCTGTGGCTAAAACTTCCAAAACTATGTTGAATAATAGAGGTGAGAGTGGACAACCTTGCCTTGTTCCTTATCTTAGAGGAAATGGTTTCAGTTTTTCACCATTGAGAATAATGTTGTCTGTGGGTTTGTCATATATGGCCTTTATTATGTTGAGGTAAGTTCCCTCTATGCCTACTTTATGGAGGGTTTTTATCATAAGTAAGTGTTGAATTTTGTCGAAAGCTTTTTCTGCATCTATTGAGATGATCATATGGTTTTTCTCCTTTAATTTGTTAATATGGTGTATCACATTGATTGATTTGCGTATATTGAAGAATCCTTGCATTCCTGGATAAACCCCCCTTGATCATGGCGTATGATCCTTTTAATGTGCTGTTGGATTCTGTTTGCTAGTATTTTGTTGAGGATTTTTGCATCTATGTTCATCAGTGATATTGGCCTGTAGTTTTCTTTCTTTGTGACATCTTTGTTTGGTTTTGGTATCAGGGTGATGGTGGCCTCTTAGAATGAGTTTGGGAGTGTTCCTCCCTCTGCTATATTTTGGAAGAGTTTGAGAAGGATAGGTGTTAGCTCTTCTCTAAATGTTTGATAGAATTCACCTGTGAAGCCATCTGGTCATGTACTTTTGTTTGTTGGAATATTTTTAATCACAGTCTCAATTTCAGTGCTTGTGATTGGTCTGTTTATACTTTCTATTTCTTCCCGGTTCAGTCTTGGAAGGTTGTGATTTTCTAAGAATTTGTCCACTTCTTCCAGGTTGTCCATTTTATTGGCATATAATTGCTTGTAGTATTCTCTCATGATCCTTTGTATTTCTGCAGTGTCAGTTGTTACTTCTCCCTTTTCATTTCTAATTCTGTTGATTTGAGTCTTCTCCCTTTTTCTCTTGATGAGTCTGGCTAATGGTTTATCAGTTTTGTTTATCTTTTCAAAGAACCAGCTTTTAGTTTTATTGATCTTTGCAATTGTTTCCTTCATCTCTTTTTCATTTATTTCTGCTCTGATCTTTATGATTTCTTTCCTTCTGCCAACTTTGGGGTTTTTTTGTTCTTCTTTCTCTAATTGCTTTTAGGTGTAAGGTTAGGTTGTTTATTTGAGATGTTTCTTGTTTCTTGAGGTAGGATTGTATTGCAGTAAACTTCCCTCTTAGAACTGCTTTTGCTGTATTCCATAGGTTTTAGGTCATCGTGTTTTCATTGTCATTTGTTTCTAGGTATTTTTTAAATTCCTCTTTGATTTCTTCAGTGATCTCTTGGTTATTTAGTAGTGTATTGTTTAGCCTCCATGTGTTTGTATTCTTTACAGATTTTTTTCCTGTAGTATGTATCTAATCTCATAGAATTGTGGTTGGAAAAGATACTTGATACGATTTCAATTTTCTTAAACTTACCAAGGATTGATTTGTGACCCAAGATATGGTCTCTCCTGGAGAATGTTCCATGAGCACTTGAGAAGAAAGTGTATTCTGTTGGTTTTAGATAGAATGTCCTATAAATATCAATTAAGTCCATCATGTTTAATGTATCATTTAAAGCTTGTGTTTCCTTATTTATTTTCATTTTGGATGAAGTGTCCATTGGTGAAAATGGGGTGTTAAAGTCCCCTACTATGATTGTGTTACTGTCGATTTCCCCTTTTATGGCTCTTAGCATTTGCCTTATATATTGAGGTGCTCCTATGTTGGGTGCATAAATATTTACAATTGTTATATCTTCTTGGATTGATCCCGTGAGCATTATGTAGTGTCCTTCTTTGTCTCTTGTAATTATTTTAAAGTGTATTTTGTCTGATATGAGAATTGCTACTCCAGCCTCTTTTGATTTCCATTTGCATGGAATATCTTTTTCCATCCCCTCACTTTCAGTCTGTATGTGTCCCTAGGTCTGAAGTGGGTCTCTTGTAGACAGCATATATACAGGTCTTGTTTTTGTATCCATTCAGCCAGTCTGTGTCTTTTGATTGGAGCATTATCGATGTGTATGTTCCTATTACCATTTTCTTAATTGTTTGTTATTGTAGGTCTTTTCCTTCTCTTATGTTTCCTGCCTAGGGAAGTTCCTTTAGCATTTGTTGTAAAGCTGGTTTGGTGGTGCTGAATTCTCTTAGCTTTTGCTTGTCTGTAAATCTTTTAATTTCTCTGTCGAATCTTAATGAGATCCTTGCTGGGTAGAGTAATATTGGTTGTAGTTTTTTCCCTTTCATCACTTTAAATATGTCCTGCCACTCCCTTCTGGCTTGCAGAGTTTCTGCTGAAAGATCAGCTGTTAACCTTATGGGGATTCTATTTTATGTTATTTGTTGTTTTTCCCTTGCTGCTTTTAATATTTTTTCTTTTTATTTTATTTTTGATAATATGTGTCTTGGCATGTTTCTCCTTGGATTTTTCCTGTATGGGATTCTCTGCACTTCCTGGACTTGATTGACTATTTCCTTTCCCATATTAGGGAAGTTTTCAACTATAATCTCTTCAAATATTTTCTGAGTCCCTTTCTTTTTCTCTTCTTCTTCTGGGACCCCTATAATTCGAATGTTGGTGCGTTTAATGTTGTCCCAGAGGTCTCTGAGGCTGTCCTCAATTCTTTTCATTCTTTTTTCTTTATTCTGCTCTGCGGCATTTATTTCCACTCTTTTATCTTCCAGGTCACTTATCTGTTCTTCTGCCTCAGTTTTTTTCTATTGATTCTTTCTAGAGAATTTTTAATTTCATTTATTGTGTTGTTCATCATTGTTTGTTTGCTCTTTAGTTCTTCTTGGTCCTTGTTAAACGTTTCTTGTATTTTCTCCATTCTATTTTGAAGATTTTGGATCATCTATACTATCATTACTCTGAATTCTTTTTAAGGTAAAGTGCCTATTTCCTCTTCATTTGTTTGGTCTGGTGGGTTTTTACCTTGCTCCTTCATTTGCTGTGTGTTTCTCTGTCTTCTCATTTTACTTAACTTACTGTGTTTGGGGTCTCCTTTTCACAGTCTGCAGGTTTGTAGTTCCCCTTGTTTTTGGTGTCCGTCCCCAGTGGTTAAGTTTGGTTTAGTGGGTTGTATAGGCTTCCTGGTGTAGGGGACTGGTGCCTGTGTTCTGGTGGATGAGGCTGGATCTTGTCTTTCTGGTGGGCAGTACCGCATCCGGTGGTGTGTTTTGGGGTGTCTGTGACCTCATTATGATTTTAGGCAGCCTCTCTGCTAATGGATGGGGTTGTGTTCCTGTCTTGCCAGTTGTTTGGCATAGTGTGTCCAGCGCTGTGGCTTGCTGGTCGTTGGGTGGAGCTGGGTCTTAACGTTGAGTTGGAGATCTCTTTTAGAGCTTTTGCCATTTGATATTACATGGAGCCGGGAGGTGTCTGGTGGACCAATGTCGTGAACTCAGCTCTCCCTCCTCAAAGGCACAGACCTGACACCCGGCCGGAGCACCAAGACCCTGTCAGCCATACGGCTCAGAAGAAAAGGGAGAAAAAAAAAGAAAGAAAGAAAGAAAAAATAAAATAAAATAAAACAAAATAAAATAAAATAAAGTTATTAAAAAAGTTATTAAAAATAAAAAAATCAAAAAGTAATAAAGAAAGAAGAGAGGAACCAAACCAAAAAACAAATCCACCAATGATAACAAGTGCTAAAAATTATACTAAAAAAAGGACAGACAGAACCCTAGGACAAATGGTAAAAGCAAAGCCATACAGACAAAGTCACACAAAGAAGCATACACATACACACTCACAAAAAGAGAAAAAGGAAAAAAATATATCTATATATAAAAAAAAAGTAAGAGATCAACCAAATCAATAAACAAATCTACCAATGATAATAAACTTTAAGTACTAAACTAAGATAAACATAAAAGCAGAAACAAATTGGATGAGGAAGGAAACCCCAAGTCTACAGTTGCTCCCAAAGTCCACTGCCTCAATTTTTGGATGATTCGTTGTCTACTCAGGTATTCCAGAGATGCACGGTACGTCAAATTGATTGTGGAGATTTAATCCACCGCTCCTGAGGCTGCATGGAGAGATTTCCCTTTCTCTTCTTTGTTTGCACAGCTCCTGGGTTTCAGCTTTGGATTTGGTGCCTCCTCTGTGTGTAGGTCTCCTGAGGGCATCTGTTCCCCAGGTACCTGGGGAATTTGTTGCCTTTTGGGAAGTCTGAAGTCTTCTGCCAGCGTTCAGTAGGTGTTCTGTAGGAGTTGTTCCACATGTAGATGTATTTCTGATGTATTTGTGGGGAGGAAGGTGATCTCCATGTCTTACTCCTCTGCCATCTTGAAGGTCTCTCTGGTCTGGCTTCTTTAAAGGCTAGAAGGAAAGAAAAAAAATGTCAAACTAGAATCATATATTCAGCAAAAATATGTAAAGGAAGGCAAAAAATAAAGGGACATGTTTAGACAAGCAAAATCTGAGAGAATTTATTATAAGCAAACCTGTACTACAAGAAACATTAAAGGCAGTTCCTTTCACTAAAGGAAAATAATACCAGATGAAAATTTGACTCTAACAGAGATGAAGAGTGCTCAAATGGTAAATACGTGGAAAAAAAAAGAAGACTTTTTCTTTCTAGTTTTTGTTTCTTTGAATTATAATTAAATGTTTAAATAAACAACAATGTATTATGGGATTTATAACATGTAGAAATAAAATACATAATAATACAAATGGTGGTGGTAGGGTAGGGTTATAGAATATGCTATTAAAAGATTCTTACATTTTACATGAAGTGATATAAAATTAATGAGTGGACTTTTATGAGTACAGAGTGCATATTATAAAACCTAGAGAAATGACTTAAAGAAATAAAGGTATACATCTAATAAACCAATGGAGTAGATAGAATGGAATGCTGAAAGTACTCAACCCGTTCCTCCTCCTCTCTTACTCCCCTCCCCCCAAAAGAAAAAACTGACAAAGAAGAATAAAAGCAGTAAGAAAGATATTATGACCTTTCTTTTCTCTCTGAAGTTGGAATTCTGCTGAGAACTCATCTGCTGAGAAGTGAATTCATCTGCTGGGCACTGTTTGAAAAAGATGTTAAAAGGAATAGGAAGGGAGCAGAAGGATTCCTCCACATAGAAAGGGCCCATCTGTGGATGGAGAGCATAAGTTTGTGGTGACATTATTTCACATGGTTGTACATTTTCCTCCAGCAGTGCTAAGCCATTTAGATGAAAGGAAGGGAAGCCAAGTGGTTAGGTTGATATAAGGTTGTCATGCTCGAAAGCCAGACAACAATGAAATCATGGGAGTTGATGAGTTCAAATGATGGGTGAGGTCTAGGCTAAATATGTGAGAAATTATCTCATTTGGGGCTCACAGTTTGGCAGAATAAAGTGTTTAAGGAATTAGAATTTTTAATAAGGTTAAAGAATAGGTATAATAATAGTGATAAAATGAGAGAAGTGAAGTCATGTAGATTTAGAGTGGGAAACTAGAATTTAAGTTTCAGAGGTGGAACAGTTGTGGGTGTTATCAAAAAGTGAAGTGCAAGTGGCAGGTGGTGGGGTGAGGTTGTCATTGATTTTTGTGAGGTCAGCATTTTGGGGGGACTGTCCAAATGCACTTACATATTACTTAAGATGATGGTGAGACTTAAGATGAGTTAGAAAGAGTGTGAACCAGGTGTCAATAATCTGTCATCAATAGTATTTTCAGGGTATAGGAGTCAATTTTTATTTTTATTTTTCAATTTGTTTCATTTTTTAAAACCACTTTATCAAGGTATAGTTAACATAAAAAGCTTTAATGTGTACAACTTGACGAGTTTGAGGATATGTATACACCTGTGAAACCATCACCACCATCAATGCCGTAAACATACCCATCACCTCACAAAGTTTCCTCCTACCTCTTTATTATTGTTATCGTTGTGTGTGTGTGTATCTGTCTGTATGTTGTGGTAAGAACACTACACATAATATCTATGCTCTCAGCAAAGATATATATGCTAGTTATATATACTGCAGTTATATTTTTAAGTTTTTGAGGAACCTCAATACTGTTTTCCATAGGGGCTGTATCTGTTTATATTCTCACCAATAATGTGCAAGTGTTCCCTTTTCTCAATATCCTAGGAGCATTTTTTTTAACACATAATGAGATCCGTGATTTTGACCTTCCTGTGTTTTGATCTAGTCAGCTCAACTAACCAGCTACAGGTACTTAGTAAATATGGAATATCTATGATGAAAGAACAAGGGGGAAATTACTGGAAATCTCTATAATGGAAAAATTCATTAGCTACTAATGCCTACCTGAACTCTCTTTCTGATACTGTGTTAAGAAGTATACAAAACAAATGAATTGCTTCTACCACATATTATTTAGAAAATTTAGAGGAAGACAGTATTATACACATGGACATGTATACTTGGATATTGTATTTCATGGGTCATTATGTGATTTAAAGGAACGGCTGGAAGGAGAACCAACATAGATTTACAATGGGCTAATTACTAACTTATGTGCTTTCTACTTGTATAGTGATGTTTAAATACTTATAAACACTTTATAGATGAGGAAACTGAGGTTCCAAGAAGGGATGTCACTTCACTGCATTGTAATAGGGTGATTTGGAGAAATTTTAATCACCTTTCTATCTGGAAGAGTTATCTGAAAACAACAATTCCAACTCTGAAATAATATTGATAAAATTGCTTCTGCAGTTATTAGGGACTTTTATTCACTCTTTCTGTCATTGTAATTAGAGGTCTGCAGAGGGAAGGGCATTATAGATTTGGTAAAGTTATCAGTAGCTTTAGCCCTTGAGCTACATTAGTAATTCCTTTTAACTTTCATTTGAACTATTCTACTAAACTCTACAGAATAACAAATAGGTAGTTTGACTTCTGATATGTGATCTACTTTTTTCCATATATATTTCTTTCTTATTTATTTGGACTGTGTTTATTTTTCATACCTAATATTGATATAAGCCTGTGGTTGGTTGCTTGCTTTAGTGGTTGCCTCCATGACAAATAGTGATGGTTTGCCAGTTATTTTAATAATCAATATCTGTCAAAAATATGTTGTTCGTCTTGATTTTGTTCTTTCATTTTCACAGATAGATAATAAACCATGGTAATTTCTAGAAACATTTTTTATAGACACTATTTAGTTTGGGCCCAAATTTTAAGTAAAATAACTTGTTGAGTTAAAAAGGAATGAAATTGGGTCTTTTGTAGAGATGTGGATGGAACTAGAGTCTCATCATACAGAGTGAAGTAAGCCAGAAAAACAAATAACATATATTAATCCATATATGTGGAATCTAGAAAAATGGTACAGATGAACCTATTTGTAGGGCAGGAATACAGATGTAGACATAGAGAACGGACATGTGGACGTAGGAGGGGAAGGGGAGGGGAGGACGAATTGGGAGATTAGGTTTGACATAAATACACTACCATGTGTGAAATAGATAGCTAGTGAGAACCTGCCATATAGCAGAGGGAGCTCAGCTCAGTGCTCTGTGACAACCTAGATGGGTGGGATGGAGGGCTGGGGTGGGAGGGAGGTCCAAGAGGGAGGGGAGATAGGTATACATATAGCTGATTCACTTCATTGTGCAGCAGAAACTGCACAATATTGTAAAGCAATTTTACTCCAATAAAAAAAAATGTTAGAAAAATATTATATCATTTGATGTTTACTTCTTTATGTAGTTCTTAAGTATTATCAAAGTCTACAGGTCACCTGAATCCTTTTCTTACTGGAGCTCAGAATTTTGCAACAGTGGGGATCTGCTACTCCTTCCTATTTCTGTCCTTTCCATTCAGACCTGTTTCTCCTCTCAGGCAGGGCTAGTATTCTTCCCTCCTCTATCTGTGATATTGTACAAAGCAAGATGGTCTGAGTCCCTGTTCTTCATAGCAGAACTATTGGAGAGGGGCACTAGGGAGGAATGCAGATTATGTATCTCTGGTTACCATAAAGAATAAAAGAAGGAATAAAATTAACATTTATTGAGTCTACAGTTATTCCATCACTACTCTAAGTGATTAACATATACATCTCATTAATCCCTATATCAACTATACTATGTATTATCTTCATATTATTGAGAAAAACTGAGGCATGGGGAAGGTTTGTCTAATTCCAAAGCTCATTATGTTTCTTCTATCACATTCTATTGCCTCTAAAATAGTTTGTAGCTGAATAGGTAGGTTTGGAAATGAGAGAAAATAAGAGTATGAGAGCCCGAAGGGTGGGAAATTTTTAATGGAAGGTAATTGTTACCAATGTCAGCAACTATAAAGAACAATAATAATACAACATAAAAGATAATATAAGGTTAAATAACTAAACTGTATGGAATTGATTAAGAGATTAGACGTGGTTCTCAACCTTTAATTTGAATTAGTCAACTGTGGTGTTTGATCAAATAGAAATTCCTGGGGCCTGACTCCAGACCTCTTGTATCAGAAACTATTGGGATGGGTCAGTGATGATGATGGCCTACATGATATATTTAAAAGACACTGGAATAGAACAAAAATTAATGAAACAAAGGCATACAAGTTTAGAGAGGTGGAATTGATTTTTCAGTTTATTCATCAAATGTTGAATGAATTAATGTAAATGCTCATGTCCTCCTGCTCAGGCCATGCTTGGTGCACTCCCAATTTTTCTGTGGCCTTGTGGTCAGTGAGATCAGAAGGTTCTGGCTCATTTTTCTATGGTCAGAGCCACAGGAGACTGCATGACCACCTGGCTCTAGCCCTCCACTGCCCTCTCATGGCCAAGTGCAGTACTGCTCACACCTTGACTCCACTTTGGCTGGAAGCTGTTGGTCAGACTTAGCAGCAAGAACTTTGAAGAATAGGACTAAGGTGAAAAAGCTGAGAATAAACGTTCATTTATTTTGGAGTGAGAAGGAAAAGAGAGTAATAGACTTACTGGTTGGGGATGGTGGTGTAATATCAACATATGATGAAATGAAGGCCTTGTGACTCAAATCCTAAATCTTTTTTTTTTTCCCATTAAAAGTGCACTACAGATTAAGGATCACACAACTAGCATTATTAAAGAAATAGAGTAGAACAGGGCCACCCCCAAAAGATTCAACTGTCCTGGTCAGTATTAATAATTTAAGAACACTGATAAAACTTTAGGAGGGATTCCTGAATAATGCTGACGATCTTAAGGATATACAGAAAACAAGGAAAGGGTCAGAGGTAAAGATGGAGCCAAGTAGTCTTGATTTTCCAAAGTGGAAATATAGACGACTCTGGAAAATGATCCAGTAATGCTGATGCGGCCCCTAGGGTAAAATTTATTAAGAATTTTCATAAAAGCTCTTTTAGATACACTTAAAAGGATGCAATAATCATGAACATGAGTGTGTCAGGAACAAATTAGGTCAGATAGAAGTCCATTTCCTTCTTTAAAGGACTACTAAATTAGCGATTGCAGGGGAGAGTAGATCTAGGGCATCTTGCATGTACCAATGCGTTTGAATTCAAGTCTGTAAAGCCATAAAAGTTTTAGACATCTTTCCTTCTTGGCTTACTTAATTCCCTAATCTTACATCCATCTTCAGTTCGATCAGGAGTCACAATGTGGAGAAAAGCAGAGTGTTCACTGGGCAAGTGATCATTGTGGTCTGTCTGGGATGCCTGTCTGTCAAAGTAGACAGAGAATGGCAAATTACCACTTCATTACAAAATCTAGAGTTTTGACTTTTTTGGTAGGAAATATAATTGAGGCTCCCCTTAAATTAACTATTTCTATTTCATAGTATTTTTCTCACTGTTATATGCCTCATTATTAACTATTTGTTTCTATTCTTAAAAATAAAAATAATAGACATACACGCTTTAAAAAGTTAAAGTTCATAGAGGTACTAAAATTCAGAAAAAACATCACTGAGTCCTCAATCTCTAGCTCTTCTCTTCAAGAAACACTGCCACTAATAGTTTTAATAGTTTTCCAGAAAAAAATGTTATTTCCCGTATACTTAAACACGTTGAATCATACTATCTGTATGTACTCTTTTATATCTTTCTTTTTTTGCATTAAATAATGTCTGAGAGATCTTTCCATATCTACAGATATGAAAATTCTTATTCTATCATCTAAATTCATAAAATAGTCTATATGTGTGGTGTTCAGGATCTTAGCCACCAGCCACACTGAGTACTTGAAACGTGGCTAGTTCAGCTTGTGAGTGCTATTTATGTAAAATACACATATTGAATCTTGAACACTTAGTACAAAACTATGTAAAATATTCCATTAACAATTTTTCTATATTGTCCACCTGTTGAAATTATATTTTGGATATATTTAATTGAACAAAATATTATTAAAATTAGTTTTACCTGTTTTACTTTTAAAAACGAGGCTAACAGAAAATTCAAAATTGCATATATGGCTCACATCTGTGGCGTGCATTATATTACTATTGGGAAGTGCTGTTGTATATATACAAAAATATCAATATAATATATACTATATGGTACAAGGAATAAAAGAACATTCATATATCCATGACTATTTATTATTCAGATTGTAGGCACTAGTGTGGCTATAGTGACTGTTGAAGGGTGTCCATACTGACTGGTAGGTAGCTGCTGATCTGAACCTCCAGATGCTCCCCTTACCCTCCCCTCCCCCCCCTCAGCCCCATCTCTTTGGATGTGAACCTCTTTTAAGATTCAGTTCTTAAATGTATAAAGCCTGGAAAGCAGTCACTGTTTGGACTCTGATAAATTACTATAGCAGTTGTCCTTTTAGATTCGTTGGTAGTTAGACTGTTTGGATTATTACATAATATGTTTTGACTATCAACCCTGCCGACACCTACCACCCAGCTTAAGTATAGATTACTAATATTTCTGAAGCCCTTTATGTAACTTTCCCCTTAGGTTTTCCTTTTATTTCCTCTCCTCCCCTCCCATAGGGTTAGAAATTCTTCTTTATGTTTTACTATAAAATTTGCATCTATAAATGATAAATTAGTGCTGGTTTCAAATCTATATATAAATGCAATTGCAATGTGACTATTCTTCTTCAACTTCTGTTTTTCATTTAACACGTTTCTGAGATTCATTCATGTTTGAGACATATAACTATAGTCCATTCTTCTGTTCTGCTGAATAGAATCCCACTTTACCAATACATTGTATCCATTGTCTTATTGGTAGACATTTGGGGTTTTTTTTACAGCTTTTTTGTTGTTATTCCAGTAGTGTTGCTGTGGGCATGCTTGAACGTATTTCTTCACATGTTCAAGTTTCTCTTGAGTGGAGTTTTTCAACTTTTATTTTTTATCAGGACTCAGCATTACATAGGTTTGGCCATGCACAGAACACATACACACACATGATCTATTCTACTCTCCACTCTTCTCAGCTCTCATCCTGTCTTTTCTTCTGTTCTCATTTTATGGTGAGGTAAGTTCCACACTACACTCTTCTTCAAGAGAAGAGTTGGTCTGTTGGCAATGCTTGACCCTTTACTGTTCCATATAAATTTCATAGTAGGCTTGTCAACTTCCATGAAGTTGTCCTTTGTCAAGATTTTGATGGGAATTGAGTTGTCTAGAGATTAATTAGTGGACAATTGATAATCATACTCTTCAGAAATTTGTCTAAGTACTTATTTTTTCCAAATAATCAATTGTTGGCTTTATTGATCATCTTCTTTGTTTCATTAATTTCTGTTCTTCACATTAATTTTTACTTTTCTTCTTTTCTAGCATGAGCACTGAAGGCTTAAATGCATCATCTAGGCTTTTGGTGCCTCTTCATAGTACAACCAGATGATCTCCATAATTATCTGAGTCTTGTATCCACTTTCCAACAGCCAGGCTGTTCCAGCAAAGAAACATATTTGAGTGTTTTCCTTACTTAAACGTGTGTCTCACACAGTATTGTGTCCACCTTTTGTCTTTCTCTTATCTCCCAGCTTTCATTTTGAGTAAAAATTATTTGGCAATTACTTATAAGCTAGCTATCTTAAATACATATTTTAACATTATAATGAAGTGCTAAAATTCTTCTAAAAAGTTGATGTGTCCTTCAATAGCAAAGTGCATTTTTATTAAAAAGAATAACATACCGACTAAAATTGTCAACTTATCTCGGCCTCAGAAGCAGTGTATGTACATACAAAAGAGTCTCAAATATGTGGTGCTTTTGAAAAGTCACCATATCTCAAGCACTCTGCTTTGTGTTGGCTAATGGTGAGAGAGCTCTTTTTGAGGCTGGAGTTGTTCAAATCTGAATGTTGTCACCGTGAGGATAAACAGAGAGCCCCTCTCCATCTTTTTATGACAAATTATCAGGAAACTGATCACCAGGTACTTTGTGGGAACCACGTCTCTTGGTATGCAGATATATTTCCTGAGTAGACTGCTCCTAATTCACTTCACATTGTTCCAAATTCTGTACCAGTTTGACTGTAAAAATGTAAAAAAGAAATTCATGTGCAGGTTGAGCATTGAGTACACTGAGAATGAATTTAGTGGGGTTTTTTTTTTTTTCAATGCATTTTTCACCTTCTGGTATGCAAAAGATGAGTTTTATTAAAAAAAAAAAAAAAAGTGCTGAAAGAGCCTGGCCTGACCAGGTGCCCACGTCTGTGTCCTGGGTTCACTTGGATGGCCTGAGGTAAGGGTCTACCCCCAGAGTATTCCCTGCCTGCTCCTCTTGCCATAATCCTCCACGGCCTGGCTGAGGGGGCCATTGTTTTGCTGCTTCTACTTTATTTAGAGGGAACAGGCCTGGGCTCCACTCTTCCACAGCACCCCACCCCCAACCCTTGCCCCATTCAACTGACAGCACAGGGAATCGGTGAGGCCCGTGGGGACTCAGGGCCTGCCCTAGATGCTTCATCCTGAACTGCTAAATAAAACTTCTCGAGACACCAGGACAATGTGAACATACTTATCCCTAGAAGAGGATACATTTTTAGAAAAATTAAAGGTGTATTTTTTGGAAGGCTGGGAATGTGATTACCTTTATTTCATTTAGAAAAATTCTATCATTAAACTGTATTACTATAATCAAAAATATGTTCCTGGATGTGCTGACAAAAAAAATCAGCAAATACTGATTCTTGGTTCACCTCAGTGTTTAGAATGCATGGGACAACTATTCCGGTTAGTCATTTTTCCTTTTTGTGTTTTAGTCCAGAGTCAGGCACTGGGAGGGCCCTCAAGAAATGAAGAGTAATTCTTTCTCCCCTGATAGGCAGCTATGCTGTGGAAGAGGTGACATTTTTGTTACATATCTGGAAATAATGGGGCTGAAGTTCTTCTGTGGCCTGACTGAGTTTAACCTGTATTTGTAGAGTGTGCTCATACCCCCAGGATGCCAGTGAATGCTGTGAAGTCCCAGATGAGCATTTAGCTAGAACAACACTTCAAATAAGTGAACGCTGACATTTGCTGCTCTGTTCGATAAGAGTACAGGATTCTCATACAGTTTTTGACATTGTAACCCCATTGTAGACATATTATTGTAACCACTTGCTCAAGACTTGAGAACAAGATAGCGTTGGGAAAAAGGAATCCCAAGTTTTCAGAGTTTTCAAGAGCTAGATGGATCTCTGACCTGGAAGCAGAATCAAAAGGAGTATATCTGTGCCTCTCAGAGAAGCTGTCCAGGAACTTATAGGTGAATTCTGGAATCCTTCTCTGGGATAGAAGTGTTGATGGCCTGGGTTTAGCTTTCTCTGTGAAGTGCAGAGAGGGAGAACCTAGAACTAATGACCAGTCTCATGGCAGAGTTTGGAAGAGAAGGAGTAGGTAGAGGAATTGTTATTTTCTTGCTAGGTCTCTTAAGGACCCGCAGATGATCTAGCCCTTTGAGCACCTCTCTTCTGAAGACACCTAAAGCTATTCAAAACTTGAAGTTGTAAAACTTCTTAAAGACATTTATTTATCTTTTGACACTTCCCATATTTGATTCACTGCATGTTATCACAAGGGGAGTAACCGGTGAAATTAAAGATGATACTGTAGTTAGGCACCTTACCAGTCCTCCAGCTTTTTAAAGGTAGGACAGAGGCTTAGAGAACTGAAGCCCTAAGGAAGAGCAAATAATATGTTTCTTGAAAGTATTTTTTATTTTCCTATCATGACTGTTTTGATGAGCTTGTGTAAAGCAAAGCAAGCCATGTATCTCAGCAAACTATCTCTTGGAGTTCAACTGATAGTTATAATTACTTTCAAAGTCTCCAGAACATGGAAATCTAAAATGTATTTCCTATTACAAATGGCATGGAAAGGGTGGAAGAGTAGAAATTGGAGAATGGTGTTACCCACTGTTCTTTATTTTTTCTTTATTGGAGTATAATTGCTTTACAATGTTGTGTTAGTTTCTGCTGTACAACGAAGTGAATCAGCTATATGGATACATATACCTCTTCCCTCTTGGACCTCCCTCCCACCCCATCCCGCCCATCTAGGCCATCAAAGAGCACCGAGCTGAGCTCCCTGTGCTATACAGGAGGTTCCCACTAGCTATCTGTTTTACACATGGTAGTGTATTTATGTCAAACCTAATCTCCCAATTAATCCCACCCTCCCCTTCCCTCACTGTGTCCACACATCCATCCTCTATATCTGCGTCTCTGTTCCTGCCCTGGAAATAGGTTCATCCGTACTGTTTTTCTAGATTTTACATATATGTGTTAATATACGATACTTGTTTTTCTCTTTCTGGCTTACTTCACTCTGTATGACAGAATCTAGGTCCATCCACATCTCTACAAATGACCCAATTTCGAACCTTTTTACAACTGAGTAATATTCCATTGTATACAGATACCACATCTTCTTTATCCATTCCTCTGTTGATGGACATTTAGGTTGTTTCCATGACCTGGCTATTATAAATGGTGCTGCAATGAACGTTGGGGTACATATGTCTTTTGAATTATGGTTTTCTCAGAGTATATGCCCAGTAGTGGGATTGCCGGGCCATACGGTAGTTCTAGTTTTAGTTTTTTAAGGAACCCCCATACTGTTCTCCACAAGTGGCTGTATCAATTTACAATCCTGCCAACAGTGTAAGAGGGTTCCCTTTTCTCTACACCCTCTCCAGCATTTATTGTTAATAGATTTTTTGATGATGGCCATTCTGACCGGTGTGAGGTGATACTTCATTGTAGTTTTGATTTGCATTTCTCTAATAATTAGTGATGTTGAACATCTTTTCATGTGCCTCTTGGCCATCTGTATGTCTTCTTTGGAGAAATGTCTATTTAGGTCCTCCACCCATTTTTTGACTGGGTTGTTTGTTTTTTTGACATAGAGCTGCATGAGCTGTTTGTATATTTTGGAGATTAATCCGTTGTCCATTGCTTCATTTGCAAATATTTTCTCCCATTCTGGGGGTTGTCTTTTCATCTTGTTTATGGTTTCCTTTGCTGTGCAAAAGCTTTTAAGTTTCATTAGGTCCCATTTGTTTATTTGTGTTTTTATTTTCATGACTCTAGGAGCTGGGTCAAAAAGGATCTTGCTGTGATTTATGTCATAGAGTGTTCTGCCTATGTTTTCCTCTACGAGTTTGATAGTGTCTGGCCTTACACTTAGGTCTTTAATCCATTTTGAGTTTATTTTTGTGTATGGTGTTATGGAGTGTTCTAATTTCATTCTTTTACATGTAGCTGTCCACTTTTCCCAGCACCACTTATTGAAGAGACTGTCTTTTCTCCACTGTATATGCTTGCCTCCTTTATCAAAGATAAGGTGACTATATGTGTGTGGATTTATCTCTGGGCTTTCTATCCTGTTCCATTGATCTATATTTCTGTTTTTGTGCCAGTACCATACTGTCTTGATTACTGTAGCTTTGTAGTATAGTCTGAAGTCCGGGAGCCTGATTCCTCCAGCTCCGTTTTTCTTTCTCAAGATTGCTTTGGCTATTCAGGGTCTTTTGTGCTTCCATACAAATTGTGAAATTTTTTGTTCTAATTCTGTGAAAAATGCCATTGGTAGTTTGATAGGGATTGCATTGAATCTGTAGATAGCTTTGGGTAGTATAGTCATTTTCACAATGTTGATTCTTCCAATCCAAGAACATGGTGTATCTCTCCATCTGTTTGTATCATCTTTAATTTCTTTCATCAGCGCCTTATAATTTTCCACATATGGGTCTTTTGTCTCCTTAGGTAGGTTTATTCCTAGGTATTTTATTCTTTTTGTTTCAATGGTAAATGCCCTCCACTATTCTTGACATACTCAAGACATGGGGATCTTGTGGGGAGTTCCTGATTGGATTGTGCAGGGGGCCAACTATTTCCCTTGTGAGTAAGAAGGTGATGAAGCAAATACTTGTTCATAATTTTTGCACAACTTGGGAGGCTAATATTAAATGTATGGTATTTAGAAATCTACATAGTTAAGTAGTTCTTTGAATCTATATAGAATTGCTAGGACATTTCTTAGGAACCAGGCAAAATTTCTGGGGAGGTGATTTCTGTTTTCTTGCTACACAATACTTTTCTACCCTAGATTGTTGATTCTTGAGAGAATGTTTGAGACTCTTATCTAAACCTGAATGGAATAGGGGAAATATTTGTTTTTAAATTTCAATCTTTTCTTAAGTTTCAGCATGATAACCACCTTTGTCCTAGTGATCAGCAGAAAGAACTGTTCCCTAAATATCCCCCAGTGAGAGAGAGAGGAAGGAAGACAGGTCCCTAATTCCAACAACTGCAATAAGTGAAGAGAGACCCAATTGGGACCTTCTCTCCTTGCACAGGTGTTGAAGTGGAATATGGATTTGCTTTGATATTAAGCTTTCCCTACAGGAAAAGCCTCCTTGGTCCCTTTTGTGATGTGATTAGGGATTTCAGTGGTTGTGATTTGGGGATTTCTGAGGTCATCAGCCAGGGAGTCCATGTTTCTATAGTTCTTTCATAGCTCTAGAGGTCTGAAGGAAAATAGGGTGCTGAGAAATCTAGATGGGTGTGTGGTGGCTCTTACACAGATGACCCCAGAAACCCAGCTAGAGTTCTGAACCAGTGTTTGGCACTGATGGGAACACCTTGGATCCCACAGGCTTAGAGTTGGTTAGAATCTCAAATAAATGCATATATACTTGGCATCTTCATGAATGAAACCAGATTTTTCAGGGTTGGCAGCAGAGGGAGAATTTCCATAAAGAAGAGACTTAGTTAAGGCTCTATAACCGGACGTTGTTTCCTTTCTCTAGGGTGTTTCTTGAAGATTTCTATTGCACCATTTTGTAGATGGCATAGATGGACGGTATTGTTTCCCTTTGAACTTTCTTCTCTAAGAGGGAATCTGTCCGTCTATTAACAGTTAGGCTAAAGTTGGGATATTTATATTATTTATGTAAGACTTATCTGAAAGTTGGGGAATAACGAAAGAGAAATAAATGGAGAATAACATGTAACCATGGTTTACAAGGGATGACTGGCTTCCATGAGCATATGACAGATTACCTGAATTTTAGAAGATGGAGGCACAGAGGAAAAAAGCCCTTACCTCCTTCCCAGATAATTGATGACAGTCCTCAGGTGTGACCATGCCTACCTATAAGATTAGAAAATCACACAGTGATTGATAATTCCTAAGTACTAATATAAAGTCATTAAGTTTCGGAACTCTGTGGCATCTCTCTGTATTATTTTTCTTTATTTATTTATGTATTGAAGTATAGTTGATTTACAATATTTGTTTCAGGTTACAATATCAATAGTGATTTGATATTTTTATAGATTATATACCATACAAAATTATTATAAAACATCAACTATATTTTCTGTGCTGTACATTATATCCTTATAACTTGTTTATTTTATAACTGGTAGTTTGTACCTCTTAATCCTCTTCACCTATTTCACTCATCCCCCCACCATCCTATTCTCTGAAAACCACCAGTTTGTTCTTTGTATCTATGAGTCTGTTTCTATTTTATGCTTGTTCTTTTGTTTTTTAGATTCCACATATAAGTGAAAACATACAGTATTTGTCTTTCTCTGTCTGACTTATTTCACTAACCGTAATACCCTCCACCTGTGTTGCTGCAAATGGCAAGATTTCATTCTTTTTTATGGTTGAGTAATATTCCATTGTATAGTATACCACACCTTCTTTATTCATTTGTCTATCAATGGGCACTTAGGTTGCTTCCATATCTTGGCTATTATAATAAATAGTGCTGCTATGAATATTGGGGTGCATATGTCTTTTCTAATTAGTGTTCTCATATTCTTTGGATAAATACCCAGGAATGAAATTGATGGATTATATGGTAGTTCTATTTTTAATTTTTTAAGGAACCTCTGTACTGTTTTCCATAGTGGGTGTACTAATTTACATTCCCACCAACATTTTTCCATAGTGGCTGTACCAATTTACATTCCCAGCAACAGTGTACTAGCATCCCCTTTTCTCTATATCCTCACTAAAATTGTAATTTGTGTTCTTTTTGATGATAGCCATTCTGACAGGTGTGAGGCAACATCTTATTGTGGTTTTGATTTGCATTTCCCTGTTTCTGAGTTTTAAGAGTAAGAAGTTTTGATGCTTTGGCTGTGCTGTTTACAAAAACCTCAGATTATCTTAATGCCCAAAAGGGTGGAATTCTATAGCCTCTTAGGGAGAAAATGTTTGGGACTCTAGAATGGCCCAAAGTAGTGAAAGAGGAGAAGACAAGGCTTAGGAATTAAAGGGTGTAGGAGCATCTCCATGCATGGCTATGAACTTGCTGACATCCAGTATCAAGAGACTCTGGTGATGGGCCATATAAAGAATAAAGACACTATTATTGTGAAATAAAGAGAACATTATTGCAGATTTGGTGTTTTGTTTCTTCTGAGTCTTATCTGGGCACAAACTTTGAGGTTGCTGGGCTCCTGGGTAATGTCTAAGTAATGTTCTGGCTTTTAAAATTACATGCTAACAATAAATGTGTTATCCCAATGCAAAAAAATGTATTTCTGGGATATGGGTTCGTTTTTCTTCCTAGCAATAGGAAAACAGAGTAGAAGAAGGAAACAACACTTAGCAAATCATGACAAGAAAAGCTCTTGCCTAGATAGTCTATACTGACATCTTTGTTTTCCCCAATGGGACACTTTCTAGTAGAAAATAGTGTGTAAATGAAGCTACTGTCATCTGTCCTATTGTCTACTGTATTTATAACAATACGTTTGAGTGTTGGGCACCCAATTTCACCATGGACATTTAAAAAATTGGTGCATATCTAAAGAAAAAAAGACAACTATAGTGAAGAGGCTAGAATTCAATCAGATGAAAAATCTTTTTAAGTATTCGGAGTATTTAAGTCAGAGAAGTAAAGACCGGAGCTCATTATGCAAATAGTGTAAGCATTTCCCAGTGAAAGAGAAGTTTGTTCTGTATGAGTCCAGAGGGTATGCTGGCTACTCTTGCCTTCATGGTAAAATTTAAACAATTATAGATAGCCCTGCACAAAAGAAACTCAAATAGTTTTGCAGCTCATCTGAAGTCAGCCAACATACATATTAAGATCCAAGCATACAGATTTTCCTTTTTCATACACCCTTTCATCATTTCATTGATTAAAAAATAGTCAATAAGTGACTTGTTGACAACATATGATTATTGAGTGCCAGTGATGCGACAGCTCAGTAGTGACCATAACAGCCATGGTCTCTTTTCTTGCCCCTTGAGCAAAATCCAGGACATCTTATAAATATTACCTCTAATATCACCTCTTTTGTGATCCTACTAACTTCTTTTAATCACCCCTTTTACCATAATATATTCATTTAGTAAAGCATATTTCACATCACATTGTGTTTACTTTTCATAGTTATTTAAGAGTCTGTTAAGGTTAATTTTCTCTTTAGGTTTATAGCCCTATTTCCTGGTATATATCAGGTGCCTAATAAATGATTTATTAATGAAAGAATGGAATTACAAACATGTCTTCCACGTCCACATATAGTAGGCCTACTTAAGGGGCATCTCTAATGCTTGAGTCAAAGATAAAATTTAAATCTTCCTTTTCTCCATGCCTTTTATAATCAATGTAGATTGTTCTAATGTTGGTACTGCCCATACCAGAGAGCAAAGGATTATCATGGGAAGGAACAAACCAAGATCCTACTTGATCTGCTATTAAAATTCAGTCTTTATCAGTACTTACTTATACTTTTCATTTGCCAAGAAGTTAAAAAGTAGGTGCTTTACAAACCATGTCTTATGTAACTTAATTCTCATAGTAACCTGTAATTTGGCACATTATTAATATGCAGGTCTAAATTCTCAGAAATTAAATTATTTGTCCCAAATTCTATTCTTGATATAGTTGCCAGAGTAGAAAATTATGGTGTAGCACTGAACTGGTCTATCTGAGTAGACATTTTTAACTCAGATCATGAAAGCTTTTAAAGAGGGACATCAGGTAATTCTTTACCAGCCCATGCCTATTGAACTTTAGTGGGAAAGAAATAATGATCATTGTTGACCTATTTTAGACCTTCTTTAACTTGATGGAAATAATCATATTTATCTCAGAGGCTGTCAGTTACTCAAACTTGATTAAATGCTTCTCTTATTGGTTAAGATGGCTGTTCTGTGGAGTTTCCTGAAAGATGTAATATTCTCAGTTCTGGGCTTTCATATTGATTTCCATGTCTGGCATTGGAGTTACCCAAAATGATCCTGTCAGTAAATGAGAGCTAGTTTAGCTCTTTGATTTCTTGATCAGCATCTATACCAGGGTCATTATTTTTTTGGAGATGCATCTTTTGACGGGATGATGGAAACTTTTTTGTTTCCAACTAGTTCATGTATTCTTGTTATTGCTAAATGAGATAAGGATCAACATCAATTCTATTCCTATTTTTTGTTTTTATAGATGTCTGAGAAATATTATTTACTGAACAGTAGGTGGGAATGGAAGGAGCTTTGTGATGGAAATGTCACTCAGTTTTAAATCCTTTTGAGATGCATGACAAAAATCATAAAATGATTAATCATCAAAAATACTTTTTATGAACACCTGTCAGCTGGTAAGTTCTTCAGTCAATCTAGTTGAAAGCAAAGAATTGGAAACTCCTTGACTTATAAAAAGATTAAAAAAAAATCCCGTCTTTAAAGTCATTCATTTTCTCAACGCTAATACCAATATTTAAATCATCCATTTGTTTGACAGCTTAAGCTTCTTTCTCTGTAAAATTTGAATAATAGTTTATTATTAGAAATAGTTTATTTCTTAGGATTATTGTTAGATATTCATGAATTATGCATCTATCATTGTAATGATAAGAACCTCTCAACAAGTGGTAGCTATTTCATGATGAGCTTGGGCCTGATGTAGGTAGGCAATCTTAACTAAGCATGAGTGGGGCACAGCATTGAAATGTTCAAGAACAATGACTAAATAGAAAAGAGATAGACAGCACTATCAAGATTTTGGTATATTTTACAATTTAAAATAGAATTATGTCCAGTGGAAACATCTCATCTATTTGGGGAGGAGATTGGCAAAAACTGGGTTGGGTGTCCGGAGTCCGAAACATGGGCTTAGGTTAAGAGAAAACTCTAATTTCCAGCAGGAACAAAGTACAGAGAAGAAAAATGATCCAGAAACTCAGTTTTAGAGGTGGGACCAACATAGCAATGTACTGTGGAAATTTAAGGGTGGCTATGGATGGGTGTGCGAAGCTAAGTTTCATCCTCTCCCTACATACATGCACACATGTATAAACATGTGACAAAGAGCCTAGAAAAGGGAGGGCAAATGAGTATCATCTTTGGTTCTAATTTCTGTGTGTTGATAGGGGATTTCTGGAATGGTGAGAAGGGTTTTTAAGGCCAGATATTGGTTTATTAAAGATAAACATTCTGGTGGGTGGGGTTAGTTAGCATTCAGACTTCTTTGGCATGCCAGGCCTATAGCAATAAAATTAATTCTATTGATGGTGATCAACTGCTTATTGAACTCCTTATCTTGCTCAGGATTGGTTCAATACCCATACAGGAAGAATTTCAATGAAATAAAAGAGCTTCCTCAATTATGTTCTGAATACCTTAGGTGGAAAGCAGTACAGAGTACAGCTGTCTATCCAATCCAAGGCTGCATGTAGAGTACAAACTGATCAATGATTGTCACTGACTGTAATAGTTTCCCAAGAATGCCTTAGCAAGGTACCAAAAGCTAGGTGGCTTAAAAAACAGAAATTTGTTTTCTCACAGTTCTGAAGGCTAAAACTCCAAAATCAAGGCATTAGCAGGGTTGATTCCTTGTGAGGACTGTGAGGAAGAACTGATTCATGATTCTGCTCGTGTCTGACAATCTCAGGCATCCCTTGGCTTGTAGATGGATTCTCCATGTGTCTTCACATCATCTTCCTTCTGTACACGTCCCCCTCTATGTACAAATTTCCCCTTTTTATTAGGACACCAGTCACATGGGATTAGGGCCCACCCTAGTGACCTCATCTTAACTTGATCATCTTCTCTATAAAAAATGTATTTCCAAATAAGGTCATATTCACAGGTCCTGGGAGTTAGGAAGGACTTCAGTATCTTTTTGAGAGCTATAATTCAACTCATAACACTGATATATCCTTAAGTAAGAAATAGGCAAATCTTAGAGCCTTAAAAACACCCAAGGATTTCCCTAGAAAGTGGAAGAACACCGATTAGGAATTAGAAGCTTTTGTTTAAGCCCTACATTTGTCACTTACTGACTGTGACAACCCAGGAAATAATTCAAAAGTTTTAATCTCAGTTTTCTTATCTCTACAGTGGGAGTAAAACTTCATAGTTTTGTTAAAAGCATTATAATAAATGAAAATAATAGGTAATAGTGATTTGTAAACTGTGCTATACAGATACTATATGTAATTACAGCTTTTATTAATGCATTGATTTTGTGCCCTGTCATTCCTAGATTATTCCAAGCACTAAGTAAAAAAAGTTGGAAGCTCTAAAGTAGCTAAAAGACAAGTAGAAGCAGGGACCATTATCTATATAATTAGTTCTTGAATTAGCAATGAATTTCATTATAAGCATTAGCATAGTTTAATAACTGTTTTCCATAAACATAACTTGAAATACATTGCTTATCTCGAAGTTTCATTTATGGAATGATTTTCTTTATTAGTGTATAGAATATTGAGAGCCAAACAACATTTAAAATATTTGCAGATCTTTGGAAGAAAAACACTGTGTTGAACACCCATGGGGGAAATATACGGTGTTAAAGAATACACACACACACACACACACACACACACACACACACACACACACACACCTTTCCTGTGTCAAAACAATGTGGGTGTAAGAGTGTGCAGGGTCAAACAGGGCTCTAAGTGCTATGATTTAAACTTCTACATTTGGCTAAATGAATTTCCTCAGCCGTTTATTCTGCATGCTTAAAGGTTTCGGGGGCTGACAGATTGCTATTATGACCATTGCAGACATTGAAAAATGACTTAGGAGAAACAGCCACTGCTAGGGGAAGACGAATAGCTTCCCAGGAGAGAGAGATCCATGCAAGAGGTCATTAACACATACTTGACTACTTGAACCTCAAATACATGTAGACAGTTCAGTATTTGGCAGAATCAGTACAGAAGTTACCTTCTAATTTCTCTTATTTTTTTCCCTCTCTCACCTTACCTTTCTTCTGCTGATTCTGATACAACTTCTCCCCTGCTCTAGGCACCAAACAGATAGAATCAATACTAACCCTACAAGTTGAAACAAAAAGACTAGACAGTAAGTCAAAGCTGTATAAAGAAATAAAAAGCTCAGTGAAATTAAATGCAAAAGGATTTATAAAAGCTAGTGTTATTGTAACTTTTGTTTGTAACTATACTTTTTGTTTTTTATGTGATTTAAGAGGCTAATACATTTAAAAATTAGTCTAAAAGCTAATATTATTGTAACTTTGGTTTGTAACTCCACATTTTGTTTTCTACATATTATAGAGATTAATGCACAAAAAACAAGTATTAGTTTGTGTTTTTAGACTCACAATGTATAAGGGTGTAATTTTCTGAAATCAATAATGGAAAGGGGGTAGGGATAGAGCTGTATAGGAGCAGAGTTTTTGTATGTTGTTAAAGTTAAGCTGGTATAAATTCAAATTAGAGTATTATAATGTTAGGATGTTAAATGTAATCTCCATGGTAACCACAGAGAAAATAGCTATAGAAAATACACAAAAAGAAATGAGAATTAAAATGTTTCACTGCAAAAAAAACACAAAACAGTTAAACATGAAAGAAAGTAATGTAAGAAATGATGGACAAAAAGCTATAAAGCATGTAGAAAACAAAGTGACAGAAGTAAGTCTTTCCTTATCAGAATTACTTTGGGGACTACCATGGGGGCAGACGGATTAGGAATCTGCCTGCCAATGCCGGGGACACGGGTTCAATCCCTGGTCCAGGAGGATCCCACATGCTGCGAAGCAAATAAGTCCGTGCGCCACAACTACTGAGCCTGTGCTCTAGAACCCAAGAGCCACAACTACTGAGCCCACGAGCCACAACTACTGAAGCCTGCACATCTAGAGCTCATGATCCACAGCAAGAGAAGCCACCGCAATGAGAAGCCCATGCACCCCAATGAAGAATAGCCCCTTCTCACCACAACTAGAGAAAGCCCATGCTCAACAATGAAGACCCAACACAGCCAAAAGTAAATAAAATTATTTAAAAAATTACTTTAAATGTAAATAGATTAAACTTTCCAATCAAAAGACAAAGATTGATAAAATGGATAAAATTACATGGCCCAAATATATGTTGTCTATAAGGAACTCACTTTAGATCTAGAGACACAAATGGGTTGAAAGTGAGAGGATGAAAAAAGATATTTCATAGAAATAGTAACCAAAAGAGACAGGGATGGATATACTAATATCAGACAAAATAGCCTTTAAATCAAAAGCCTATTAAATGAAAAGGTTACAGGGGACAAAGAAAGGCATTATATATAAATAAAAGTTTCAATACAGCAAGAAAATATAACAATTATAGATGTTTATGCACCTAATAACACACCATCAAAACATATGAAGCAAAAATGGACAAAATTGAAGAGAGAAATAGACAGTTCTACAATAACAGTTGGGGATTTCAATACCCCACTCTCAGTAATGGATAGAACAACCAAACAGAAGACAGAAGTAAGGAATTAGAGGACTTGAACAACACAATAAATCCATTAGATCTAACTTTTAAGGAACACTCTACCCAATAACAACAAAATACACATTCTTCTCAAGTGTACATGGGCATTCTCCAGGAGAGACAATTTGTTAGGCCACAAATTAATTCTCATTAGATTTTTAAAAAAATTATTATTTATGTATGTATGTATGTATTTATTTAAATAGGTGCAGTTTATTACATGTCAATTACACTTGACACGTGGGATCTTAGTTCCCCGACCAGGGATCGGACCTGCGCCCCCTCCACTGGGGGCATGGAGTCTTAACCACTGGACTGCCAGGGAAGTCCCTCATTAGATTTTAGAAGCTAGATATAATACAAAGTATCTTCTCTGACTCACAACAGGATAAAGTTAGTTATCAATAATGGAAGGAAAACTGGAAAATTCACACATTTGTGGAAATTAAACAACACACTCTTAACAGCCAGAAATAAACAGAAATAAACCTATTTCTTTAACAATAGGTCAAAGAAAAATATCACAAGAGAAATTAGGAAATATCTTGAGACAAATGAAAGCAAAAATATAACATAACAAAACTTACGGGACACAGTGAAAACAGTGCTAAGGGAGAAATTTATAGCTATAAATCTTTGCCTTAAAAAGGAAGGGAGATCTCAAATCAACAACCTGACTTTACAACTTAAGGAAATAGAAAAAGAACAAACTAAACCCAAAGCTAGAAGAAAGAAGGAAATACTAAAGATTAAAGGAGATACAAATGAAATATAGAATAGCAAAACAATAGAGAAACTCAGTGAAACCCAAAGTTGGTTCTTCAAGAAGATCAACAGAATTGATAAACATTTAGATACATGGACTAAGACAAAAAGCCTCAAATTATTGATACTGAAATCAGAAAAAAAGGTAGGCGCCAGCAGCTGGGTTTGCACCAGTTGCATGGGCCCATGATCTTTCTCAAGCCTGACTGCCTGGCACTGAGCCATGGTGCATTCTGCCCATTCTGGCCCTCCGGCACCGCTCAAGTCTCCTGCCCTTAGTCCTTAACACTTGGCCTTTTAAGAATACAATTGAAGCAGTGTGGAGGACAGTAGCATCTGGAGGTTCTCTCTTGGATGCAGTTGAGAGTGGCTGTGCTGTGTGTGAGAGAGCAGTGTGATGGCACTGTAGGTTTTGGGGGGAAGTCCTGATGAATTTTGAAAATTCTTTTTTTTTTTTAATAAATTTATTTATTTATTTATATTTAGTTTTGGCTGTGTTAGGTCTTCGTTTCTGTGCGAGGGCTTTCTCTAGTTGCGGCAAATGGGGGCCACTCTTCATCGCGGTGCGCGGGCCTTTCACTGTCGTGGCCTCTCTTGTTGCGGGGCACAGGCTCCAGATGCGCAGGCTCAGTAGTTGTGGCTCACGGGCCCAGTTGCTCCGCGGCATGTGGGATCTTTCCAGACCAGGGCTCGAACCCGTGTCACCTGCATTGGCAGGCAGATTCTCAACTACTGCACCACCAGGGAAGCCCTGAAAATTCTTAAGATGAGAATGTGCTGCTACTGTTCCATCTACATATGTTATAAAATTAAGAATACATGGTCAACTAGGAGATTTGCCAATCCCTGGAGCAGGGCATAAGTTGATGATGCTACGGGGCCAGCCTTAATCACTGGGGATGGTGATATATTGATGTGTTTTCCACCAAGCTACCAAGCTGTAGAATATATGAGAAGACCCATTCATTGCTTGCTAAAAAGTGATTACAGGAATTCAGAAGTATTTTCCAAAGTTCTTTGGGGCTGTTATATATTCCAATGTAACTGGAAGTTATGATGCTGCTTACAGTAAGCTTCCAACATTTTCTCAGTTTAGTTTCATTATTTATAATTTTCTAAAGAATTCACCAACTGAGGAAAAAGTACACTGCATCTAATCCATCTTTTCTGTCAGCATCTATATTTAAAGAAGAAAGAAACAAAGGCTAAAAAGGTTGCTAGCTATCATCTTATAGTGTGCCTCAAGTAGTCTAAATTCTTTGTGTAAAATAAGCACAAAAATAAATTTATAGTGAGTATTAATAAACATTACTACTGATTATATAGAAACAAAAAGGATTCTAAGAGAGTACTATAAATAATTGTATGCCAAAAAATTGCATAATCCAGATGAAATGGATTTCTAGAAACACAGAACCTACTATGACTGAATCATGAGGAAATAGAAAACCTGAATAGAACTAGAACTAGTTAGAAGAGTAAATCAGTAGTTAAAAAAAAAGTCACCCAACAAAGACAAGCTCTGGGCTTAATGGTTTCACTGGTAAATTCTACCAAACACTAAAAAAAAAAAAAAAAAAAAAAACCACCCTAAGCTAACACCACTCCCTCTCAAACTTTTCCAAATGGTTGATGAATAGAGAATACTTCCTAACTCATTCTATTTGGGTCAGTGTTGCCCTGATCCAAAGCTACATAAAAATACTGTAAGAAAATTATAGGTCAATATCCTCTATGAACATTAATGCAAAAAATCTTCAACAAAATTCAGCAAACCAAATTCAGCAGTGTATCAAAAGGATTATACACCATGACTAATGGGACTTATTCTTGGAATCCAAAGATGATTGAAATATGGAAATCAATCAATATAATGCACCATATTAACAGAATGAAGAAAAAAAATCATCTCAATTGATGTAGAAAAACATTTGCCAAAATTCAGTACACTTTTATGACAGTAGCACTCAACAAACTAGGAATGGAAGGAAACTACCTCAACATAATCAAACAATGTATGAAAAATCCATAGCGAGAATCATATTTAATGGTGAAAGACTGAAAGATTTTTCTCTAAAACCAGGACCAAAGCATGGGTGCCTGCTTTTGCTGCTTATAGTCAACCTATTACTGGAAGTTCTAGCCAGAGCAAGTAGGCAAGAAAATGAAATAAAAGGCATCTAAATTCGAAAGGAAGAAGTAATATTATCTCTGTTTGCAAATGATATGGTCTTATATTTAGAAAACCCTAAATATTGCAGGAAAAACATGTTAGAACTAATAAATAAATTCAGCAAAATAGGATACAAAATCAACATGTAAAAATCAGTTGTATTTCTATGTGCCAACAATGAACAATCTGATAAGAAAATTAAGGAAATAAATCCATTTACAATAGCATCAAAACAAATGAAACACTTAGGAATTAACTTAACCAAGGAAGTAAAAGACTTAAATGATAAAAACTACAACATATTGCTGAAAGAAATTAGACAAGACATAAATAAAGACATAGCATGTCCATGGATTGGAAGACAATCTTGTTAGGATGTCAGTATTACGCAAAGAGATCTACAAAGTCAATGCAATCTCTATCAAAATCCCAACAATGTTTTTTGCAGAAATAGAAAGAAAACCATTCTAAAATTCATATGGAATAGCCATAACAATCTTGAAAAAGATGAACAGTGTTAGAGTACTCACATTTCCTGATTTCAAAACTTACTACAAAGTTACATTAATCATAACAATGAGGTACTGGCATAAAGACAGATATATAGACCAATGTAACAGAACAGAAAGCCCAGAAATAAATTCTCACATATATGGTCAAATAATATCTGACAAGTGTGCTGAGACTATTTAATGAGGAAAAGACAATTTTCAACAAATGTTTCTGAGAAAACTGTATATTTACATGCAAAAGAATGAAGTTGGACCCTTATCTAATACCATATATAAAAATTAATTTGAGGTGAATCAAAGAGCTAAATGTAAGAGTTAAAACTATAAAATGCTTAGAAGAATACAAAAGGTTCATAACATTGGATTTGACAATGACTTCTTACATATGACCCTTAAGGGCACAGACAATAAAAAAAAAAATAGACAAATTGGACTTCATGAAAATTAAAAACTTTCATGCATCAAAAGACAGTATTAGCAGAGTAAAAATATAAATCACAAAATGGGAGAAAATATTTACAAATCATATATTTGATAAGGGATTAATAACCAGAATAAACAATTCCTAAGGCTTAACAACAAAAAAACCAACAGGCTCTGAGGATGATACAGTCAGCACTTAAAATGCACGCTAATTAGAAGCTGGACCCTCAGGCAGCAGTTTCTAAAGTAGACAGTCCAATACCTTCCAGGGGAAAAGCTGGGAGATGGGTGTTTTGTGCCTGCTCTCTCAGTGCTGAGCCTTGGGGGAATAGATGTGACAAGTACTCATGTACCAGTTAACAAGTGCTTCCTAGTTTGCTATAGTCATGTTGGATTTGTAGAATGTAAGCCTCATTGACTTTCAGAGCTAGGTGATTTGGGGTCCCGTCCTTTGGGTGGCAGTGTTAAATGTTGGGGCACTAGATGTGTGGTCCAAACCCTTCATTGCTCAAGGAAAAGCTGGGAGTTGGAATTTTCCTCCCAATTGTATGGCTCTGTGTTGGCAGTGGGGTTTATTGCAAGAGTGTGTTACCAGTTTTGATATAAGTATTTTCTCAGTCACCCAATGTGTAGGAGTGACTCAGCTAGTTTCTGGATCTCTCTCAGAGAGAATTGCTCCATGTGTGGCTGTGTATTTGGTGCATCCATGGGAGGAGGGATACTCAGGAGCTTCCTATGTCGCCATCTTTGTCCAGGGTCCCTGCTTGGCTCTATTTGAAACATTTTAGAGATATCAACTCCTTTAAACTTTACAAGAAGCCACCCAATAAGAAGGGCTCTGCAGACAGGGAATATACAAAACTGACCTTCAATCATAAAGGTAGGTGATTTTGGAGACTAGGTCCCATGACCTGCCACCTGCAATGTGGAGACTCAGGAAAGTCGGTGGTATAATTTAGTTTGAGTGTGAGTCTGAAGGCATAAGAATCTGGGGAGCCAACAGTTAAATCCCATTCCAAGGGCCAGAAAAGATGAAATATTTTCTGAGATATCCCAGGTTAAGTAGGGAGTCAGGAAGCAAACAGGGCCATTATATCATTTTATATTTATCATTTATTTCTCTGTAAAATTTAGTGGGCTGTACAATTATTTTTTCATTAGTTTTCGTAATAGTTCCTATAAAGTTGGCCAAACAAGAGCAACCTCACTTCATAGACCAAAACATACTCTCCGCAGTTCTAAAGTTGTCACCGTTCAAATAACCACACCAAGAGATAAATATTGTTATATTAAAAGTATCTGTGAGAGGAGGGAGTGGCTGATACGGCAGTTTTCCTGTATTCCCAGGATGGAGTAAATGTGGCAAGGTTTTTAAAGCTCCATAAGTTAAGATGCATGTACTGATCAAAACCATCTGACCATGAATCATGAGAGTGGCACATAGACCGTCAGTCCAGAGATTGGGGGGTGTGGGTCTGAGGAGGCAGCAGGGTGAGTCAGCTTTACAGTGAAACCCTTCAAGTCAGGCGTAAGGTCTGAGATTTCAGGCCAGTAAGTACCCATAATGCATTCCTGCAATTCTTAAAACATATTTGACACTAAATTACATAATTTATATAGAAGGGAAGCAATGACATGCTTCATGTGTACCTGGGAAAGGGGTGCGCATTCACAAAGGGATATGTGTTATTTAAGGTCGTCATATAGGACAGGGGTGCCCAACCCCCAGGCCGCCCAGCAGGAGGTGGGCAGCAGGTGAGTGAGCGAAGCTTCATCTGCAGCTCCCCATCACTTGCGTTACTGCCTGAACCATTGCTGGCATTACGACCTGAACCCTTCCCCCCATCGCTCACATTACCACCTGAACCATCCCCCCACCGACCCTGTCCGTGGAAAAATTGTCTTCCACGAAACTGGTCCCTGGTGCCAAAAAGGTGGGGGACCGCGGAGGTAGGAGATATTATTAACCTTCTCTAATCGCATGCAAAAGGATATGTGCTAGCTCAGGATTCAGATGAATTTGCTTAATATTACCCAAAGGAATTCTTTTGCTCAAGATTTTGTAAAGATAGCAAAATAATGTGGAAGGAATAGAACCCACAGAACGAACGGAACAGTGCATATTAAACAGTTAATAAATATTTTATGATGTGTAGTTATGTGGTCTGCTGTTCACTTCCAATTTCTTCTTACCAGAATTCAAATGAACCTCTAGTTTTATGCAAACTACAATAGAGTCAATACTTTGATCCTGGTCTTCATAGCTTTTAATCCATTACAATCTAATTTGGTGGTAGTCATCAATGTTTCTCACAGAATACATCCAGCTTTCCACCTTCAAGACACATGACAGAATTGAACTGTTTGACTTCCTTGTGGTTGATAAGGACCAGATGACTTCGATAGAGACTATGTGGTCAATTTTGACGAAGGAGTTTTGGGCAGAAGTGACATGTGCTACTTCCAGGCGGAGTTTTTAATTACCTGTAAGGAATTCTACAAAGTGTTCTTTTCCCTTTGGGATGGCTGTTGGATTGGTAACACTCAGGATGGTGACTTCTCCATCAGACTGGGTCCCTCAGTGATGAAAGAGTCCCCCTGCAGACCCACAATGAATATGTAGTGTAAGAAATAAATATTTGTTTTTCAAGCCATTAAGAGTTGGGAGATAATAACTGTAGCATAATCTAGCCTTTCTTGACTAATATCCATGCAGTGTTATATTTCATACTGCTAGACACAATTTCTTATCAGACAGGTCATAGATATATACTAATTATGAAGTGTTCTCAGTCTCTGCTTTTCTTGTTTCAAGTTCAGCTTTTAAAGTACAGAAAACTTCTGCTCAGACATAGCAACCTACAAAATGAATCTATTGTTCAAGGATTTTAGTTACTACTTACCATTGCACAAATGTACACAGATGCACAAAATGCTAGTTATATGAGTGAGACCACATATTGCCCTCTGAAATAATGCCTTCTTCAAAATACCATAGCTTTGATTGCATATGATTTATAGGCCTTGATGATATGCAAGCAATAAGTGGAAACTGTTTGGACTGAGTGTTTTCTGGGAGACTCTCCCATTCCTTAGAAAACCTTTCATCTACTGTTATTCTCTCTTACACAAATAAGTGAATCTTGGCTATAGTCACTGGTTTTGGCTATTTCGTAACAACAAAAAAGTAGATTACATACATACATAACATAGTATGAACAGTATTGAAAGGAATTTTAAGACTATCCAGTCTTCTTTGCCTCTGTAAAGACTAGGAATTCTGTCTTACCAAGCTGTCTTGCTATTCCTTTAAACATCGCCAAAGCATTGGAAAAAATCATTACGTGCATCAGTGGCTTATGTCATGGTGACATCATTAAGAAACTAGAGTGACTGCCTCTGTTGGGAGGAAAAAGTCTTGCATTCCACAGAACAGATGCTTCTATCAAATATGACCTTGATAGAGAAAAACCGAGAGTGCAGTGACTACTTCAAAGGGTTAGAAACAGTCACAGTAAATGGAAGAAAAGAGACTAAGACTAGTAAGGGGAAGGAAAAAAGGTTAATGCCGCCTACATATAGCTTCATGGAATAATATCTAAGGAAAAAAAAGCTTTTGGAAACTTCATTTATCTAACCACCAGTTGAAAGTGACCTATGAACCCTAATAGAACCAACAGGATATAGATAGGTATAGATGTAGATTAAAGATATAGATTATAGATATATAAGAGGAGATTTATTATGGGAATTGGCTCATGCAATTATAGAAGCTGAGATATGACACAATCTGACCCTGCCATTTACAAGCTGAAGAACCAGGAAAGTTGGTGGTATAATTCAGTCCAAGGTTGAAGACCTAAAGACCAGGGGAGCTGATGATATAACTCCCAGTCTGAGGCTGAAGGCTTGAGAAGGGATGGGGGTATATGTGGGCTGCTGGTGTAAGTCCCAGAGTCCAAAGGCTTGAAAACCAACCAGGAGCGCCAGTGTCTGGGGACAGGAGAAGATGGATGTCCCAGCTCAAGAAGAATGAGAATGTGCCCTCCCTCTGCCTTTTTGTTCTTTTCAAGTCCTTAATGGATGACGCCTGTCTGCATTGCTGAGGGTGGATATTCTTTACTCAGTCCACAGATTCAAAGGCTAATCTCTTGCAGAAACACCCTCACAGACCTCCAGAAATCAGGTTTTGGCAGCTGTCTAGGCATCGCTTAGCCCAGTCAAGTTGACACATAAAATTAACCATCGTAAACACCATCCCTTAAAATGCTAATCATGAAATCTATTCCTATGGGGCTGCTATTTTTTTCTTATTTTGGTATCAATATTTGCATCGCTTCCATTGTCTTATGCAACTCAGCAATTTTATCTTCAGCTACTTGCAGTATCAATTAACTCCTCTCATCATGCTTTTCATACAAGAATTTGGTTCACATGCCTCCTAGCCAGAATACAATGAGTTTTTCCACAATTATTAAGTATGCCTATCATTCCTGGAGTATTTCTAAGTTTTACCCAATACATTTGAGAATGAGTGATTTTTATATACTAGTATCTTTAATTTTATTTCCAATTGTTCACCATAATGAATCAAATGGGCTACTCTTTGGCAAACAACTGACCTTTAGTGGTGACCACATGTTTCTCTAGAAGGAGATCTATGGGAAAAAATCTGATAAATTCCACCAAATCATTGTTCTTTTTTTTCAATCATATAACTCACAACCATCCCATTTTGGGGACACTGTTTTATTTATATAGTTATTTTGTCTGGAATAATTTATGTAACTGATTATATAAAGAGATTAAAATTAATTTGGGCAAATAATAAAGTTAACATTTTTGTCTCTCCAGTATTTTTGAGTATTTCAAAACCAGGAGAATTCTACAATGACCAGTTCTTAGATTATTAGAGTGTGAGGGGAAACTTTGATATCTTCTAATCCATTTCCTTCACGTAGTTGATATCTGTTTTTTTTTGCACCAATATGTGTTTGCATTTTCTCTTCTAACAGCACCTGGGCTTCCTTTGAATTGTATTTGGCGAGCATGTGACTCAGATTCAAGCCAAAGTGACTGTGTCTCATCTTGGTCATGGTTGTTGGTTCAGGAGTTGATGTGAGCTCAAGTCAGGTGAATGAAAGGTGATAAATACCAGCTCCAGGTCCTTTGCTGAAACTGTTGGGAAACATGTTCTCTCCTTCCACTATTGTTACACAACAGCTAGAATATAAACCTGACGTTTCCAAAGCCCATTTCTGTCTCCCGTTAAGAAGGGCCTCTCTGAAAATGAAGCTCAAACAAAGGACACTGAGTGAGGGGGGAAGAGAGACAGTTCAGTATTGTACCCCTTAAGCACCTAGATTCAGCCTTTCCTGAGGTCTGCTACCTAGAAATTTTGATTATGTAAGATAATAAATCCAATTTTTAAAATTTAAAGTATTTTGAATTGAGTTTCTATAACTTGCAGGCACAATAAGCCCAGTTTATATGCTTTACTGTGTATACAAAGGAGCTATGACCCCCAAAAGTACTGTGATTTACTTCCGGTTCACAACCCTGAGCCAGAATCTAAAACTGAATCCTGCCAATCCACAGCCTTTCCATTTCACACCCTTCCTCTTTAGAAGGGGACTGTTGGGATCCCAATTTGGGGAGCTGACAGTTTTCCGTCTTGTTCTGTGTTCATTTTGCATCACTGCCTATATCAGCCTCCTTGTGTCACACGTAGAATGAAGTTCCCAATCGTTCATGCTTCTGACGCAGAAGGAAATAGATTGACAGATAGAGAAGGAATGAAAAGATGTCTTTTATTTCTGGATGTTTGTCTTGTCAGAAATAAATAAGGCTGAGCTTTGATAGGATGCCTTGTAAGTAATTCTTAGGTGGAATATATAGAACACTCACTTTGCCAAGTCGATGACAGCTATTATAAATTGAGAGGGTGTGCTTTCTCTGACCCAAATGAATTTGAAAAATTGAATATTTAATCTTCCTTCCAGTATGAAGACTTTCAAAACTCTCCCTTAGAAATTCCAAAGTAAGGGCATTCTGTATGACTTATTTTGATGAGGATCTGACCACTACATTTAATGGTCTAACTCTAAATTTAGGAAAACATAAGATATTATCCTTTAGGTAAAAGGCATATGAGGCATAATTCAAACAAACCTTTAGTTTCCCTGCATGGCCATATAACTATATAAATATTTAGCAGTTTCAGTCAGCCATCAGGCCAACTCAGAAAAAAAAAAATTCAGTCTTTGGTGCTTGAAAAGTTGGTCTTGACTTGGAGAAGTTTTGCTGAAGATTCTTGTTGCTTCATTTCTGATCTGTCGGAATACTTGGGAGGGTACTCATGATATTAAAGTGAATTTGTCTTTTATTTTGCTGGTAAACAGAGTTTGCTCAGCCAACAGCAATGGCGAATGTGGTGTGGCGTTTCCTGCTGTCTTTCTGCCTTTATGGAATCATAATCTTCAAGGTGGCATCAAGGTGACACCAGTGTGAAAGGAGTTAATTGCCTGTGAATCCAGCAAAAGTGCTTCAAGAAAAAAAAAAAAACAACAAAAACTCAAACCACTAAAAACAAACACACAATACAGAAATTCCGACTTTAAGAATTTCTGTTTCCCATCCCCTGAGTGGGTCAATGGAAGGCAGAAATGATTTTCATTTTAAGAATTTTTCTTATACATTTGTGAATACAACTTCTGTTGTTTATCTCAAATGCCGCTTAAATTCTGTTAGAGATTGATACTTGGCTCACTGTTTTTCAAAGTAGGGCCAAGGCTGTTCTCTTTTGATGCAATTTGTTTTTTTATAGGCGTGGTTTCTTTCTCTCTGAACTAATACATAACCCCTGCCTTCTAAATTTGATGCACCACTTGAGAGCTGGCAGTTGGCTGGTAAGAGCTACCTGGGAAAGGAGGAGTTAACCTGTCATTCAGGTCATCTGGAGTTGTAGGTGCTGCGGGCAGATGCAGACCTAGCCACACTGTAGGCACATGTGATAGTTTGTTGAACCAAGGGCTACAGTTTAGATACTTTAACTTCACAGGTGGAACTCAGTCCCTAAATGCAGTTTCTTCACATTTCTCCTGTCTCTGCATTCTTACCATCTTCCCAGTAACGTGTGGGATAAGAGTACAGTAGCTTTCAGAGGGACCTAGGTCCCATTTGAACTATGCAGAATGAGGGAGAAAAGAGAGGTTCCATCAATTTTGGAGTCTGGGGAGTCATGGAAACAAGTGTCCCTGGGTTGGACTCACTGCTTTCTCTGAACTCACTCAGTAGGAGGGGTGGAGTTAGGAGTATTTTACATTCACTGAACCCAGTTACTTGGTTAGAGATTAAGAACTGTTGAAGTGTGTGTGTGTGTGTGTGTGTGTGTGTGTGTGTGTGTGAGAGAGAGAGAGAGAGAGAGAGAGAGAGAGAGACAGAGAGACAGAGACAGAGAGGGACAGAGACAGAATTTGTGTTTTATGATATGCAGTGAAGGAATTTTGAGAAGGGAAACCACCAAGCCTCTTAAAACATAGCTTCAATGGTACCATTGAAGTTCCTGCTGGTTCTCTAAAACATGAAAACACGTTGAAAAGACATTGATATTCTAATTAAAGAGGTTGGCAACCAATATTACAGAAAGGTTGGGGAACTTCTTTGTCACCGATTGCCTTGATTGATAAGCCATATCAGAAGCTTCACTCATTTCAGAAACAATAGACAGCAAATAATATCCAAAGAACTTTTATATTGTGGCCCTTTTGGAAAGGCCAAAAATACCCTAAAACACACAACACCAAACCTCAAACAGGACAAAGAGAAGGAAGTGTTTCCTAAGTCTCTGAGAGGAATAGCCCAAATCGATTTTGTGAGACCTGAAGTAGGCTTGCTCAATGTGACACATCATTTTCCCAGAAAAATGTTGATTTGAGAGATGCTTTGGAGAGTGCAGGAGGCAAAGTGTATGACTTACAATGAAATCAGTTGATCATTCAGTCTCTAAAGGTTTAATGAGATCTTTTGAATGCCTTTCTTTGCTTTGGGCACATTGTAGCTGAAAATTATCTTCAGCTGTTTGCTGATAGATGCAGGTCTTTGTTATTTCTGGGTAGCTGGCATCATGGCAAATTGGGAAACTGAATTGCTCTAGTAATTTAACATTCTGCCCAAAGGTTAGACACTTGCTTTCTCCCAACATTAGGATCATCTCTCTTTCTCTGTATGTGTCTCTGTCACACTCTCTTCTCTGCCTTCTCTTTTTCTTGCAAGTTTTCTCCCGGGATGTCCATAAAGAACTAGAACTTTGGAAGGACAGAGTTTGCTCAACATGACAAAAAGGACACCTTGGCAAAGATGTAGGCTCTGTATTTCGCAGATGTTTCAGAGTCCAATTATAGACCAAGGAAAAGGAATAGATGAAGCAGAGCTGCTCAGCAATGGCACAGGCTAACCTAGACGATTGTGAGTTCTCCTACTCCTGGAAGTTCAGAGTAAGTGAAGCATAGCACTTAACAGCATGGATTTGGGAGACAGACTGCCCTCGTTTAAAACCCTGGCTCCAACCCATGACAGCTGTGGGACTTGGGCAAGTTGTTCACCCCGGGAAACTTAACTCTCATTTGTAAAACAGGGACAGTAATACCTATCTCACAACATAATTTTGAGTATTAAAATACAGTAAATAAAGATTCTTATAAAGTGACACATAGTAGGAACTATGTGTAATTGTTAGGACCAGCTATTATACATATTGTAGAAAGAGTCTTATTTAAGCAGTTTAACATATTTCATTCTACTGTTCTTTCAGGAAAGAATTATCTTTCTGGTATTGACTTTCATCATTCTATCTCAAGAGCTTACTCTAAGAATACATGGTAACTGTCATTACTTGGCTAATCAGGATTTTTTTTTTTTGTAGGAGTTAGCCACCTAAGCTCTCAGAGTCAGAAAGTGGCAAGAATTAAGTGAGTTAGTACTTTGAAGTATTATACCCACCACCCCAATTCTGCCATTAATATTTTACTAAACTTGCTTCATCTCATAATTTATGCATCCATCCAGCCATCAATTTTTTGATGCATTCTAATGTAAGTTACAGATATTAGTACATAGTATCCCTAAATATGTCAGTATACATATAATTAATTATAGTTTAACTTTTACCATGCTTTTATTTAGACAAAATTTACATACAATGAAAGGTACAAATCTTAAGTGTACTGTTCTATGACTTTTGACAAATGCATAACCTGCATAGCCCAAACCACAGTCAAGATACAGAACATTGCCATCACCCCAGAAAGTTCCCTCATGCCCCTTTCTAGTCGTGGGTTTACCTCCAGAGGCAATCCCTGACTTGATGTTTAGTTCATCATGTTTCAGTTTTGCCTGTTCTAGAATTTTATATCAAAGTCTAGGATATGCACTCTTTTGTGAAAGAACACTTTCACTTAGCATACTGTTTTTGAAATTCATGCTTTGTTATCATTGAGTAGTATTTGATTGTATATGAATGTAGCACAGTATTTTATAAAAGTATATTCTCTTGTTGATAAACATTTGGGCTATTTCGAATATTTGGTTAGTATGAATAAATCTATGAAATTTCCTCTACATGACTTTTTGTGGACCTATGCTTTCATAGCCCTTTGGTAAATGCTTATAATTTTTATGAGCTACAGTTGCTGTACTTCCTTTTCAACAATTGGAGTATTACTCTTTTAATTTTAGTTCTTCTGGTGGATGTGTAGTAGTATCTCACTGTGGTTTTAAGATGCATTTCTATGAAGAGTGATTATATTGAGCACTTTTTTATGTGCTTATTACCCATTTTATATCTTTTCCAAAGTGTCTGTCCAAGATTTTTGTCCATTTTTTGAATTGGGTTATTTGTCTTTTATTATTGTTATAAAAATTCCTCGTGCACCTTCAGTACCAATCCTTTATCATATATGTTTTGTGAATATTTTTTCTCAGTTTGTTGCTTGCCTATTTAATAATGGTGTCTTTTGATGAGCACAAGTATCTAATTTTGATGAAATCTAATATATCATTTTTTTCTTTTGTGGTTATTGCTTTCTGTGTACTGTTGAAGAAATATTTCCTACCTTCATGTGGTAGTTCTACACTCTTAGAAGCTTTCAAATTTTAGCATTTACATTTAGATGTGTAATACATCTCAAACTTTTGCATATGGTTTGAGGTAGGGGTCAAAGTTTATTTATTCTATATGAATATCCAGTTCTTTTAATAACATCATTTGTTGTAAAGACTTTGATTTCTTCATGGATTTCTTCAGTGCATTTGTGAAAAAAATTCAAATGATCATATAAAGGTGGGCCTACTTCTAAACTCTGTTTAGTTCTGTTGACTATTTTGTCAATCCGTACGCCAATACCATACTGTCCTGTAACTTCTTAGTAAGCCAGCATCAGGCAGTATTTGTCTTCCAATTTTATTCTTCTTTTCAAGGTTGCTTTTGCTATTCTATGTCATTTACATTTCCATATACATTTTTAAATTGGCTTGTCCATTTCTACAAAAAGCCTAGTGGAATTCTCATTCGGATTACATTGATTTTATAGATCATTTTGGCGAGAATTGACATCTAAGCAATATTGAATATCCTGATCCACAGGTATAGTGTATCTCTCCATTTGTTTAGGTCTTCTTTAGTCACTCTAAGCAGAGTCTTGCAGTCTTCATTGCAGAAGTCTAGCAGCCTTTTTGTTAAATTTATTTCTTAGTATGTATGTTATATTTTTGATGCTATTATAAATGAAATTTTTCTTTTAATTTTCCAATCAATACCACTAGTATACACAAATATAATTGACTTTAAATATTGACATTATATCCTGCAATCTTTCTAAGTTTAGCTGTTAATTCTGATAGTTGTTTTGTAGATTCGTTAGAATTTTCCACATAAGAAGTCATGTAATCTGTGAATAGAGATAGTTGCCCTCTTCTTTGATGGTCTTTATTTCTTTTTCTTGCCTTACTACACTACTAGGACATCCAAGAAAATGTTGACAAATATATCAGGAGTGGATATCCTTGCCTTGTTCTAAGTTTCAAGAAAAACACCTTAAATATTTCATCTTTAAGTGTGATTTTAGCTCCAGGTTTTTCAGAGATGTCCTTCATGAGATTTAGGAAGCTCTTTTATATTTCTAATTGTTGAGATGTTCTATTATGAAATGGATTTAAAATTTTGTCAAATGTTTTTCCTACATCTTTTGAGATGGCTATATGTATTTTTCCTTATTCTGTTAATGTAGTGAATTAAAAATGATTGATTTTTGAATGTTAAAACCACCAAGCATTTCTGGGGCAAATCCTCCTTGGTAATGATGCAATGCCATTTTAATATATTTCTAGAGTTGAAACTATTAAAGATTTTTGGGTACTCAAATATAAAATATTGGGCTTCCCTGGTGGTGCAGTGGTTGAGAATCTGCCTGCCAATGCAGGGGACACGAGTTCGAGCCCTGGTCTGGGAAGATCCCACATGCCGCGGAGCAACTGGGCCCATGAGCCACAATTACTGAGCCTGCACTCCGCAACAAGAGAGGCCGCAATAGTGAGAGGCCCGTGCACCGCGATGAAGAGTGGCCCCCGCTTGCCACAACTAGAGAAAGCCCTCGCACAGAAACGAAGACCCAACACAGCCATAAATAAATATATTAATTAATTAATTAAAAAAAAAGAATCCAGCAAACCATTAAAAAAATATATATATATATAAAATATTTTTTTTCATTTATAAAACTCCTTTAAAATAATTGAATGGCTAAACAAAAATAACAATGCATCATGAGAAGTAAAACATATGACAATAGTTCAAAGAATGAAGTGTAGATGAAATTATAATCTTGTAGCAGTCATACATTTTACATGACATATTATAACATTATTTGAAGTAAAATTGAGGTATATTAAAGACGTGTATTGTAAAGCATAGCATAACCACTGAAACATAAAGAAGTAAGACCAATTAGGTAATAGTGGAGAAAAACGGAACTGTACTCAACCCAAAAGAAAACAGTAAAATAGAAAAAAAAAGTAACCAAAAAAAAACAGAAGGGAGAAATAGAAAACAAATAACAAGACAGTTGATTTTAACCCAATGATATTGATAATTATATTAAGTATACATAGTTAAAACATTCCAATTAAAAGATGGAGGTTGTTATACTGGATAAAAAGACCCAACTTTTGTATTCTGCAGAAACCCACTTTACCCCCATGATACTATGTTATAACTTTTACTTTAAGCAGTCATGTATTTTAAAGAAAGGGGAAAAATTAATTTCTTTTGATGGGAAGTTTCTAAATTTAATGAAATCTAATGTGTAATTTTTTCTTTTATGATTATTGTTTTCTGTGTCCTGTTGAAGAAACATGTGCCTGTCTCCAAGAGGCACACTGTATTAGAGCAGAAGACACATTTTCTGATTATCAGACCAGTGATATTGTCACTATATCATGGTGAAATTCTGTATACAGGAGTGCTGTGTTCATTGTCAAGCAACCCACAAATGAATATAGCATGTAGTTTTTTTTAGGGATCCCTGGAACACAGCCGTTTCAGGAGGTACCTTCCAGTCAGTGGTCTCCAGGAGGTTAGAAGTTGTGCCCTAAGCAGCTGGACACTCCTGCCCCGGGAGATTTCCAGTCCCCGTGTCTGGCTTATGAGAGCTTGCAGCCATTTTTGCCTGCCAGAGGAGAGCTTCCATTGGCAGGTGCTCAGAGATGGCCATTTGGCTCTCCCTCCATTCCAGTCCTGTTCCCCATAGTCTCTACCATTTCATCAAACAAATGGTGAAACATAGTATGCACATGAATGTATAAAATACAAACATGGGTTAGTGTGCCCTGCTCCATCAAAGGAGTGAATGTTAGCTGGACGTGGAAATGGGAGACTGAAGCAGGGGAGGGGAGAGGGTAAATGGTGAAAAACCTTCAGTGTACGGCACATATAAGTCTGTTTGGCTTTAGAGTGGACTGTGGGTGTCAATGTCTGGTTTTTCTAAATCACAACCTGACAGAGAAATGAGTTTCAACTCCCCCCCCCCCATTTTAGCAGCATTGACCTTTTTAAATTTTTAAATGAAATTTTATACAGAACACTATTATAGATAAAATTTCACCTCTGTCTCTGTAAAAGCAGGTGAATGGCTTAAAGGTCTACTCTTTACCCTCCGTGGAAGCCTTGAACACAGTCTAAAACGATAGGAAAGATAATTTATTGTCAAGGTTGGGAAAGAAATCCAGTCAAATCTGCACTGTGTTATGCTTGTTTACCTGGATGAAGCACTAAGTGCTCATACAAACCACTAATAAAAAGATGGGAAGCCTTAAAAGAGTAAGAGGAAAGCATGTAAAAGTCAGTTTGTAGAAAAAATAAATGCAAATATTAAAATAACTCAAAATATGAAATGAAGCTAAACTTCATTCATAATTAAGAAAATGCATATCAAAACAGCAATGAGACACATTCCCCCTTTTTCACATCTGATGGGAAAAAATTAAAATGTTTAATGGTATCCAGAACTAGTTGTGAGAACGTGGGTAATGGGAATCCTTATACTTTGTTTCTGAGAGAAAATGGGTGCAACCTTTCTGGAGAGAAATTTAACAATATTAATGAAGATAAAAATGACCTGGAAGTCCCTTTGCTAGGAATTTACTCTATGGTTATGCTTGGAAAAAATTTACCAAGGTATATGTTTTGCGGGAGAGAGGGTATCCCTTCTTCTACACTCTGATGTCTTCTCCCATGTTGGAGGAACTTCCACCACCATGAGACTGTGGCCTTTCTTTGCTCCCTCATTCACTCCTCCCAAGAGGAGGTGGAGTAACATATCTGATTTGTGAGCTTGGAAGGAGAAACAGACTTGTGCATCTCTGCCCCACCCTTTCTCCCTTCATTAGGAAGCTGCCTGCCTGCAAGGAGTACACATTCCACTCGCCCCTCCATGCTGTAGTTTTGTTGTGTGTCTGTGTGTGTGTGTAAATCTTCCAATTCTGCATTGAATTATTAGGAAGCCCTGTTGCAGACAGTTTTAAGCCAAATTCTTCAATGTTTGTAGTCATGGAAGCAGTATTTTGCCCTCTGTATGCCTTGGTCTTTCTTGTCTCTCTCTTATTTAGTTGAGAACTAGGGTGGGACAAGAAGGACAAACCTTGAGAAATATGAAAGGAATGGAATTTCAGCTGCAAAAGGAACCATAAACATTTTCACGTTGGCAGATTGATGTGACATTATTTTGGATAACGGGCTGCCTTTCTAGAATCCTATCCTGTTTTTAACTGCTCCAACTGGAATCCATAGATTTCAAGACCTATTTCATATGGTATTTTGACTTTAGCAAGATGAACCAGCTTGTGGCATCTTTGTCCACTAGCTAATGGTTATTTTTATATGTGTCACACTAGCCTTAGGCAAACACTCAAGGGCGTTAGGAGAAGACACAGGCCTTAGCAAACATGTCAGCCTTAGCAAGCATACATAGCCCTATGCCTACAGTCCTCCAGAGAGATAATTTTGCATAAGAGGGATCATCTTTGCAATAAACCTTGACTCTCTTAGAGCCAACATCAAATGAGCACCTATTTGGATTCTAGTGATCTTGAAGGATGAGTGGGATAAGAATACAATGGTCTTGGTTGCTAAGCAGATAATAAATTAACACACAGCAGAAACCCTAGTTCATTCAGTTATTTATGAGTCTAAGGTGGAAGTAGAAATAGAGCCTAATCTCTGACATCCCTCATCTTCTCCTCTCATCAGGGTACTCCTTCTTCTTCCATTACCTATGCTGATGCCTTGTCAGAGCAAATAAAGATAAGACAACACCACCATAATTCTTGTGTAAGGGGCTTTGCTCTGTGTGTGTAACTGCCCTGCCCGAACTGTCCTTCTCGCCCACCTCTGCCTATCCAGACCTCTTATATTCTTTGAGGCCCAGGTGATGTCCTACCTCTTCCTTGAAGCCATTCTTGATTGTTTACACTTGTCTTCTTTCTTCTATGAACTTAGAACTTCATATCAAACAGCCTCATATTTTTCTCTAGACCCAAACGCCATGGGGGCAGGATTTTACTTGTACCCCTTAGCCAAATCACAGTGCTCTATAGGTTAAAAAGTACTCTATGATTACAGGGTGGTTTATAATTTAACAGATTATGAGTCAGTGATATTTTATTAATATTTGAAAAGTTAAAAGAAAACTTTTAATTTCACTAACCATCACCAGGAACTATTTTTATTTTAACTGTATTACCTGTCTTTCTTTCTAAGCTGATCTCCCTTGCAGATCTACCCTGCATGTAGCATTCTGCATTATGCTTTTTACCCCTTACCAGATAGCATTATGTATAAGTCCATGCATCTATATAATTCTCAAGATTATCATTTTTTAAAAAAATTTTTTATTTATTTATGGCTGTGTTGGGTCTTCGTTTCTGTGCGAGGGCTTTCTCTAGTTGTGGCAAGAGGGGGCCACTCTTCATCGCGGTGCGTGGGCCTCTCACTATCGCGGCCCCTCTTGTTGCAGAGCACAGGCTCCAGACACGCAGGCTCAGTAGTTGTGGCTCACGGGCCCAGTTGCTCCGCGGCATGTGGGATCTTCCCAGACCAGGGCTCGAACTCGTGTCCCCTGCATTGGCAGGCAGATTCTCAACCACTGTGCCACCAGGGAAGCCCAAGTTTATCATTTTTATTGGTTGCATCATATTCTAGCTTGTCGATAGACCATAATTACCGTGTCATTCCCTTTTGTTGGGCATACAGATTATTTACAGTTTCTTGCCACAGTGTAGAGTTAACATTGTCAAGTGTGTAACTTTTTGGGTTTTGCTATATTTTGAGGATAAATTCCCAGTATGTTGTGTGATTCATAATAGGTGTCAATAATTGAATGCCATTGATTTTGTCCCCAAAACACTTTTGAGTAACCTTGTGGGATGAGTCACTATAAAAGCTACTCATTTTCTTTTGGTTAACAAGATCTACAAATAATATTTATTGATTATTAAATAATTTTCTCCTCAGTTTCAATGTCCAACTTCTTTGGGAAGTGTGGAGGCACTGGAATTAAAGTCTTCCAGGATATATACTTTTACCTTTGGAACTTCAGAACACCAGATACAACAGCAACAAAACCACCCACATTTGGCTTGCAAGGATAAAACTGTCATGCAGAAAATCCTGTAACCCAAATGGCATTGTCTCCAGACACATGGCAAACATAGCAGTGTGTCCAGGGAAATATGTATTGATCCCTCTCATGTCTTCATCTGCAGTTCAGTTTTCCTGGCTATTAAAAATGCAAGAAACTTTGTTGGGATTTATCATAGGCTTACCAGCCTTCTTTAAAGGAATAATCACAAACTATAAAACATGCAAGGATTGAAACAGAGTATATGACACTCATATAAAGATGGTTGTGATTTAAGAGACAGGAAATGTAATTACATGCTGCTGAAGTTCTTGTCCGTGCTTATGCAAGGGCACAGTAAATATAAAGTTTCCATACCCCAGGCAGGGCAAAGTCTTGCTATAAATTGTTGGAGAGATCTCAAGAATTGAAATCGAGAACCATTTTTTTTCTGACATACATAGCATTTTGTGGACTGCCATAAATATTGTAGATTTGTATTTATTTGAGATGTGTTGTGGAATCAAGGAATAAGTAGATAAGTACCAGAAGGATGCATCTCCAAAACTCATGCAGAGGTAATATGGTATCTCTCTTCTTTCATCCAGAATCTCTGGGTCATATCTCTTTCCCACTTTGTTCTGTCATAAATCCACCTCAGCATTCTGCAACTTATGGACTAAATGGGAGAGAGAACCACCACAAACATAGCTAATATAAGTAGCAAGGGAAAGGGAGAGGAAGAGAAGCAAGCAAGGGCACACAAGGAGATGTACCATCTTGATTCTACAGAGCTGAGCCATGAGGCCACAACTGTTCCTTGTTATTTGCTATTTTCATTTCCCATTATTAACTGTTTCACATTCCCCTTTTCTCTGTCCATTATCTCAGATAGTCACAGTTCCTTGCCTGTATGGTAATCTAAACATTTATATCTGAGAAGACAAAGTTTGTGGTGATCCCAGCTATGTGTAGTTTGAGAGAGTCTGCGCTTAATGTTTACAGAGTGAAACAGAAGGTGGTTTGCGGTATACGCTGGGTTGAAACTCCTTGTGGCCCTCACTGTGTTGGAACAGCAATATTTCCTGTTATTGTCATTGTGAATCACCTCAGCCAAGCCCATGACCTCCTTTTTTTGCATAAGATACATGATCCCCAAATGTCCATACTGAAACTCAGCTTTCATCTAATGGAAATATTATCTGTTTTCAAGTAGAAATGTCCCTCGCATAGGTATTAAACCTGTGAACAAGGAGAGTGCTGAGTATGGGATCAAAAGGCAAACATTTTGAGTGTGGACTATTAAATGTACCATTGAGAGGTACCATCCACATTTCTACTCTTTGGTTCCCAGATGTGTTCATTTGGTTGGGGGTGAAAAGACATGATATATCGGCCATTGGTTTAGACATATACATATGTTACAAGACATCACTCCAAGTCTACAAGATATTTTCTCCCAGCTGGGACTATATTGATTTTCAATGACGTATTTTAACATTTTTCAATATCAGCTACTTTTGGATGGTGAAGAACATAATAAGACCCCTGGCTTCAAACGGGGTTTAGAATGGAGAGCCTGGTTGTCACACAGAGCTTCTTTAAAGAATTTGCAATTGAATTGAGAGTTAAGTCCTGAGAAGTCATTTGCTAGACAGAGGGAGGAAGGGGCACGAGTGTTCCAGGCAGAGGGAATAGAATATGCAAGGAGCTTGTGGGGGGAGAAAGGATAGTGTATCTGAGAAACCAAAGAGTGAATAATAGTACAGTGAAGCACAGAGACTGAACGAAAGAGAAGTATGAAATGAGGGAAATGAGGATAGAGATATAGGCGGGGCCAGAGCATATAGAGCCTTATAGACCATGTTAAGTAACTTTGGTATTTATCCTAAGAATAATAAAAAGCTATAAAAGTGTTCTAAGGATATATGTGTGTGTGTGTGTGTGTGTGTGTGCGCGCACGATGCACATAGAAAGGAAAAGTTTTGACATAATCAGATTTGCTCTATAAAGCTTTCACTCCAGCTGTAGCGTGGAAGCATGGAGGGCACATTACAGGGTGCCAGGAAGCATACGTAGAGACTAATTGGGGACCCCAACAAGAGTATGAGAAAAAAATGGTGGCAGATTGGTGGCAATGAAGACTGGGATGAGTATATGGAATTCAAGAGATTTTCAGAATATAACTGAAGACATAGAAATAGATGCGATTACCCGAGGAGGTTGTATAGAGTGAGGACCGAAGGACGAAGCTTGCGACTTGAGGAGCTTCAACATTTAATGGTGGGATGGAGGACGATAAACCTGTGCAGGAGGCTGATAAAAAGATCATAGAGAGGTCGGAGGAAACCAGGAGAGACTTCTGTCATGGAAGCCAAGGGAGGAAAGTGTTTTAAGTGACGGTTGTGATTAACAGTGTAACACGCTAGTGAGAGGTAAAGTAAAATGAGTGCTTACAAAAATGTCCCTTGGGTTTAGTGCCAGAGAGGCATTGATGATCCTTAGCATGAGCAATTTTGGTGGATGGATGCAGGTGGAAGGAAGAGTGGGAAGTGAGGAAACAGAGACAAAGGGATAGCAGCACAATATTTAAGGAATTCTGTGAGAGGAGAGGGATTAGTTGCTGGGGAGGAATGTGGGTTAGTGGATAGTGTTGTTTTAATAGGAGACTTTTGTGAGAAAGGACACCCGATAGTGTAAATTTGCTGAAATAAACGAGAGACAGGATTTAAAGAAGGAGGGGGCTGGACAGTTCCTCTGTTGTGATAAGAGGGAAGTGGGTTTAGGGGTGGGAATACTAGGAGTTTGATAGCAGGAAACTGAGGAGTTCCCATTTGATGGCTTTTAATTTTTGTGCAGTAGAAGTTATCTGCCGAGAGTGGAGAGCCATGGGGAAAAGATTGGAGATTTGAGGGGAGTTTTGAAATTGCTATTAGGGGGAATGGAAGAGGGAGATGATCATAAAAGGAAAAAAGGACCAGAGCAGTTCTGCTGGGCAGCGTTGGTGATTATGAATTTATACATCTGAATGAATAGGCTGATGGGTAGATTATGGAGGATGGAGAGATAAGTTCAAATGAATTTACCTAGGCGAGTGGTGCCCAGACTGTGTTGAACAGGTCTTTTGTTAAATACCTAAGATGTGAATAGATACTTTGCTAAAAATAGAATAGCCTGGCCGGGGAGGGGGAACCTAAAGAATTCTGTCTACTGTCTCCCTCACTTAGAAATTCACAATGTCCTTCATTGTACTGTGTGTCTGTGAGAAGTCTTAAAATGAAGTCTTCAACTTGCTAAATTTTGTTTAAACCAGTTTCCCCCTAGAGAGTTCTTCAAGATCTGGCCTCTGCCTGACGACCTTGCCACCTGTCAGTCTCCTGATCTACTGCCTCCCTCCCCATTTCTCCTGGACTATTTACATTTCTTTAAAATGCCCCAATCCTTCTTTCCTCAGGTCCTTTGCATAGGGTGTTCCCATAGCCTGGAACATCCTTTTCCCCACCCACTTTTCATATGACTGTCTCCAAGTAGAAATCACTTATGCCAGAAAGCCTTTCTCCGATCGCCCAAGCTTTGTGTCAGTTGTCTATGTTTGTCTGCTCTCCTGTTCTGAGGTCAGAGCATCCTAACTCTCTGTTGGCTTATAGTGTCTCCCACTGGGCTGTAAGCAGCTTGAAGCAAGGAAATTTGCCCTCTTTAGCACTGTTTCCCCAGCACAGGGTTCATTCAGAGCACAGGCTCTGTCAGTGGCTGGAGAGCCAATGATAAATGCTTCTTCCTTTCACCTTGTGCAGGGGAGGGGCGAGGTGCATGATTGCGAGGGATGCTGCGTCATGTGGATCTGGCCCTGGGTGGGCACTGAATCAGCAAGCTCTGGGCTGGTGCTGGAGCCTTACGCTTCCATAGTTAACTTTGGTCATTGTTTTCTGCACACAGTTATATATATGCATGTTCCTATCATGCATATATGTAACACACATGCACACAATTTGCATCCTCTCTTTTCTCAGCTTTTACTTTTATCTTCTCCATCTGCCCTAGATTGCTTATGGAGTTATAGTTGTTTTCATACTCTTTTTATTCATCTTGATCTCTTTCCCTTCCCTTATAATGTTTTCCATAGTCATTCCTCTGGGCCTTTTGTCCTTTTATTTTGTCTTTTATTTCTTCTTCTTTCTAGGCTGCTTAAAGCGCCTCCCAACAGACTTTCAATAGGAATACAGAGGCTCACTTTGACGGTGCAGATGTTAAACAATGGCAATGTTCAGTGCTTTTCTTTTTTTTCTTCTTTTAATAAATGTATGTATGTATGTATGTATTTATTTATGGCTGCAATGGGTCTTCGTTGCTGCACTCGAGCTTTCTCCAGTTGAGTCGAGCAGGGGCCACTCTTCGTTGCAGTGCACGGGCCTCTCATTGTGGAGGCTTCTCCTGTTGGGGAGCACAGGCTCCAGGCACGCGGGCTTCAGCAGTTGTGGCACACGGGCTTAGCAGTTGTGGCACATGGGCTCAGTTGCTCTGTGGCATGTGGGATCTTCCCAGACCAGGGCTCGAACCTGTGTCCCCTGCATTGGCAGGCGGATTCTTAACCACGGCGCCACCAGCAGTGCTTTTCTTTTTTCTCTTTTTTTACTGCAGGGACTAGATGCATACAGTGTTTCACTGCTCATTCTTTGTAATAGTACTGCACAAGCAAAATGTTAATCAATTATGGCAGCAGAACTAATTAAAAAGCATGCATTATACATCTTGTGGACACAGTCTTCATTAGCATATTCTCAGCATTACACATTCATGTCAGAGGGAATGAAAAGGAAAAATTAAAAATTAAAAAGACATACATACAGAGAACCAGGCGCTTTGGTTTTCTTAAGACTTTTGTCAAGTGTATCTCCTTGTGGATTCAAATGTCCCTTTCATTTTTTTGTGCGATTTTTAAAAGAAAAACACGATGTCCTGTTTTTATATATTAAAAAAAAATCCAATAAACCTTATAATGACAAAGTTAATCCTGCTTTTACCCCCTTAGAAGCTTAAATGATACTCAGTGAATAGGTTTCTAGAAACAGAAACATACCTTTAATTTAGCTCTTCCATAACATTTCCTAATAGACATTTGACTATGAGTAGCTCAGTCACTGGACTCTCATATTTGCAATGCTGTTGCTTTCAACTCAGTTCTTATTCCAGAGCCCAGCTTGGACAGTAGCAAGACAGGCCGAGTCAAGGGAAAGGGCAGCTCAGAATTGCCATAGAGTTCCTCCCTGTTTTTTGACTTCTTCCTTAGGAGGATATGTTGGCTCAGGCTTTTTGTGACAGTTTGGGCTTAAGGATACTGGACCACGTATCTTCTGTGCTGACACAGTTCTCTTGTACATAAGCACTTCTCATAAGTTTCTCTGTAGACGCATTCATGTGGAAACCAATCTGATAGACAGTAGAAGTGCTGATATGGGGATGACCAGGCATCCTTTAGTCACTGAGCCAGGTAATGCGATGATTGGATTCTGCTTTTAACCATGAGTATTCATACCACTTTTTAGTTTCTTGCCGCCTTCCAAAATAGGATTCAAGAGCTTGAAGTGCCGAGTTGATGACACTATTATAAGAGCTTTGCAACTCATCTCCCTACATTTACTCCTGGCCCATAGTCTATTCTCCACTCAACAATTCAAGTGAGATTTAGAAAATGTAAATCAGATCATACTGCACCCTTGTGTACAACTCTCATGCTTCCCATCATTTAGGAGAAAGTTCAGTCTTCTAAATGGCCATCTAGGCCCTCCTTGATTTGGCCCAATCTTTAATCTCATTTCTTATCGCCATCTGTCTTTTCCACTTTGCTCTAATAACACTGGCATTCCTGTTCCTTGGACATGTCAAACTCGCTTCCTCCTCAGGACCTTTGCACATACTCTGCCATTTTTTCTGACAGTCTTACCCCAGATGTAAGTATGGTTCGATCCGTCAGTTCATCCAAGTGTCTCCTCAGAAGGGACTTCTCTGACTACCTTTTCTGGAACACTAGGTAGCACTTATGGCTACCTGATCTTTAGTGTATATTTATTTGAAATGTCTTCTCTCTATCAAAATGCAAGCTCCTTGTGGTTAGGGGTTTTATCTCTCTGACTCAGTGTTTTTATAGCACAGTCTGGAAGAGTACCTGGTACACAGTATTCACTACACATTTATTGAATAAATGAATGAGTGAATCTTCTTTGGTGTACTTGAGTGAATACTGGTATTTAGATTTGACCAGTTACCAAATTCGAAAGGACCTGTTAGACACATGCCTCTTAATGTGAGCGCTTAAGAGGAAATTACATAGGATAGGACAGTGAAAAATATTGTAAAGAGGTGAGGCTGGTATTATTGCAGGACAATAATGCAGGGTCAGGTGGGATCTAAGTATACTTCATATAAAAGGACAGAGTGACAATATTACAGTTGCTTTCATCAAAACCTAAAATGGTTCATGAGCGTTCAGGGAAGAGCCCTCTTCTACCCAACTGCTCAAACTGTAAATTGGCATCTCTCTGGTGTCACTATTTATCAAAAGCCTCAAAAAGTTGCATTAATTTTTGACTCATCAATTCCACTTCAGATAATTTAGCTTACAAAATAATTAGGATCATGACACTCCTAATTAGCTCCAAAGACACTCGGTACAGTCATTGACAATAAGAAAAAAAATTAGAAACAACTTAAATATCCAACCATACGGCTTTGGTTAGATAAATAACAGTATGATTAGACAATGGAATTCTGTGCAGCCATTTAAAATAGAAAAATATTCACAATAAAATGCTAAGTGAAAAAAGAAGTTTATGAAACAATATGTACCCATTAAAAATACATATGTATGTAGTAAAATTGGTTTATGCTTATATTGATTTAACCACCTAAATGTTACCAGTGGTTATCTCTTCATTTAGAGTGATTGGAAATTTTAAGTTTTCTGTTTTTTAATGATTCTATAAGGAACATTTGTTATGTGTGTATTTGAAAATAGACACCAATAAACCCCACAAAGAGTGAATGATTTGTGAAAGAGCTTCATGCATAGAAGTTTGCCTATGAATATGCTTCTTCATGCTGTGACCTATCTTTGGGTTATGCACCCATTTATCTGACACACACTTAGTGAGCACCTACTGTATGCCAAACTCCATATTAGGTTATCCCTCTACCATGGGGATGCTGACGTCACACAACCCTTCCCCACCACTGTAGGCATTTCCCTGGGACAGAGGGGAGGCTCTTTCACACACCCCTTTATCTCCTTTTCCTTGAAGATATTTCCAAAATGTAAAGTGTCTGTGTTAGCCCAATCCCAAGGCTTTTCATTTTGGACAGGCCACTCTACTGAGATTTTTTTTTTTTTTTTTTTTTTTTGCCCAGAAGAGCTGCTCCTTGATAGTAAAATGGAATGTTTGACCTGCAACAGTTTCTGTTTGAGGTCATCTCCCAACTGTGTCACTGGACTATGTGCCTGGCCTAGCTTCCCAAGACAGAGCTGATATACCTATTTTGTTTTCTACTGTACAAGCTGGACAGAGACAGGAATAAAAGGCACCTTGCTGAATGACTTCCACACAGAGAAGTAGCTACAGGACAGGCAGTGATGTGATACCTCCTTTTATAGGTGTCTTACTTGAAGTGGGATCCCCAGCATATTAGCTCACACAGAGCAGGCACTCAGTAAATACTTAAGTGATTTACAAAGAGTCCAGATATCAGCTTGCTTGTTTCTAATCTCACTGAAAGCACCCTAGAGGGGGGCCTGTTTCTCCATATACCAACTCAGGAACATGTGAAAATGTAAGGGATTTGGGAAGAGTACTATGTGTAGTAACTCTGACAAATGAAAGCATGCTATGGCAAAATGACCAAGATGAGAAGGCACATAAATAACCCATGTTGCATGGTACAGATTGTAAAAGCACACACAATTGGCCTTGGCCCTGCTTAATGTGCAGGCGTTTAATTGGAAACTTAAATAATAAATCAAGCTTTCTGTGTTGGAATCACTCTCTGTCATTCTGCTTATCTGTCCCTGAATGAGATGAATTTCCATAGCACGCTTAGATTGCTTTATTCGACACCAGCAGGCAACCACTGTTAATGCTTCTTTTCTCTCCTGGTAACTGCAAGGGAGTTTTCATCTTCCTGGGGGAGGTGGTTGAGCCAGAGTTGCCCCACAGAGTCCATCTGCATCATTAACCTCTAGGAATAGAGAGCAGTCTCTGCCTCTCTCCTTCCCTAATTAGCAGAAGTTTCCACTGTACTTAATACCCAGTGTTCCCAAATTAGGCACATATGCTTCTGTGTTTCATATACCCCAAGACTTACCTCCCATCTATAAAAAAAAAAAATGAAGGATCTGCAGAAGAGAGATGATTTCCCATATAAAGCACACGAGGTTTCCTCTACCTATGGGTCGCACAATCTACTCTTATCTTGTTTTACTTCAACTCCAGGAAAATTCCATTCTCATCAAGAAAAATTGTCAGCAAAAATAACCCAGACTACTCTTGTTATATAACCAATTTCCCAAACCAGCTAATAAAAGGAAGCTTTATCAACATGAAGACAGGAGAGTTTTTTTTTTTTTTTTAAACATCTTTATTGAAGTAAAATTGCCTTACAATGGTGTGTTAGCTTCTGCTTTATAACAAAGTTAATCAGTTATACATATACAATATGTTCCCATATCTCTTCCCTCTTGCATCTCCCTCCCTCCCACCCTCCCCATCCCACCCCTCTAGGTGGTCACAAAGCACCGAGCTGATCTCCCTGTGCTATGCGGCTGCTTCCCACTAGCTATCTATTTTACCTTTGGTAGTGTATATATGTCCATGACACTCTCTCACCCTGTCACATCTCACCCCACCCCCTCCCCATATCCTCAAGTCCATTCTCTAGTAGGTCTGTGTCTTTATTCCCGTCTTGCCACTATGTTCTTCATGGCTTTTTTTCCCCTTAGATTCCGTATATATGTGTTAGCATACTGTATTTGTTTTTCTCTTTCTGACTTACTTCACTCTGTATGACAGACTCTAACTCCATCCACCTCATTACAAATACCTCCATTTCATTTCTTTTTATGGCTGAGTAATATTCCATTGTATATATGTGCCACATCTTCTTTATCCATTCATCTGTCGATGGACATTTAGGTTGCTTCCATGTCCTGGCTATTGTAAATAGAGCTGCAATGAACATTTTGGTACATGACTCTTTTTGAACTATGGTTTTCTCAGGGTATATGCCCAGTAGTGGGATTGCTGGATCGTATGGTAGTTCTATTTGTAGTTTTTTAAGGAAACTGACAGGAGAGTTTTGAAGGTGATGAAGAGCAACAAGTTTTCTCCCTGTGGCAGCTATGATCGCAATCATGAGATGATAACTTCAGAGGAAGAAAAATGCCCCTTTGCCCTTTAAGATAGTCAATAAGCTTTTGCAGGCAGGCACCAAAGAGTCCACTGTACTCTCATTTAGGTTTTAATTAATACCAAATTGCAGTTGTGTTTTCACAGCATCCCTAGTTAGATCCCCATTAGGCGTAAGAGAGTTCATCCGGATGGATGTTATTGTGAAGAACAGGGGATTGAGTACGAGATACAGGGCTGGTGCAGGGGGTGGGAATGGGGGTGGGGGACACATGTAGAACAACGATAGTCACAGGCCTCCTTGTGCCATGATTATAAGGTTTTGTTCTACTTAGGAGAGTTTCAGAGTTGAGAGGCAGCATGGCAGAGTGCAAAGAGGAGGATGTTGAAATTGGACAGCATCGGGTACATATCCTATAAAATGAGAAAAACTAGTGGTTGCCAGTGGGAAGAGGGGAGGGGAGAGATAGGAGTATGGGATTAAGAAACACAGACTACTATGTATAAAATAGATAAACAACAAGGATCTATTGTACAGCACAGGGAAATATAGCCACTGTGTTGTAATAACTGTAAATGGAGTATGATCTCTCAAAACATTGAAGCCCTATGTTGTACACCTGAAACTAATACACTAGTGTAAATCAACTATACTTCAATTAAAAGAAGTTGGTGCCCATCCACATCTAGGGTTTCTGGGAAGATTAATGAGCTTGTTTTTGTAAAGTTCCAGGTACACGGTAGGTGCCCAGTAATCGGTGACCATTATTGCCTCTAATTTGCGTCTGTAAATGTCAAAGAGGGTCATATAGACTGGGCTGAGTAAGAGTAATTTTTTTTAGAAGAATGTGAACTTTTAAGGATACAATTCCCACCATGATCACTGCAGAGGATTTTCTCAGACCCTTTTTTGACGTCCTGAATGAGGGAGTAGGCAGGTTATTTCTCCTTTCTGGGCTCTTTTGTTGGCACTTCACCAGAGGCCCTGGAGTGTTGAATGGAGAGAAGGAGCAGGAAGAGGAGGAGGAGAAGGAGCGGGGGCAGGAATGAATCATGGTGGTCGCAGCAAAACCTTTCAGATCTCTATCTTAAAACAGAGTTTACTCTTTAAAGAAGACTAAGAAGAATTGTACTGTGATGATAATTGTGATTGCCTTTGAAAGATAGGCGTATAAAGGATGTTTTTTTTTCCTGTCCTCTCTGTATTTTCTACAATGAGCCAGCATATAGTACTTTTATAACTAGAAAAAATAAAAGAAAACAGCCCCTTGTTAATTACTTCATTGTCCTAAGTCTCATTCTGGACTTTTGAAGGAGTAAAGTTTGAGGAGCTTAGCGGACTCATGGTCAGATGTACATTAATAGGGCATGAGGGGTTTAGAAACTCAAATTCTAGCCTCAGAAAGCAGCACAACCCCAGTAGGCTAGGACCCTAGACCCCTTTAGAGTTTATAAAAGGCAAGGACAGATTTAATATGAAAGGATCTAGCTTTGTAAACATACCTCTAATCTCAGAAAAAGAAAAGTTGGTCCCTCCCTGATTTCTGGAACATTTTGTTCCAGCGTGGGACAAAGTCTAGTGGCCTAGCCTCTGATACAGAATTTTGGTTCTCTGGGAACCTCGGCGAGCATGAGTAACTTGGACAATTGCTGGCTTATCACACTGAGCCTGGCACCCTGTTTCTGTACTATCAGCAAACCCAGTAGAAATAGCTACAGGGGAGCTTGGGAGCATCTTGAGTAAGTTTTAATTTAGGCAGTTATCTTCTTCAAACAGACAGTTTGGGACTCTTTAGGTCAAGCAAATGGTCTTAGCAAACACTGTGGTGCTTGTTTAGACAAGAACACTTCGATTGACGCTTCTGCACCAAAATAACTATGGAGAACAAGCCATTAGCCTGCCACTTAGCTCACACGGGTAAGCCAGTCTGCATGCTGAAAATGGTACAGCTGACCTGGAATGTGAGTACATTTTGAGTAAATAAGAGAGAAAGAGATTTAAGAGGCTACAATTTTTGCAGAATTATAACATAACTCTGGTGATGTGTTGTGAAAAACCAGAAGACACAGCTCTTTAAGGACTTTGGTGCAACAGAATGAAAAGTCATATGCAATTGCAGAAAATTAATGACAACTAGGCCAGGGTCCTGAAGAGTCAAGGAGTAGTAAAGTAAGTGAAAACAAGGAGAGGACTTTTGTAGTTGTTGAAATCCCTTTTCATTCCAACTTCATTTGCTTGTATTGACTTCACTGACTTGTCTTCCTAATATTGTTACCAAACCAGGTTCATTTGCCTCATGCACAGCAAGTCAAAACCCTGAGACTCCAAGATTTGCAGCAGAGAAGGGGTTTATTCACAAGGCAGTCAAGTCTCAGATCCATCTCACTAAAGGAGAGGGGCTTGGGATATTTACAGGATAAAGAAGCAAGGTGGTCTTAGAAGTGGAGAGAGGTGATTGGAGGTAGGGAAAAGGGGAGGTAATCTGTGTTCTATGCAGGCATATCTGAGTTACATGCGTCTTCATGGGATGTATGTTTAAAAAAGGAGGTGCTTAGCATGATCTGAGGGTGGAATTTTTGGCCCTCTGACATCAAAAGGTCATTCATTGGACACCTGCACGGGCCCAGTTTTAGGGTGAGTGGTCCCAACCAGACTTAGACAGCTTGAACTAGACACAGCTGACTCCAAGTTCCTGAAAAACAACTTTGACAAACATCTTATTGTTTGGGCTAGGCGAAGGTTGCAGGGTATACAGTTTACAACAAAATAACTAAGGCAAGCTTGCTCACCCAAGGTGGGCTACAAGCAGATGGGATTTTAGCAAGCTGTAAGACTAGCTCAAGAATTTCTGTTAGTCACCAGTTTCTGTAAACCCTATGGTGCACCATTTCAGGATAGGTTTTTTAACTCTATGGGCCATGGTTTCAATATCATATACCATCTCTCATGCTCACGGTAAATAAAGGTGATGGAGCACTTGATTAATGTGCAGAAACCAACTGCTATGTACTGAATTATAGCAATAATTCACTATAATAATTATAGCACTCCCAATTAATATGTTGAAACCCTAACCCCCAATGTGATTGTATTTGGAGATAGGGAAGGAAATTTCCTTTTAGAAGGAAATTAAAGTTCAATAAGGTTATAAGAGTGGGGTCCTAATCTGACAGGGTTGGTGGGCTTTATAAGAGGAGAGAGAGAAAGAGATATCTCCCTCTTCCCATGTGCATGTACCTAGGAGAGGCCATGTGAGGACACAGTGAGAAAGTAGGTGTCTGTAACCCAAGGAGAGAGCTCTCACCAGAGGCTGACCCTGCTGGCACCTTGATCTTGGATTTCCCAGCCTCCAGAACTGTGAGAAACAAATTTCTGTTGTGTAAGCCACCCAGTCTATGGTATTTTGTTATGGCAGTCCAAGCTAAGACACTAACGATGTTTTTGTTTTGTTTTGGTAAAGTTTCTTTAAATTACTATGGCAGAATCCTGGCCCAGAAATTAAAAAAAAAAATCAAACTTAATTATTTTCATCTCATTTCCTAACTGACAGAGATAACATCTCATGGTTATTTCCCATCACTTGCAGTGACATTTTTTGCTGGAAAGAAAAGAGGTCATGTTACCATACACCTTGGAAGGCCTGTTTCTTCACACCCATCTGTCTTAAGTGATTCCACAGTCAGCCTTGAATGTGGATCCCTCAGAATGGGTTCTTCTTAAATTTTTTCAATTCTAAATCTTGAACAATTTTATTTTACTGTTTCCCAAGTAGATATAATTGAGCTATACCATTGAATGTAAGAGAAGGCTGAGCTTCTATTATAATTATGATTAAAATATGATAATAATGCAACACTATTAATGAAACATTAAAAGGATGAAGAGAAGAATAAATGGTATTTTAGAACATTCAAAAACCAAATACCTTTTTTTAGGAAAGTATTTTATTTTTGTGTCTCAACAGATGAAATTCATAACCTTGTTTTCTGATAAGACAATTCAAACATACAAATCAATTACAACAATGTGCTTATCAGCTCCCCCCTCCCACCCCTGTATTTAAAAGCATCTGACAATTTTGAAGGACACCAACACAATAGGGCTTAGCTAAACAATATGGCAATTAAAATTGGCCCTCTAAGAAAATAATTACAGTGGTTGTTGAAAAGAATTCGTCCTTTGAGCAAAACAGACAGCATGAAAAGAATCATCATGAAACGGGAGGATTTTAGCTTCCCTTCCAACAAAAGGGGAAAGAGGATGTATGTTAAAACAATGGTACAGAAAGCTGGGTAGTCAGACTGAAAACAACAGAAAACCCTAGGCAATAAATTTCTCCAATGAAATGCATCCCCTTGAAAATATCCATTCAAACTCTTGTTTCATATTGAAGTAACTACCCCCACCCCCAGAACCTGGAAGGGAATCATTTTATTATCCTTTGTTAAAATTAGTTTAATAATTTTTCCAAGCTAACATCTCTCAAAGAGAGGGAAATTTGTGATGAATCTTGTAGACATCATATAAAAGATAAACCAAGCCAATTGATGGTCAATGCCATTTTAGATTCTAATTGTACTAGGGAGCAGACCTGGGCCTCCCAGGGGGAGAGGGGTTCATACTCAATGACCTTGTCCAGCCACTCTAAATCCTGTAGCACCTTTGTATTAGGCCCCCTATTCTACATACAATTCCCTCATGCTTTTACAATAAGCCTCACATCACCCTTGTGAGGTAGGTAGTGTTACGGTCCTTTTGAGAGATAGGGATGCAGAGATGTTAAGTATCTTGCCCATTAACATGAATCCAGTGACAGAGCCCTTAGAACTCTTACTCCAGATCCTTGTCTTTTCAGTACTTAACTACACTGACTCCCTGAGAGTGGATCATTAAAGCAGGTAGGTCCTTAAAGCCAGATTAGCACCTGGCTGTTTGGACACTAAGGCCCATCTCTACATGATTTGGATGATGGAATGTGAAATAAGTTGTGATCAACTGTGAAAGCCAAAGTTAATATGGAGAAATGCAGGATTAAAGTTGGGACTACAATTTGATAACAATTTTATTTATTGATGTACTGTTAAGTTACTATGATAATGGATACTCAGTAGATGTTACATGATTAAATAGATGAATGAATGAATGAGTGAATGAATGGAGATTGTGCTTGGATAGGTGGAAAATTAAATTTTGTACATATTTTAAAACTAGAACTAGAGAAATCTAATTTCCAATTTCTAATCAAGAATGAGAAGGAAAGAATTCAGTAGATTCCTGAATTTTCTGTGGGCATGTATTTGAGCTAACACTGACAGCATTTAAAAGGATATAGATACACAGACATTTTAAATAACTTTTAATATAGAATCTGTGTACTTACTGGTTTTGAATCCAAACTATGAAGATCAATATTAGAGGCATTGCCACATACATAAATACCATCCATTTCTCTTCAAAACAAAATTCCCTTATGTATACCTATTTTCTCATTGCCATTTATTTGAAAAGCTTGTGCTCTCCACTTCTTATCAAATCCTATTTTGAAAATACATTGAACTAAAACAATGAACTTCTTCTCTCTTGACTCACCAGTCAGGGAACACTTTTCAATTACTTTCCATTTCTGTGAACCCATTTTTTTACTCCAGAAGACTCAGGACAGAAAACAGCTGCCATGTATTGAAACCAGCCCTGCATTAATACCAGCAAATTTTTTTTTTTTTTTTATTGCAGTGCCGTGGAAGGCTCTTGAGACCACTGAAGTAGAGGCAACTGGATTCTCCAGGTGTCGCTAAAGTAGAAGAGCTTATGTAAATCAAGATGGTGGAGCTGACTTGGTAATCTCTTTGCATTCACATTTGTTCTGTGTTCAGTAAATTAATTCCCAGTAGGATGTTTGAACTGATACACAGTGAGGCTTAAAGAAACTCTGGACACTATGGTATGGGTTTGTTTGTGTATGTGTGTGTGTGTTTAAAGAAGTGTTTATCTAAATTTCACGAGAGCCCTGAATGTATATATAATAATATATAATAATATATAATAATATAATAGATGTAACCTGTTAGTCTTTTGTACATCCAGCTAATAGCCCATGAGTAAAAGAATAGATTAAATGTAGTGAATTGTCTCTATGCTATGGTACCAGCATGCCTGATTTCTTGTGCTTAAGAATAATATGAGGAGTGATGCTGTCATTAGAAAAGGCTTATATCAATGAAGAGGATCTGGTAAATAGATTTATCTCCCAATATGACAGTGAACAAAATTATTCAATATATTCAATATACAACTAACTTTTGCAATCATGTTTAAGATTTAGGTCTTTCAAGTAAAGAGGTAACCTATGTAGTAGTATGTTGTTTCTCACAGAGACTTTCCGTGGGTTTTCATCTTTCAGACCCTATTTTCTTAGTGATTGAGTTCTGTTCTTAGTTTTCTTTATTAGAGGCAAACAATCGTGAGAATCCTCAGATAAACCATATATTTTACATCTGCCTTTTCTTTTTCCTTATCTTTCTCCTGGTAGTTCTTAGTAATTGTGTGTGTGTGTGTGTGTGTGTGTGTGTGTGTGTGTGTGTGTGTATATCTGGCATTAAACTACATGTACTATATAGAGAGACTTATTGACATGTTCTGACTTTCTGATTTACCCAGTTCAGAGTATTATGGAATGAAACAATGCCTGTAAAGCTATAACAAGAGTTTTCCTTTCAATCTGAATTTTTTATAGAGGGTCATAATTTTTGCATTTAGTTGTTTATAAGAGTTGATGAAAGGCACCAAGTGACAAGCCCTACAAGCCAGTGTTTTCACATTTTCCATCCACCGGTGGCAGAATTCCTAGGTGAATTTCCCCTCAGGAATCCCATTAAGGTTTCTCAATTTCCTCCTCAACTTGGCCTTATTCCACATCAGTCTTCACATCCTGGGTTTTAGGTCTGACAATGAGGTAATTATGAAAAGAATATTGGGTTCTATAATATACTTATCTGCCTTAACGGGAGTATGTAGGAACTCATAACTTTTATTTCTACTGTCTCAAATGACACAGAAACATTAACAGCTGGAGCAGGATGCCCATGACTAAGGAAAATGAGAGGGAGAAAAAGACCAACAAACATCCCCCCAACTCAGAACTCAGAAACTCAAAACTCTGATGGGCTTGAAGCATTCATGAGGCTTGAAATTTATGAAGCAACACATGGTCAGAATGTCCTTATAAGGACAGAGCCAGAAGCCAGACTGCTAAGAGTATATTTAGCTCTCATTTAAAAATTTGTCTTCATTATATTGTCTTCTTCCCTCTTATCCTTATTTAAGAAAAAATCCTGAAGTATTGGGGCTATCTTTTCCCTGATCAGGGAACAGGTTATTGGACAACCTAACTTGTGATGTATTAGTTGGTAGAGATGTATTCCCAACATACTCAAAACTATATTCACGGAAAATCCTTCTCCATTTTGGTCATGCTAGTTTAGTGGTATAAAATGAAAGCCCACTGTCAGAGATGTGACTCTTAGTTACGTAGCTTTGGCAGTACCAAAAAAGTCTTCCAGGAGGAGGAAACCCCTTTCTGGTGGTAAGCTCTTCATTCTGCAGTTAAAGAATAGCAAGGCGGCCTTTTGTGAATTTCTTGCTAGCAGCCTCAGAATTTGAATATCTGCTGCTGCCTGGAGGTGAGTCTTGGACTTTCTTGTCATTTAGCAGTATGGCTTCCCGGTCCCATTCCTGCCAGGTTTCTGCTTCCTCCACTTACTCTTTCTTCACTGAAAGGCATCTCACAAGCTCTAGGGGGTGAAGATGAAACCACAGGATGACGCTCCCTGAGCACATCTCCCTAAAGCCTGTTCCCTTAAGCACCAAAGGTGAGGAGAGAGCACCTTTGCTCTCAGAAGAAAGAGTGCACAAAGGGCAGTTTTTACATTTTCAGTTCTTTTCCTCTTTTACACTAGACAGTCTTCTTTCCTTTTTTACCAATTTGCCTGAAGACAAGAGGAAAGATTTTTCTCTTTTTAATATTTTGCGCCTTATCTTACACGATGTCTCGATCATAGATAGTTGGCTGAGTGAAAGCTAACTCAGAGAAGGTGACTAGATAATGATGATATTGTGTGTATGGCTTGCTGAACCCTGCAGTTCTTGCTCAAATATATTTCATATCTAAAGTCATGGCCATTACTTGCTTTTGTAACCAACTCAAATGGATGAGATGATTTTGCAAGTGATACAGGATTTATCTTCAGTAAGGTCGAATATATTTCTAGTGTGGTTGATATGACCTAAATTTGGATATTCAGCGGGTCAAATCATGGCCCCTTGGAATTTTGCTTACAATGCACCTGAAAACCTGGCCTCTGATTCCTTTCTGAGTGGTTTCCATTCACCCCAGCAGTAGAATCAGATGGCCCTGGGCCTGCTGCTTCTCTGACTGGAATTATTTGTAGATTATCTGTTCTAATAACAATGTTAAAGATATTTATGCAACCTCCTATTCCCGGTAAGGCTCATATAACCTACCTCTCTCAATAAGGAAATATTTTCTGATAGATGACTCCAATTGTCTTTTATTACATTTCATTTCGTAATAATACCCAGATGGATTTAATTGAGATGTCAGACGCTTAAGCCCTTTACATCAATAAAGAAAACATGTGTTCTTAACTTATTTTACATGTTAATAAAATAAGTTAACTTATTTTTACATGTTAAAAATAAAACATGCCCACAATAAATCAATATAATAATCAATGAGGCATAAACCTAAATCAAGATACTTTTGTCATTAGCACTAATTTTTTTTGAGAACAAAAACAAGCTATCAGGCATTTAAAAAAAAAGTTTTATAGGTTGTTGTTTAGTAGCTTCCAGTCATGGGATGGTCCCAGAATAAGACTTTGATAAGACATTAAAGAAAAACACAGACACACGTTCTGTTTTCTTTTCTTTTTCTCCTGCTCAAGCTTATCAACTTTAAAAACAGTTACATTTTATACACTTAAAAAAAAATCCAATCACCCTCCCCTTCATATTTATATATGTATATATAAACAATAGCTTTTAAATTGATTATTATTTGGGGCATTTCATACCATATGGAAAAGGATAAAACGTAAGAAGACAACTGACTTCGTATCAAAGCAACACACAGGTATGTGTGATACACCTGATTTTATAACTGGGGAGGAAAAGAACATGTTTCCTTCCAAATAGCCTGTAAAAAGTTTGTTCATGACTCAATTCCTATCTCTTGCCATCACATAGATATGTATATGACTCAGTGTGTTGCTGGACACACGTTGTTGTAAAGATTGAATTCTTTTTGCAAGTCTGAATTATCCTGCTGCTTAATCTTTATTTGTTGATTACATGGTATTGCAGATTATATTGATTTCATTGTAGTGGAGATTAAAAATATTAAAGCAATTTAGAATAGGAAGTTTGCAAGAAAATGAAGAAAGTTAACATTGCAACCAAATTTCTGGGTTTTTGTTTTTTGTTTGTCCTTGTAGAATAGACCCAGCATCTTTGACTCTGACCCATTTGTAGTACGGAAAGTTATCTTTTGAACTTTATTGGAATTAATACAGTTAACCAATTTAGGAGAACGTAAATTTGCATTTTTGTTGTCTTCTAATGGCTATTTTGCATATTAAAGGCAAAGCCTTCCTTAAAATATGCCGTACTCTCTTGATTATGCCAGCTCTTTGCTCATTCTGCTAAGGCTATAAATAAAGCTTCTATTTAAGGCTGGCATTATATCAACCCACCTGCTTCTAGAAGAGAGAGAGAGAAAAAAAATCAGAATCACTCAACCTGCAGATTGCTGTCAGCTTGTGATTATATGAATGGTAAGTCTTAACTTTTAAAGTGTTATGTGAGATAGGCTGGAGGGCTTTTTAAAAAAAGCAATTTCCAGTTTAACAATTGCCCAAGAATTTCTGAGTACTAATGAGAGGAGACTTTTCCCTGGGGAGAGCATTCATTGATGAGGTATGACAGCAGCTGGGGGGTGACAGTGGTGAGTAAGGCAGAACTGGAGAATGAGGGGTCATTTCAATTGTAGTATCAGGAAAGAAGGCAGGAATGGCGGGGTACGAAAGCTTTCCTCTCTCTCTGAGCTGTCTCAGGGGAGTTAGTAGCCCCTGATCATTTCCTCCTTCCTATTCAGAATGTTCTCCAGGGAGAGGGGGAAGGGGAGGGGAGAAGAGGTATTAAAGACTTTGACCAACTGGAGAAGGGCAGTCTGGGGTACTTGCAAGCTTGTCTTGATCAGATCCCTGTATTTTGAAAGAGGAATATCAGCTTCAGTTCAGGCCTGTTTTAGAAAAACAAAGCTTTTATAAACTTCTTAATTATGTCTTTTTTTTTTTTTTTTGGCTGCAAACATTTTATTCTAGACAATCTGTTGAAAAGCTCACAACAGGTAAGCTGTTTCCATTCTCTAACATTTTTGAGAAAATATGCAGAGCTACATTTACTGCTACCTAAACAGAAAAGCCAACTTCAGATTTGAAAACCTGTCATTCATTGTTGATTTAAAACATGGTTTACTTGGCTAAATCTTGCAAGTCTAGGCCTATGAGCTGCTAAACCCATTTTTCGTTAGGTAACTTCTTGGCTAAATATCATGGCAAATCAGCTCTCATTTTGATCTTATTGACTTAGACTGTGAAGCTGTCCTTTCCCTGTAGCAGGACTTTTGCTGGAGTGAGACTGAGAAGGCTCTCTTTGGAACGGCTTTTGGAGGAGTTAAGGGAAGAGTAATAGAGATTCATGTCAAATGTTTGCCAAAGTACCAGGAAGCACACTCTGCTGCCTAACATGCAACTCTAAAATCAACAAGTCAGGTCATGGTTCATTCCTCAAGGCTTTCCACACACGAGGGCAAGCATAACTCCAGAACGTCCTCAATCAGAAGAGAGCAAGGATTCTAGAAGAAAGGATGGGGCTCTCAAAGCCAATGGTGGAAAGTCAATGGAAATCACCAGGCACCTCATGTATTGATATTAGTCTAATGGGAAATGTTTCTAGGACTTTAACCCCAGGTATAAAGGGGATAAATCTTTACCTAAGTACTGAGTAGCATGAATGGCTTTGGCCGCACGTGCTTTGTTACTAGGCTCACGTGGCACAAAATCCATTTGGAATGGCTTATGTGAGCTATATAGATGTGACCAGGACATAGGTAATAGGGACAAAAAAGACACTGATGAAAGTTAAAGAAGAGGATAACCTCTGATGTTTCTTCAGTTAGAAGATAACTATAAAAAATAGTAATAAAGGAAATAGCATTAAAATGGATTCAAATGTCTCCCTCCAACCTTTCTTTAAACTTCTGATATTTTTTTGGTCAGGTCTTAGCCTTCTAAGTTGAAAATGATGTGTATTTTTTTTCTTTCCTAGAAAGCCTCAAGACATATTCTGTGGTGTTGAACAGCTTCTGAGAACAGTCCCTGAAGTTAAAACAAATGTCTTGATGTGGAGATAAAGAGAGACCCTGGAAGGGTAAGTGAATCTACATGGGGCCCTACTCAATTTTTCTTCTCCAAGATCACATCCTGTCTTTTGTACCTTATAATATATAAATATGTTTGTTCCTGCTTGAGTCACGGAAAATGACAAAGGTCAGGCTTAAATGCAGGTGAGATTTAAATAATCCTTTTTTGAAAAAGTCATGGAAGATAGTAATTTCTGGACTCCTCTGAGAACTGAAGAGAACAGAATATTTGACAGAACAATGGAAAAAGAATCCACCTTGAACACTTTAGAGCAAATCCTGAATGCCTTTATACTACTGGGGAGTTGTTGGTGATAAGCAGAGAAACTTGAGGAAAACCAGAGCTCTGAAAATGTCCTCTGGGACTAGGAAATACAAGTCTTGGCAATTCTTGGTTTACATTTCCAAACTTTGAGACTATTTGAAAAGCTCATAATTATAAATGCAATGAAAATGAAAAAAAAAGTAAGTAACATGAGAATTTGGAAAAGTAGAAATCCCTTGCCAGGAACACATTAGGCCAAATCGTTTGGTGAGTTATCATGTGCTAATAACATGTATTTCAGACATTTGGGGGCATAGATCAATTCTCTGACCATTAGGGCTCTAGTCAGGGATTTTTCTTCTAGAAATTTAATGCCTAGGGAGTAAAAAATCTTCTCTGAAGATGCCTAATACGCACACAGAACTGGTCAACCCAGAATTAAATGCTGAGCCAAACAACTATTTCTTCTTAGGACAGTTTGAACAAATACTCTGGGAAGATGATGACCCCGAGATGACTACTCAGGGGAAAATTTGGCCCACTTGCTGATCTAAACTGCTGTTGTTTACCACAGTCTAGTTGGACCTAACAAAGAGGTAAACTGAGGCCATAAGGGAAAATTCCCTTTGTGAAATTCAATCCTAGAGCCCCAAAATTCTAGTCAATGGAACCCAAGATCAGAGCTTTGCAGTTATAAAAAGGAACCCAAGATCTGAACAGATAGTGAGAATGTAGAAAATTAAGTGGCCATTCAATTACCTATAAATCCTTTACTATGATGCTTCAGACAGAAAGTCACAGATTCTCCTAGAACTATCTGGCCAGTACATTTTTATGATCAGATCACTTATCCAGGTGGCATATTTCTTTTTTTTTTTTGTAATCTATTGGAGCCCAATTCAAATAGTAATTTTACTCTTCTTGGAAACATTGGGTTTAGGAATAATTTGGAAGAGTACTACTTTAGTCCAATGTTGACCAAACTGGGTTCTGTGGAACTCTAGTTTTTCAAGATGTTTAACAGTTGCATCATGAAAAGAAGTGCTTCATGCTCAGATAAGTTAGAGAAATCCCAAGGTAAACAAAATTAAACAGGATTCTTGTTTATTGGACTTTTCAGAGGATTTATTAGGCTCAAATAGATATTGAACCTCCAAGAGGTGGTTACAGAATGCACCATTTTCCCCAACTTATTAGTCTATGGGACTTTTTGGGAAGAACACTTATTAATATCTTAAATAACTAGTGTTCCAGGGATCAGAGTATGGAAACCCCTGAGAGAGTGCAATCTCTTTTCTTCCTATGGAATAATAACTAAATCTTTTCATGGGTGCGTTAACTTTAATTCAATTTCATTTGACTAAGCTTTTTGGTCAACTTTTATTTTGACAGAAAATAGCAGTTAGAATTATAAAGCCCTTTTATTAACTGCTAAATGTTTTTCTCTCTCTGTTTTTGCTGGCCAATTAGTTAAGTACTTACTCCATGCAAAGTACTCTCCACTAACTTTTGGAAGACTATCTCTCTAACTTTGCTCATTTTTAAGTTTGAAAGACTCCATTCCATTTGCACACAAGTTGGAATTCTGATAGAATTTGTAAGATCTTGATTTGTATTGTTAGATATAAATAAGGTAGTTAATTGCCATAAGAGGGAAATGAATTTCTAAGGGATGTATGATAATCATCAGAAAAGTCAAATGAAAAATGATTCAAGCAGGCAATTCTTCAATATTTCTATCTCATTTTCCACCCTTTATTAAGGGAGAAATGGGCTTAACCATGTTGCTATCCAGTTGGCAAAACAATTTCTGGACCTGTCACTTTTTTATTGGGGTCAATTTAATTTTATTGAAGTTACTCAAAATTTCAAATACTCAAAAAAGCCAGCTTTTTGAAAGTCAAACCTCCAGTCTGATATGTCAAGGAACAAACCCCAGAGACCTTCTACTCCAGCTTACATGCTGTCCAAAGGGTGCTCTTTTTTAGGTCTCTCTCAAAGTGTGAAAAGAGTAGATATCTATCTATTCTATGCTAATTAAATATATCATATGTCATGAATACACTCTATATTCAGTGCTTTCTCAGATCACATAAATATAGTTGACCCTTGAACGACATGGGTTTGAACTGTGCAAGTCCACTTATACACAAATTCTTTTCAACAGTAAATACTATAAGTACTATGCGATCTGAGGTTGGTTGAATCCATGGATGCGGAATTGTGGATACACAGGGCTAAGTTATATGAAGATTTTCAACTGTGCAGAGGGTCATCGCCCCTAACTCCCACGTTCAAGGGTCAACTGTATATGCTTTGAAAACCACTGACTCATCCTTTAGCCAAATGGAATTATGTCTCATTTGAACCAGGTCACTGGTGGTAATGGCATGATGCCATTTTTTTTTAACTATAATATTTTAACTCTGAGTACCAATCAGTAACACAAACTGAATTGGACAAACAGCCTTCATTCAGAAGGGTGAAAGTGTCAGCACAATTTAACCTATTTATAGGGGTAAATCTTAGTTTTTCCTCAGTAGAGAGGAAAAAAAAAAAAAATCCGTAAGTGCTTTTTAATCTACCTTGTTTTTTGCCACTTCTTTAAAAACAAGACAGATTCTTCTTGTCTACACCAGACAATTTTCAAAATAAAAATCAGTATCTACTTGGAGAGGAAGCAGGGAGAAACCCTGAAGTTGTCCATTTAAGATAATACTGTGTTTAAAGTATTTGAATAGACAACAGCAGAGTTGCAGTAGCTAGATGATTCCTTAGACTGGAAGCAATCCAGCCTTCAGACAGCTATCATATTTTAAACAGATCCTTAGTTGCATGGATCAATGTAATGCATGGATCACCCTGGTTTGTGTTGGAATCTGAGAAGAACTCCTTCTTATCCAGAGAGCTTTTAAACATCCAAATTGTTGATCTTAGCTATGAGCTGAATATTGCCCTATGAGTATATATTAACAATCACATCCTCTTCCATTTTCTATTAACCCATTAGTAGCAATTGATGAAAGTAAAATCAAGTTGTGGTTAAATGAATAATTTTCATTATTAACACCTACCTTGCATTTTACAGGTATAAACAGTGGCACACCACCTTCTGGAGAAACCAAGGACTTTGTAACAGTAAACTGGTCCAGTGTGATACCACAAGTATAAAAAATATTCCATTCTGTATCAAAACTAGGCACATGCCTTTATTTATAGTAACAGAAGTTAACAGAATTGAGCATTTTTGCCTTAGGTCCTATTTCTTGGTATCCTACATCAGACAAACACATCTTTCAACATATATCCGCCCATAACTCCAGGGATCTAATCTCAGGGTTATCTCTATGTAAAGGAAGGTGAAATCACACTTGGATCGATAGTGGTGAGTAACTAAAAGCACAACCTCTCATTCATATTGCTTTAAAACATATACAGCTTATATGTTTCAAAAAAAAAAAAGAGTAAAGAATATATTGATTTCTTTGTGGTGTTGAACCAACAATACGGTATGATGCAAGGCTTTAACAAATGAGAATCAGAGATACAAATTTTTCTGTAGAGTATGTTTTGGACAAATGTGTCTTTTTAATATGTAAATCCTACATTGTAGGTTGTTCCTTTTTATTTATTCTTTTGTTTTTGCAGTGGTAGAAAATGTTGAATAACTGTCCATGAGCATGAGCCAAAGGTCAGGTTCATTACTGAGATCCCCAGAATGCCAATATTTGCAACGCAAACAATTAGTATCCCACTGTGTGAAGGGCTCTGACACATGCCTGCCTGCCTTTAGGTGGCGAGTCTCCATCAGAAGTCCTCCTGCTTCCATGGACCCTGCTTTGACACAGGGACAGCCGCACTAAGCTGCCTTTTAACCTAGTGCTTTACTGTGCCAGGCTGTCTTACTGGTTACCAACAATGACACGGAAACAATAGTGGGAGTGGTCGACCCTCAAATCATTTTCATGTTGAATCTCCTGGGTCCAGACACCTCCCCTTCCACAACAGCACCATTGCTTTTTCGGGGCACATACTCAAGGTCAATGCTGTTTTTGTGTTTGCCTTTCCCTCGGCTCCACACAAAAAGGAGGAGAAAACAAAATAAAACCACTCCCAGGAATGTGAAACAGCCCATGGCTGTAGACACCAGTATTGTTTTCAGGTCCAGGGAAAAAGTATTGGCATTGGTGCCATTGGAAACGGTGTCATTGGAGTCGGTCATGTACATAGGGGTCCTGTTTGCATAAAGGAAACGGTCTGAAGTGAATCCTTTCACAGTTAAGGAGGCTGTGAAGGTGTCATTCCCAGCGGCGTTGCTAGCGATGCAAACATACATCCCGCTATCTTGATCCTGGGCAAAACGGATTTCCAAGGTGCCATCGCCCAACACAGTGGCTCTTCCATTGGACTTGGTGGTGATGAAACGCCTTCGAGGTGTCACCCAGGAAATCACAGGCTCTGGGTCTCCATCAGCATTGCATTCTAGCTGGACCGTCTGCCCCTCATCCACTAGCAGATGCTGCAACTTCTTTTCACGGATTTTGGGTTTTTTGCAGGTAAAGTAAAAAGAAAGGGCAGTGCTATGGAAATCCTTGAATGACCTCTCACGAATGGTGTCTGGGCCAGCACACATGGGCTGCTGGCCACCGAACTGCAGGGTGGGGTGACGCTGCAGGATCCAGAGAAGGCGGCAGTCACAGGCCAGTGGGTTGTTATTAATACTCAGGACCTCCAAAGCCCTAGGGGAGGAGAAGACATTCTCTTCCAAAGTTTCCAGTAGGTTCTGAGACACATTGAGCACACGAAGGAAGCGGAGCCCTTGGAAGGAGTGAGGCTCAATGGTGCGGAGCTGGGCCCCCACTATATGAAGCTCCTGAAGGCGGATCAGGTCCGAGAACATGCCAGCTTCGATAGTGCTGATGGGATTGTAGGAGAGGTTAAGGTGGGTCAGATAGACCAGGTGTTTAAAGGCAAGGAAGGGTACAGTGGACAGGTTGGTGTTGGTGATTGAGAGGGATGTGAGGTTGAGACCATAAAGGCTATTGGCAGGCATCATATCCAGTAAAGGCCAATAGTCAATCTCTAGATGTTTCAGGTGGAACAGTCTTTTAAAGGCATACACGGGCATGTTGTTGATATTGAGATGCTTCAGATGCAGGCTGATGAGGCTGCGGAGATGGGAGAGGGCTTCTGTTGGTACCGCTGTTAGGTTGCATTTCTCCAGGGTGAGCTGCTCCAAGCTAAGCAGCCCACTGAAGGCCCTATGTGATATATAAACCAAATCATTATCCCCCACTTCTAGAGACTTCAGGTTATGCAAATCCTGGAACATGTAGTCCAGTAAAATGACAATCTTATTCTCACTAATGTCAAGCTTGGTGAGGTTGGCGAGGCCCGTGAAGACCCCCAGAGGGACCAACTTCAGGCGATTGCCCTTCAGGCGGAGGGAACGCAGGTTGAAGAGGTTGTTAAATGCTCCTGGCTCCACATTGGCGATGATGTTGTCACTCAAGTCTATCTCCTCCAGCAGAGGGTATGAGATGAATTCTTCAGGGTTGACACTTTTCAGCCTGTTCTTGCTGAGGTCCAAGATTTTGGTCTCGATGGGAATGCCCTCTGGGATGGCGATCAATCTCCTTCGGTGGCAGCTAACAGATTTGTTCTGGGCTGAGCACTCGCAGCGAGCAGGGCAGCCAATGGTGGATCCCATGAAGATTAAGACCACAGCCAGACCCAGGAATGGCTGCCAACATGATAAGGCCGTGTGAAGCATGACTCCCCCTCTTAGTCTTACACCTTGGTCACGGGCCTGCAGGAGAAGGGGCCAAAGAAAGGAGGAAGAGAAATTGAGTTAGGACATAGATAGGTAAAGAGACATAAATGAGACAGTGAGTACAATGAAAAAGACCCTGGATTTGGAACACTACAGATCTGAGCTTTAAACCTGAGAGCTGCCATTGTTAGCTACACGATCTCAGGTAAGTTATTGCATCTCCCTGTACTTCAGTTTTCTTGGCTGTAAAATGGAAATAAGGGGGATGATAATAGTAGCTTCCTAGAGTTATGACAATTTCATTATTGGACAACTAGAAAGAGACTATTACAGTGTCTGGCACAGACTGTGGAGCAAAACAATACATTTCACAAAAGGTTCTATTTTGAACTCAAAGGACCGAAGCAGAGGTCAATGGCTATGAGGACACCTCTTCAGTTTGAATCAGTGTCTGCATCTCTGATGTCTGGGATGTCATCCTCTGTTCAAAATGAAGCTAATAGAAGCTTCATTCACCATCAGGCCCTTGGGTTCCAAGTACAAAACAAAGTTACATTCAGAGAAAGAGGATGAGACTTTTTACCTTCATATATAAGTTTTCTATTAAAAAGTCCCTTTCAATTAGAAGGTGTACCTCTTTCATAATTCAGTAAATTTTGATTTATGAAGGGTTTTTCTTTTTTGAGGTAAACAAAAAGATCCTAAAAATCTCCCTGTACTCTTCGTGTTTATCATAGAGATGAGGCAGAATCAAGGCATCATAGCGGCTATGATGATGAAAATGCTTTCTTTAAGATTTTGGGTTAAATATGTAAGAGTGAGAAGAGTCATCATTTTAAGGAAAAAAAATGTTTTTAAATAATAAATGGACTATCATTTCTTCATATTTAAATTCAAACCCAGTAAACATGTTAACCTGAAATTAAATAGGTATCAAATGAGATTGGAAATGAGTATGTTTTAAATGTATATAGTTAAACAGACACTGAACTTACGGCTCAACTGAATAGCGAGAGGTGTGTTATGGAGCAGTGCTTCTCAACCTGAGATCCCTGGGGGTGCACTTCATCCAAAAACACCATATTTTACTCAAAGGTAAGTTGTTTAAGACAATATTTTTAGATAAAAAGGTATTTGATGAAATTTCAGCATTTGCTGCTGAGCTGTAAGAGTATAAGTCTCCAGTCAATGTTTACATATATGTCTCTGTCTGTATAGCTATGTCTACATCTAAACAAATCTATCCATAAAAAATAACAACTAGGAACAAACTTAATACTGAATCACTAGAAAAATGGCCTTAAAATGTAGAACAAAAGTGAAGATGCAAAAAGTGCTAGCAAAATCAATTATAGAGGAACACAAGATTTAGTTTTGCCACATCTTTCCCAATAATTATATCTTTGTAGATCAAACTAAAATCTGTCTTGAAAACCAAAAGAAATCAACTGAAAAATTATTAGAACAAAGAGAATAAGTAAATTAACATACTACAAAATGAAAATAATTTTCATATATATAAATCATTTAGAAAATATTACTGTGTAAAATGATTCCAGTCACAGCATCTCTGAAAAAAATCAAATTCCTTAGAATAAACTAAACAAGAAATACACAAAGTATTACAACCATTCAGCCCTACTAAGGAAACAAAATAAAACTTACTAAAACGAGGGATATAGTATATATATTTCAATAGAAAGATTCCATATTATAAAGACATTAATTCTTAGTAAATACATACATTTCAAAGAGATAATATTTTTAACTTGAAAAATTAATTCTGAAGTTCATTTGGAAGAATATAAATATGAGAAATATCAGAAATATTAAAAAATAGTAATGAAAACACTTACCCTACAAAATATTTAAACATAAATTACAAAAATAAAAAATAGTATCATGTTGACACAAAAATACAGAGTTAATGAAACAGAAAGAGTAAGGAATTATATCTAAATATATTTGAGAAGTCAGTATATGTGAGAGGTGGCATTTTTTTTTTTTTAAACATCTTTATTGGAGTATAATTGCTTTACAATGGTGTGGAAAGGTGGCATTTTAATCCAGTGGGAAAAATATAAGTGGCTAGATATTTAGTGGGAAAATTTGCACATCAACTTCACTGGTTCCAATACGATAAATTCTAGATGAAGGTTTAAAATGCAAGAACAAATAATGAACCAGAAGAAAATTCATTAATATTACAATAATAGAATTGAAAAGCCTTTTCTATGATGAAACCTAGCAACCATGAAAGAGAAGAATAATCTATTCAATTGTGTATAGTTAAAAAATTATAACAAGCAAATAAACAACAGACACACACAAAGGCCATTGCTAAAATGGAGAATATCTTTTAGGCTTATAATAGATGAGGGATTAAACATAGTACTAAACAAACGGTTCTTATTAATCAATAAGGACAAGAGGTGAATGTCAATAGAAAACTAGGCAATGAATGTAATAAAAACTAAAAGCAGCTAATAAATATGTGAAAATCTGGCTAACTTCATTAGTAAGCAAAGAAATACAAATTAAACAACAGGGGTATATCACTTTTGCTTATCAGATTGACAAAGTTCAATAATTATTTTTTCCCAGAATTAACAAGAGTAGAAGGAACTGATATAAGAAATATAAACTGGTATAATCTTCAGGAGGTTGAAGTACAACAATGAGGAGGTTAATGGATAAATTAAATTAAAAAAAACTAAGTTCAATATGTTCATCCCTTTGAACCATTTTTTTCCTTGTAAATTTTATTTATTTTTTTAAACCACTTTATTGAGGTATGACTGACATACAGAAAATTGTACATATTTAATGTATAGAATTTGAGTTTGGAGATAAGTATATATCCATGAAACCATCACCACAATCTACACCATAAACATATGTACCACCTCCAAAAAAGAGGGTAGATCTTATGAAGCTTTTCTTTTTTCCTAGCAACGTATCATAGGGAAGTAATTTAACATAGATGTACATAGATGTTTGGTACAGGCTTGTATATAATATAGGAAAACTGGAAATATGTAATAGTAGGAGTTTAGTTATACATTAAGATACAACCATACTATAAAATATCACGTAGCCAATAACACATAAGACTTAGGTCTATACTAATTAACATGGAAAAATGAAATAGATATATACTCCTATTTGTGTGAATATATATTAATATTTATATATATGAATATATAAATATATGTAGGCAAGGACAAAATTGGGATGATATAATGACAATGTTGACCATTATTATCAGATTGTGGGATTAAATGTGATTTCCATTTTCTTATAACTTTACATGCATTCTATTTCTTTCCACAATATACCTGTATTACTTTTATAAATAGAAAAACAAAACTATTTTGATTTTTGAAATTGCTTTGACATGTAAAATGTCATGGATATATTTTACAATAAGGGATCAAATTTGCATTGATATTTTTAAAGGTTATTTAAATTTTCATATAAATCTTAGTATCACTTGCCAATTTCTAATAGTCTGCTGGGACATTGATAAGAGTTGTGTTGAATCTATAGGTTTTTGTGGAGAATTGATATTGTAACAACATTCAGTTTTCTAGCCCATGAATGTGGTACTCTCCATTTATTCAGGTCTTCTTTAATTTCCTTCAGCAAGTGTTTCTTCCTTTCTAACTTTTATGCCTTTATTTTTGTGCCTTTTTGTGTTTGCTACTACCTCTATGATAATGTTGAATAGAAGTACTGAAAGCTATCTTCCTTACTTTGTTCCTAATCTTAAGAGAAACCATTCCTTTTTTTTTTTTTTTCACCATTAGGTTTGATGTTAGCTGTAGGTTTTTTCTTTTTTTATATAGATGTCCTTCATTAGATTGAGCAAGCTCTCTTCTCTTCCTAGTTAACTAAGAATTTTTTTTATCATAAATGAGTTATTGAATTTTGAAAAATGCTTTTCTGCATCTATTCGGGTGGTCTTCTTATTATTCTTTTAGTATGGTAAATAATATTGATTTTTTTGAACGTTACACCAACTTTCAACTTTTGGGATAAACCCCATTTATATAAAGTGTGTATATATATATATATATATATATATATATATATATATATATACACACTTATATTTTGTTGGGTTTTGCTAGTATTTGGTAAATAATTTTTCTATTTCATGAGAATTTTTTCTCTGGTTTTTAGATCTCTTGTGATATATTTGTGTAGTGTTACTATGGGTAATAGAGACCTCGTAAAATCAGTTGGAAAATATTTCCTTGGCTTCTATTTTTTAAAGGGTTGGTGTAGGATTGTTATTTCTTTCTAAAATATTTGATAGAAATTACCAGTGAAACCAACAGAGCCTAGAGTTTTCTTTGACTTACCTGTCAAAACATTCCCACAATTTCCTCTGCATATTTTGAAATATTTAGATAATCTATTTTGTGTGTCAGTTTCAGTAATTTGTTTAAGGAATTTGTCTATTTCATCTAAGCTATCAGATTTATTTGCCTGAAGTCATAAAGTTCCCTTATTCTTTTAATGTCTGTAAGCTCTCTAGGTCATCTCTTTCATTCCGGATATTGCTAAGTTGTGAATTTCTTTTTTCTTGATAAGTTTAGCTAGAATTTTGTCAATTTTATTGAACTTTTCAAATACAAACTTTTACTTATATTTTCTCATTAATTTCTGTTTTATGCTTATTATTTCTGTCCCTCTATTTACTTTGGGTTCAGTTTGCTTTCTCTTTTTTTTTTTTAAACTTCATAGGGTAGAACCTTAGATCACTAATTTTGGACCTTTTTTCTTTAATATACGTTTTTAAAAGTATAAATATCCCTTCGGGATATTTATACGGGACTGCCGTAGCTGCATTTCACAAATTTTAATATAATTTTAAAAGATTATCATTCAGTCAAAAAGTTTTTCAAATTTACTTTGTTGTTTCCGTCGTTGACCTATGGATAGTTTAGTTTTGAGTTAGTTTATTTCCAAGTATTTAGATCTTTTCTAGATTCTTATTATTTTTTATTTCTAATTTAATTCTGTTGTGGTCAGAGAACAAACTGCAAAATGACAACCTTCTAAAATCTACTGAGACCGTTTTATGGACCACCATGCGATCAATCTTGATGACTATTCCATGTGTATTTAAAATAAATATGTACTTGCTGTTTTGGGGTGTTGTCGTCTGCAAAAGTCATGAAGATTAATATGGTTGCTTGTGTTAATAAGGATTGGGAACTTTTTCTAAGTAATTCTATCAGTGACAGAGGTGTGTGTTAAAATCTCCAGATATGTATGTGAATTTATCTATACCTCCCTAAGTTATGTAGGTTCTTGTTTCACATATTTTGAAGTTCTGATATTAAGCAGATGTTCAGTTTATGATTTATTGAATTTTTTTTTATCATCAGAAAAAGTCTGTCTTTGTCTCTGGTAATACTTCTTGTCTTTAAGTTGCTTTAAATGATTAATATAGCCACTCTAGCTTTTCAAGCTTAATGTTTTCATGGTATATATTTTTCCATTCTTTTATTTTCAACATATTTGTGTCTTTGTAGTTAAGAGCATCTCTTGTAGGTAGCATGTGGTTACATGTAGCTTTTTAATGTCTGATGATAGCTGCAATTTCTGCATTTTGTTAGATTGCTTAGTCCATTTAAATAGAATATAATTACTATTATGGTTGCATTTAAGCATGCCAGTTTGCTAATCTCTTGAATTCTTTTGCTCCTCTCATTCTCCTGTCTTCTGTTTTAAACAGTTAGATTTTAGTATGCGTTTCAATTCTTCTTTCTGTATTTATTTACATTATTTTTATTTGTTGCTGTATGGATTAGAGTATACCTCTCTAATTTACCACAATTTACTTACACTTTTTAAAGAATTGCTTCAGGTAAAATATATAGTAGCCTTGCAACAGTATATTCTCGTTTATAGCCTCCCCCCACCATCCTTAGTGGAGGGAGGTATAGTGAGTTCTAGACAAAGGGAACAGTGTGTGCAGAGACATGGGAACAATGGAGAACACTCTGTGACTGGGGAATTAAAGTATGTAGTTCAGAATGGTTGGAGCAAAAACGCAAGAGAAATGGAGAGGAAAAGAGGCTGAGTGGTAATTAGGGGAATGATTTACAAGGGGCTTTAAAGTGTGATAAGCTGTTTGCACTTTATCCTGAGGGCAATGGCAAGCCATTAAAGTGGTTTATGCTAAAGAGTGATATGAACGGATTTACATTTGGGGAAGATTAATCTGACTGCAGCATGAAAAATAGACTTGCAGGAGGGGAAACCTTGAAGCTGGAAACTCAGGAAGCTGTTGCATTAATTCAAGCCAGAACAAAGTGGTCTCGAGCAGGGTCATAGGAGTAGGCTTTAGTAAATGGACAGATTCGAGAGGTATTTTGAGACAGAGTAGAAATGCTTTCTTTACGGATTGACTGTGAGGGGTGGAGGAGAAGAGGCAAAGATGATGTCTAGCCCTCTCTCAACTGGATGGGACCTGGTGTCATTCACTGAGATGGCGAGCTTAGCAGTAACAGGATGAGGAATTCCTAGTTCCCACAAATGTGTCCATCACTGGGCCAAGATGTGTGGGCAGATTAATGATTTTCTACTCCTTGAAAATAATATTTTTCAAATTTTTGGGGGGTATTTCTTTGGTAAGGCAGGGAAAATGTACTTTCTATTACAGATTTGATGTTCAAGATAAAAGTTTTATTACACACTCTGTACTTGTCAGTTTATTTTGACTTATGGTAAAGAATGAGTTATTTTTTATAAATTCCACTGCAGAGTGTAGTCTTTTCTGGCAGAGTTTGTCCAATCTACATATCACCAGTTAGAGAAGGAGATAACTGACATCCTAGTTCTGATTTATTTTAGTAATGTTTTGGGGAAAGGTTATTTTATTGCTTGGATCCCTTAATCGGGCTCTACGTCCAACATGGAAATGACAGTATCTAATTCAATCATGGCTGCAACTTAACCAGAAAGGAGTTCAACTAAAGGTGGATAGAAGCAAGTATCTTTTTCCTTAAAAAATTGGTACTTTTGGTTCCAAAGTGAGGGACCATCACAAAGAAGGATGGATAAGGGCTCAGCAAGCAGGCAGCAGAAGAGCTCCCTTCTGGTCTGGACAGCTCCCTCGTTCTACCTCTGTCTTTCAGCTAAGCAGAAGTAGATAATATGGGGCCATATCTCATCATAGTTCTTTGATGTGGTTTGGAAACTGTGTAGGAAGGTTGTGCTTTATTATTCTCATCACAATATTTCTTCGTTTTAGTCTAGAAGGGCAAACTGCTGACTCCATTTAGCTTCCACTGTCAGCGGAAGTCTTGTAATCAAAGCTTTCTCTTAATGTCTGACTGTGACCACGGTTTGAAAAGATGAACTTCATTTCATTAAGAATAAAGCTGGAAACTAAAATCCATAGGAAGCCGACTAAGGCCTTTCTATTAATTCTGATCAAAGGGACTCTCAGGTGCAATGATGAGTACGTTTTTAAACCTAGTGTGTGAAGTTGGATATTTTCATACTTCAACTTTTTGTGTGCTGAGTGTATTTTACAACTCATTCTATTAAAGTATGAAACAAACAAAAAAAAACCCTAAAGGACTTAAGGAAGCAATGGAAAAAATAGAAACAATATTTGGACACAAATACGTGGCTCAAATTCTGAGTTTGACATTTGTTAGACGTGGGACATGGGTAAGCTGATACCATCAGTGATTCTCGTTATCTTCTATGTTAATTTGTGGTAATAAAGCCGGATAAATATGAGGATTAAAGATGGTGTATGTAAGGTGACTAGCACATAAATAGCTGCCATTATTGTAAATTTTTAATGGGATAATGGTTTGGTTTGTTGAAACAGTATCTGTCAGAAGGCATGGCAAAGAAGACATGGATTTCCTCTGAGGACAGATTTGGAAGATACTGGAGAAGGAAATCCTCAAAAGGATGATACAGTGATAAAGAGAAAAGGAGAGTTTAAAACAGCCATCATTTAAAAAAACAAAAAGAAACATAAGAAAGAAAAGAAAGAGGTTATGGTGGTTGTATGTTGTTTAAAAAGAAAGCTTAGAAGAGAAACAGCTGCTTTGATGATTGATAAGGTAATGATAAATTTCTTAGCCTGGGAATTCTATGATTAATTTAGTTTTCTGACTGGCAACTGAACAAGGGCACAAAACAATAAATGGATAGCACAGAAATCTCTTTAAACCTTCACACTACCAAATGATAGGTTCATTTGTTTATTTATTTCCAGTAAATCTGTTTCCCAAATGGAGAGATGTGGGTGATGAGGGAGGTAAGGTGGGGAAGAAAAGAAAGTAGAGGATTTAATGAAAAAAAGTGTCCAAAATATGTCTGAGATGGTTCCAGGTTTCTAAAACCACAAATTCATAAATACTGGTCTGTGCCCAAATCAGATACTGAAGAGTTGTGAAAGTTGTATAAGACATTTGAAAACCAAGAGAAATCAATTTTAGTATAAGTCTTGAAAGTCACCAGGGTTACCTAAGTTCTTTGAAGGACCTGAGTGAACTTGAGATTGAACCCCAAAGTCCCTGACCTGGCAGGAAACATTGGACTTGAACTGTTTTTCTGCAAAATAAAAAATATCCTTCTATGTGATCCCTAATTACCCTCCAAAGTATTGTATTTTTACCTTTTTCTCTCTACTCATTTTTGATAGGGAGGAAAGGGAAACTTTCAATATCAAGACTCTTCTTTAACATTCAAGGGGGAAATGGAAACAGCCAACATGAAAGCCAGGTTTGGAAGGCATCTGATGTGTCTTATATTTTTAAAACAAAACTCACAAATGTAATGATAAAATTACTTAGTGGCTCTTGCAGGTAGGTAAACAGCTATCCACCATTGTAGATACCTCTCAATTAATCATATGCAGATGACCAATTCTGTAAATAGCCAAAGATAGCATTTTGATCTTGAGTTACTTGGATAGAGACTGTTAGATGCTTGCAATTATCATTTGATTTATAGTCTATATAGATAATGTGAGATTCTATCTGTATGAAAATTAGCTGTTAATGTGATTTAATGCAATGAAATTTATGTGAAATGATCATACAACTAGTAAACTGAACAAGCAGGACTCATGGATGTCGTCACATAGCATCTTAAATTTTACCCTCTGTTTTCCCTTTATAGTTAATTCAGAAGGGGTAAGGAGATCAGGAAAGTTCTTATTTAACTAGAACCATCATAGATAACTTAATGTTCTCTGGGACTTGTAGATTTTAAAGCTGATCCCTTTTATGTGGCAATTTCTGGGGCTCCTTGGGAGCCACAATAAAGGGATATCTCATTCGTAGTTCCCTTGACCTGGATGAGTCAGTCTCTATTCTGGTTTGTTGAGTAGTCATCCCACAGTCCCCAGGAATATTCACCTCCAGCTAATGTTTGCTGAGGTCCCATTATCCTCCTACATGGCATTATAGTAGAGGACCTAAGACACCGTCCTTACTGGCTTTCTCATGCACGTTGCCCTCATTTGGCATGGGGAAAACTCATTTGCCCAGTAAAAACCGCCACCAATGTAGAAAAATCCCAATACAGCAGCAACTTCCTTTTCTGTGCCACAGAGAGGCTATCTAGCTTAACAATTGTTCTTTAGATTTCCCAGGAAGAAGTCAGACTGAAGTCATGGTGTGCCCTTAACTACAGTGGAAGACTCTGAAGGATTCCACAAAGCCTGTTGAAGCACTTACCTCTTGACTTGAGGAGAAGGTGGAAGTACCCTTCTTGCCTGTGAGTCATTTACCTAAGATTATATAGCCCTAGTCAGTAATGGAGCCAGTATTTCTGTGCATTTTTTACTTCAAAGGCAGAGTTCTTACCATTTACCCTGTACTTCTTCCATCCTTTCTCATACATTTTCACTAAATAAAATTCATCTCAAATAGATGATAGCAACTATAACTATTAAAAAAATTTTTTTAATAGTAATGCTTTCTAAAAAAAAAGAGAAAAACATAAAATTCCCTCATCTTCCCTCTGAGCTATACTTTGGTATCTTTTTTCATGGTTCTGAAACAGCTTTCCACTGGACTGTATCTACTTCAAAACATGAGTTCATTTTGTATTCAAGTGACTAGTAAACAATTAGTAAAGCTTGTCCTAAGTCATTAATTAGTAGTTTCTGTTTAATCTTTCCTGAAACTGGAGCGCCCTCTGTTCTTGTGTTTATTTTGATCTCTTTGAAATGCAAATCATTTGCTCTTCTACTATAGTTCTGAGTCTCCTTTTGGCCTACATAGAAATATTTGGACATACAGAATATGCCTGTTCTACTTAAATCTTTTACAGATGAAAATGGTTTTTGTCTAGCTTTGAGATGTGTCTCTTTGAAATTAATATTATTAAATATAGGGTAGTTGGCTTAAGATGCCTGATGGCCTCACAAATATATTATGTAGTGCTCCAAATCTGTAAGGCAGTATAAGGTAATGGCTAAAAGCATAGGTATGCAACAATAAAAATGTGTTTAAATCTTAGCCCTTTCTTAGTGTCAGTTTTCTTACCTCTAAAATGGGAGTAATTGTAACTAACCTACTGGGTTATTGTGAGAATAAAACGTGAGAGTGTATATGAAGTCGGATCTCCATACATGTTAACTAATATTATTATTATCATTATTATTTAGAGAAAGGAAATATTACAAATGATATCTCCTAGACATCTAAAATCTCCATTGAAGGGAGTACTTACAACCTTTCCTGATTAAATAGTCACTTTCAGGGACAGGCGATCTGGAAGCACTGGATTAGTTTATTAAGGTAGATATTAATGTCTGTTAAGTATCTCATATTACAAATGAGAAAACTGAGGTAACCACAACCCTGGGCAAAAATCCCTATTAATAAGTTACTTAAACCCCTCTGATGATAGAGTTAGGAAAAGCTCTAAAATAAGTACCTCACTATGGAGTGAAGAAAAGGTTGGCTGCCTTTCTGTGGTAATTACTCAGTCCTCAAGATCCACCCAGGCCAATCTCTATGAAATGTGTGACCACAGAGGACCACTTCTCTCTTTCATAAGATTATTAAATTTTACTTGGGAAAATGAGATCAAATGGAGAAGAATTCTGTTAAGTAGTTTCCCTTTCAGATTCTTGAATCTTATCGATTATTCTATGAAAAACTGGACTTTTTCAAGTGTGGGTATCATAAATGGAGGGGAATCTCTCTGGAGATTACCTGATTTTAATTAGTTGGTGCTGACAACACCTAGACATTTTTTTTTTTAACATCTTTATTGGAGTATAATTGCTTTACAATGGTGTGTTAGTTTCTGCTTTATAACAAAGTGAATCAGCTATATCCCCATATCTCCTCCCTCTTGTGTCTCCCTCCCACCCTCCCTATCCCACCCGTCTAGGTGGTCACAAAGCACTGAGTTGATCTCCCTGTGTTATGCAGCTGCTTCCCACTAGCTATCTATTTTACATTTGGTAGTGTATATATGTCCATGCCACTCTCTCACTTCATCTCAGCTTATCCTTCCCCCTCCCTGTGTCCTCAAGTCCATTCTCTACATCTGAGTCTTTATTCCTGTCCTGCCCCTAGGTTCTTTAGAACCATTTTTCTTTTTTTTTTTTACACTCCATATATATGTGTTAGCATACGGTATTTGTTTTTCTCTTTCTGACTTACTTCACTCTGTATGACAGACTCTAGGTCCATCCACCTTACTATAAATAACTCAGTTTCGTTTCTTTGTATGGCTGAGTAATATTCCATTGTATATATGTGCCACATCTTCTTTATCCATTCATCTGTTGATGGACACTTAGGTTGCTTCCATATCCTGGCTATTGTAAATAGAGCTGCAATGAACATTGGGGTGCATGTGTCTTTTTGAATTATGGTTTTCTCAGGGTATATGCCCACTAGTGGGATTGCTGGGTCGTATGGTAGTTCTATTTTTAGTTTTTTAAGGAACCTCCATACTGTTCTCTGTAGTGGCTCTATCAATTTACATTCCCACCAACAGTGCAAGAGGGTTCCCTTTTCTCCACACCCTCTCCAGCATTTATTGTTTGTAGATTTTTTGATGATGGCCATTCTGACTGACACCTAGACTTTTTAAAAGCTGTTCAGACAAGATAGATAGCTGTTTTAAATCCCATGAGGAACACTCTGGAAATGAACAAATATAAATTTCTTCCAGCTTTTGTAACAGATAAGCCCTAATCTCAGTGGCTTAAACCAGTAGTTTATTAGTTCTGTTTCAAGAAAACACCGAGGGACTTGTGCCTGTGTATTTTGTGGCTCCACACTCTTCTAGAGCTTTCTTTCAAGTCTTTGCCTTTCCAGATGGAGAAAGACAAAGAGGATTATGGATAAGAGGTTTTCATGAACCAGACCTGACAATAGCACTCGTAATTTTTGCTGTTATTTCATTCGCCAGAACTCAGTCATGTGGGTACACCTATGCATGGGAGGCTGGGAAATGAAGTTTAGCTACGTGCCTGTGAGGAAGAGAAAATAGGCTTGGTAAGTAGCTAGCTATTCTCTGACAATATATAGATAGAAAGTATCAATCTATATGCATGGTTATATTTTAAGCTTCTATTGTTTATTTATAAGTTATTCCAGAAGGGATTTAGGCATCTGGAAAATTACTTTATCATCTATCTAAAATATTATTGACGGAATTTTACATTCAGCTGTTTTTTTGTTTTACATATTGGAGAAATAAATACAATCATATCTCTCCACATGAAGGTTTAAATTTGGTGCTTATTGATATAACCATCTTTGCCAGATAGAGAGTTGCATCTAATATTTCCATTTACGTGCCTATTCTGTTAAGAATACTAAGTCATACTAATAATGACTTAACTAAGTATACTAAGTATAACTAAGGCTAATTAGTACAACTAGGTGTAACTAAGTCATTATTAGATTCCTGGGTGATAGGAATTTTATCATTTTTCTAGCTACTTTGTAGATGAGAAAATGAAGGCAAATGAAGCTTTTATTTTAAAGCTATAAAGCAAAAAAGCTAAGCAAGAACATGTAATTTTTATATCTCAAGGCACTTTTAATAGATTTTTGCCTCTAACTTTAGTAGATACTTGAGGACTTTATTTTAGCAACTGATGGCTGCCAAATGATTGCTTGAATTTCCTCCAGAAAAGAGTGGGAAACTACCCAAAAAGAAAGTATAATTCAATTCAACTCAATAAACACATTATAAGTACCTTGTATGTTCAAGGCAGAGAGCTGGGGACATAGAGTTAATACAATTCTTGTTCTCAAACAGTTAATAGTCTAGTAGGGAAACTGTCCAGTAAACAAATTAATGATTCAGTTTTCCCAAATTAGAATCAAATTACAACTTTAAACAAAGATGCATTTTACTACATTATTTAATATGTTAAAATATTACATAAAACAATGTCCAGTCATGGAGAAATAATTACATTATCTGTAATTCATCTCCTTAAACTGATTGATTATTATGCAGGAATTAAAATCATGGTTATAAGAGATATTTAATAACTTGGAAAATTTTTACATGTAAAAATGTTAAGTAAAAAAAGTAGGATATAAATTTGTATCTATACTATGAATATAATTATAGGAAAATAGCCTTATGCATCAAACAAAAGATTGAAAAGAAATACACCAAAATGTTAAGTGTCAGAATAAATACCCATTACTTGTAGCAACAGTCAATCAATTGTGGGATTTTTTTGTTTATTTGTTTTTGTTTAAAAAATGTTTTCAACGTGCATTACATTCCTTTGAAAAAATGAACAGAACATAAAAATATAATGAAAGCCTTTTGAAATTCAATCACAGCAAGCCTCTGTTCTAGTGGATAACTGATATATAGACATGAACTGCTATAGCTTTTACTTAATCGGCCACATTATCAAGTTAGGAAAGAAGGCAGGTCCCCTTTTTGGTTACTCTTTCTATTTTCCCTGTCAATGTTATAGTGCTCTATAACTACCTTATGATTTCTTACCATATATTATGTATGTACATGTCGTATCTTCTCTCCTAGAATCGATGCTCTTTGAGTTGACATCCAAGGACCTTAATGGAATAGCAGTTCTCAACCATGGTGCCTCCAAACCACAAATCTAGGGTAAGTCAGTGGAAAAGGACTCAAGTCATAGATGCTAGAAAGGGAACTACACATAAGCCTCAGACCATGTGATCTGTGCAGTAGCTCTTTTCATACATGAATGTGCCTATTTGTGTCCTGAAGGAAAATCTTGTGCTCAACACGGTATCTTGCCCAAAGCATGGTAACCCTTTATTAACAGGTCCTAAGAACCAGAGCACAATGTTTCCAGATGCCAGTCCTTTGTTACCATAGCATGAGTTTTGTTAAATCAGTGTGTTATGTGCACTATTATTTAAATCAACTCATTTTTAAAACCTAAATACCCTAAAAGTAAAAATTTACCATACAATTTTAAATGGAAAACCAGGATGGAAAGTAGTAAATGGGAAATAATTTTAAAAACATAAATAATGGAAACAAAATAATATTACATTCTAGCTAAAATTTCTTATCTTCCAAGGCTCTGAGCCAGAGACCGCATCTCCATTTGGGACAATGGTCAGGGTTGGAGAGGTCTTAAAACCGAGTCTTCCTCTTCCTTGTAATCAGAAGATTGACAGTAAACTCAAAAGGGAATAACTTTATCCTCATTAATTCAGGGTTACTCAACTTTTTGTACCTGCTAAAATCAGAGGATCGCATTGGAATGCATCCCACACTTTGGGAAATAGGCAACAAGCTTTTCACTTCCGATATTTCAGTTAGAATGCTGTAGGAGCAATGAGACAGAAAGGATGATTTCAGAGTCAGATACCTGACAAACGCTGGAATAGGGACGTGCACTCAAGCCCTCTGTCTACACTCTCAACATTCTCTAACTCGCATCTCCTTCCTCTAATACCCTCTCCTCTCTGTTGAAGCCCTGGGCATCTATTTTCATCTTATTGCTTGGCATCAGTTGCTGTTGATAGAGTATTCATGAATACTCCATCCTTCAACTGAGTTATTTCTAATGAGGGATCAGAGAAATCACAACTCAATTTCTTGTTTATTTCTTTCCATTGAAAATATATACACAGGGCTGAGAACTTAGTTTATATATACATATATACATGTGTGTGTTTTAGATTGAGTTGGTATCTGTGTGTCTCCTTGGAGATTACACATACATATTATTTATGTTTAAGACACTATATATACATCATGGATACATGTGTGTATCTAGCTATAGATATATACACATATTAAGGAGGCTTACATATGTTTGTTTGCCAGTTTATTTATATTTTGGTAAACATTTCTGGAATCATAGGGAATCACATCTTAAATATTATGTTTACCTTTATGCCATATACATGCCAATTATCTTCATTTGGATAAACTGTGTCGAAAGAAAACCAATAAATGGCTCAGCAAACTGAGATTTTTTTTATGACTAAAAATGAAGGTGAAAAACAGATAAGGTATGAAAGAGCTCAGAGAGTATAAAACAGCATACATAAGGAAATAATTCTACAAATTCTAAATTTGTTTCATGGAAAGTAATGTCATTCAAGGTTTTAAATCAGCCAATTCAGGGGTATAATTCATAGATTATGTTTATGTGAACCTTTGGTTGACTATTTAAAACCAGGTGAAATCTTAATTTGGTTTTCAGATAAGACCACTGTGATTTAAACTAGGCCAGTTAGTACCTAATAATGTGGGTCCAGAGAAAAGGCAATTTTAACAATTTATAGGCCTTAAGTATCTCCCCATATTACATTTCAAAATGATGACAATTAAAATATTTATTAGATGCTTATTTTATATGCATTATATTATTTAGTTGTCAAAATAACCTCCCTCTGAGATAAGAACTGTTCTTGTTACCATTTTCTATGGACAAGAAAACTGAGTCTCTAGGTTAAATTTACTCATCCAAGGTGGCGCAGCAAAGAAGTGGTACAAGTGATATTTAAACTAAGGTCTCTGTGGTTCTAAAGCCCTAGTGACACTGGTAAAAACAACCCTGGGTGGTAGGTGGTATTATTCCTATTCTCTTGGTAGAATATGCAATTGAGCCTTAGGGAGAGCTGAGCAGCCAGGTCAAGGCCATTCTTGTAGCAAGTGGCAGGGCAAGGATTCTAACCCAGCTCTGTCATTGACTCCAAAGCCTAGCTGGGCTTCCTCTGCCCATCTTTGAAAAAATGTAGGTCTGCCATAGCAGAGAAACAAAGAACTGCTATTTTTCAACATATTTTATGAATCACATAAGCAGCATTTATTATATAATTGGTCTTAGCTTTTCTAAGGCCCCATGTTCTCAGCATGGCAAAACCCAAGGTTGGGGGGAGGTACACCTGTGTCCACTCTGGTGATCTAGGTTTTATACAGGTAGAGTGACCATAGAGGATACCACCCAAACTGGGACACTCCTGTGAAGGGGTGGGTGCACTATTCATAATATTCTGGGCAACAGGTAAAAAACATGAACTGTCCCAGTCAAAGGAGGCATTTGGCCACTATCCCGGGAGCATGTAGATTTCCCTCCTGATGGTCACAGGCTGGTGTTTCCCTTGGTTCAGGGGTTCTGTTACAACTATTCTTCCCCTGGATGCTGATCTCAAAACTGAGTTCTTTCAACATCAATATGACGAAAAATATATCTTTTGATCTTAATTGATTGGTCTAGTTTTAGGAAAAAGTTGTCTAAGATTAAGTAAGTGGTCTGGGGTTAGAACTGAGCAAATTCTCCTGACTTTTGAGGGCTACGCTATCTTTACAGCCAGGGGACTGGAACAGTAAGAAGTTACCCTAAGTAAACAACATTGATTTTTGTGTTCTGTTTTTGCTCTGGGAAGAGCGATGCTTTTGACTTCTATTAAACCTGAGGAAATATTGCCTTTGACTCTCAGTCCTTGTTCTGAACTCCAGTGTGAGAAATTTGTACAGTGGACTGTGCTATTTTCTATCAAAAATGTTATAATGGAAAGCCACGTTCAAAGACTTGGAATTGGCAACCAGTTATCAAGAAATCAGGCATAATGGTATGCTATGGAAACAGACACATCATGAAAATAGCTGACATGGAAAGGGAATAGGAAATTTTGGACAATCTTACCTGACTCCAATGCCCAATCTTGCAACTGGGGAGAAGTATGTTAACCATGGCACGTAAACTCAGGGAGTCTCAGTTTCATAATGTCAAGGATAATATCTCTACCTTTCAACTATCGGTTGAGATTTTTAAATAAGTACATAGAGTAGTTGGCAGATAGGAAGCCGTTACCAAATCTTGGTTCTCTTCTCATTTTACTTAAAGTAGCAAAGTCACACTCCAAGTTCTATATAACAAGACTGTTTAACTGTATTTTTCACATCATCAATCATATAAAGTCACAAGCTCTCTTTCTTTTCTCTTCCCTATCTTTCTTTAGTCCTCCCTCCCTCCATTTTTCCTTCTTTCTTTCTTTTTCTCATTCCATCTTCCTCCTTTCTTCCTACTCTCCCTTACCTCTTTCCCATCGTATTCAAACAAAGACGTAAGGTGGCCAAAGTATTATAAAATGTGACCTCCTGCACACAAAAAAATAATTTGATGGAATTAGAAATTTGACCTTTCAAGAATTCATCATTATCAAAATAATTAACCATTTAATTAATCATATGTCAAGTTTGTTTATAAGACCTTTTGGGAAGGATTTCAAAGACCACATATCTTATAAAGCTAACACTTAAAGAATGTGCAAACTGAGGACAACATTTTTCCTCTGGAGAATAAAATTCTCTGTAGCAAATAGACACATGAATATTAACTTTAGATAAAATGCTCTTCAAATTTAGTTTGATTCCTTAAAGACAAATAAAAAATATTAGAATATGTACATATTTAAGTCCTTTACTATCCTTAGATGGAAACTTCAATGTTAGTGTTCATGTTTGTTTTTGTTCTTTTCTTTGACACTTTCCCCATGGGACTTCAATAATGGGTCCTGGAATGGAACAAAAGTCACAGAAAGATTTATAAAAGGGGAATGAAGGTATGTAGGTAAAAGAAAGAGAAGAAAGTTGAATAATCAAACTCTTTTGTCTTGGTTTAGGAGATGGTGAGGGCATCTAAGGATTTATTGTATGAATATAATTTTCCAGTACTTTTTAGCATCAGCAGCTGGGTTCTGGTAATTGAACTCTGATTACTGCATAAAGAAGTGAAAAATAGATGTTAATTAGATAAAATTGTCTGAAGAGAATAGCAATGTTTAGGAAACCTGGGACACGAGAAAGGCTTTCTTCAAGTTTGTTTAACAAGGGAAAGTTTCCCCTCTTCATCCTAATCCTCCTTTCTCTATCTTCTCAAAAATCCTCCGCAGAGTCCGCTAACAACCTGTCCTGAACAAGTCAATGCTCCACTGTACAGAGTCTGGGATAACACTGACCTGTCCAGTGATGGAAACCTTGGGATTTGAATATGGCACACCACCACCACCAATCTACAATCTCTTCACCAGCGAGGCCAATTTAAAGAATAAAAGGACTTACTGTCTTTCATCCAAGTAGAAATTTTGGGGTATTCCAGATGAGAGCACTGACTTTGTATTTTCTGGACCAGTGAAAATGAAGGTCCCAGGCTGCTATGTTGGGGATGCAGGAGAGAGGCTACTCCGAGCTGCTATCCTCTGCGACAACGCCATCTGGGTCCCTTTACAGTCTTCCTGGGATTGAGGTCAACAGCTCCAATTGAAAACCTTTTATTTCTCTGCACTCTTTTATTAGGAGTCATCACAGGTCTCTAGAGAAAGCTTTTGGGTGGGTTTTGAGTGCTGGGGGACCTGTGTAGTTTTGTAGAAGGATAGGAATGCATGGAAACAGAAGGCAGAGTCAGCTTCCTATTAAGTCACCAAAGGCCTGCAGGTACTATTTATTGGGATAACGGGAAAGTCCCTGACAAACCTGTAACACCATCCACACAAGGCCAGTCACCATGACTGTGTTCCTTGCCACATAGTATTGCATGCTTTTATTCAGGGATTATCAGAACAGTAAAAGTTCCCAGAGTAAAAGCACTATTCTTCCTGTTTACTGAATGTAATTTTTGACCATTGATAGTTGGGTTTCACAAACAGGGAGTAGGTAATTAAAATATCATTAAATGCATTTGATTTACTCAAAAGTTGAAACTGCAGCCATCATTAAGGTGAGTGAAGAGAAAGTTAATTTCTTATCACTTTAGGGGTAAAAAGAGTCAATAGGAGAAATATATGAATACTATTCTCAGCCTAATTGGGGAATTCCAAGCCTATTTAATGCTAGAAAATCCCAAAATGCTACTTGTTTTTTGGAAATATTTGCTATAAGAGTCAAAGATGGGAGATTTAGAAACACTGTGATAATTTATCAAATCTGCCCCAGACACACTCAACATACTTCATTTTGTTGCCAGAGAAGTTATTAAATATCTAGACTTCTGATTTGCATTCTAGGACTATAAGAATAAAGACCTGGGGACACTTTTTCTTCATCATGGGTTTAGCTTTGGGGACTCTGACTACAGAAATAATTATTTAGATAATAGCAAAGGGATGAGAGATAAATTCTGTGTGTCTAATCCACATTTTTGGTTACTGGCAAGAATTCAGTGATTAGAGTTAAGAAGTCAATACTGTGATTAACTCTACTTAATGTGCCAGTCTTAGTAACATACTATTTAAAATATCTTTCTTTTTTTTTTTTTTTTTTTTTTTTTTAATATCTTTCTTTTTAAAAGTGCCCTTTAAGGAAAATGTGTGTGTTTGGTTCAGGATACCTGACCTGCTGGAATAGTGGTGTGCTGGTAAATGTTTAACAGCCAGTTTTCCAAAAGAAAAAAGTCCTCTGTTTTCTAGTCATTACTGATTTCTGCGGTGTAAATACTCCCACTAAAGCCCATCTTTACCTGACATGATATCAGCATATTTATATCAGCATATTGATAATTTTTTGTGAAAATTTATCAATTGACTCTTGCAAAACTGGTACAATTTGGATCCAACACACATAGTAACTGAAACCTACCACTTTGAATTAAATAACTTCATATATATTAACTAGGGCAGTATTTTATATATCATACATAATTTTGTATATAAACTTTATGTGATCAAATATGGTAACAAATTCCCTGTATTTAAAAAAATTGTTATTGACTGGAGGGTGGAGAGACAAGATGGCAGAGTAGAAGGACTTGAGCTCACCTCCTCTCACGAAAACACCAAAGTCACAATTAACTGCTGAACAAACCATCAACAAAAAAAGACTAGAACCTACCAAAAAAGATATTCTACATCCAAAGACAAAGGAGAAGCCATAATGAGATGGTAGGAGGGGTGCTTTCATGAGAAAATCAAATCCCAAACCCACCATGTGGGTGACCCACAAACTGGAAAACAACTATATCACAGAAGTTCTCCCACAGGAGAGTTCTGAGCCCCATGTTGGGCTCCCCAGCCTGGGGGTCTGGCATAGGGAAGAGGAACTCCCAGAGCATTTAGCTTTGAAGGCAAGTGCGGCTTGAGTGCAGGAACTCCACAGGACTGGGGGAAGCAGAGACTCCACTCATGGAGGGTGCACACAAGTTTCATATGCACTGGGCCTCAGGGCAAAGCAGTGACTCCATAGGAACCTAGGCCAGACCTACCTGTGGGTCTTGGAGGGTCTCCTGGGGAGGCAGGGGATGGCTGTGGCTCACTGGACACTGGTGGCAGAGGCCCCAGGGAATATTAATCATTGGGAGTTCTCCCAGAGGTCTCCATTTTGGCACTGAGACCTGGCCCTACCCAACAGCCTGTGGGTTCCAGTGTTGGGCCGCTTCAGGCAAAACAACCAACAGGGTGGGGACACAGCCTCACCTACCAGCAGACGGGCTGCCTAAAGTTGTCCCGAGCCCACAGCCACCTCTAAACACACCACTTGACATGGCTCTGCCCACTAGAGGGACAAAAGCCAGCTCCACCCACCAGGGGGTAGGCACCAATCATTCCCACTAGGAAGCTTGCACAAGCCCCTGGACCAACCTTACCCATCAGGGGGCAGACATCAGAAACAAGGGGAACTACAGTTCTGCGCCTGCAGAATGGAAACCACAAGCACAGAAAGTTAGACAAAATGAGATAGATAGCAGAGAAATACATTCTAGATGAAGGAACAAGATGAAACCCCAGAAGAACAACTAAGTGAAGTGCAGATAGGCAATCTACCTGAAAAAGAATTCAGAGTAATGATAAAAAAGATGATCCAAGATTTCGGAAAAAGAATGGAGGCACAGACTGAGAAGATACAAGAAATGTTTAACAATGAGCTAGAAGGTTTACAGAACAAACAAAAGGAGATGAACAATACAATAAATGAAATGAAAAATACACTAGAAGGAATCAATAGCAGAGTAAATGAGGCAGAAGAACGGATAAGTGACCTGGAAGACAGAATGGTGGAAATCACTGCCGTGGAACAGAATAGAGAAAAAAGAATAAAAAGAAATGAGGACAGTCTCAGAGACCTCTAGGACAACATTAAACACAACAACATTCACATTATAGGGGTCCCAGAAGGAGAAGAGAGAGAGAAAGGACCTGAGTAAATACTGGAAGGGATTGTAGCCAAAAACTTTCCTAACATGGGAAAGGAAATACTCAAGTCCAGGAAGCACAGAGATTCCCATACAAGATAAAAACCAAGGAGGAACATGCCAAGACACCTATTAATCAAATGGACAACAATTAAAGACAAAGAGAAAATACTAAAACAACAAGGGAAAAGCAACAAATAACATACTAAGAGAATCCCCATAAGGTTATCAGCTGATTTTTCAGCAGAAACTCTGCAGGCCAGAAGGGAGTGGCAGGATATTTTTAAAGTGATGAAAGGGAAAAACCTACAACCAAGATTACTCTACCCAGCAAGACTCTCATTCAGACTTGACGGAGAAATCAAAAGCTTTACAGACAAGCAAAAACTAAGAAAATTCAGCACCACCAAACCAGCTTTACAACAAATCCTAAAGGAACTTCTCTAGGTGGAAAAGAAAAGGCCACAACTAGAAACAAAATTACAAATAGGAAAGCTCAATGGTAAAGGCAAACATACAGTAAAGGTAGGAAATCATCCACACCACAAATATGATATCAAAACCAGAAATTGTGAGAAGAGGAGAGCACAAACGCAGGATATTGGAAATGCATTTGAAATTAAGAGACTGGCAACTTAAAACTATGTATCTATATCTATATCTATATATATAACCTATATCAAAACCTCATAGTAATCACAAGCTGAAAATCTACAATAGATATACACACAAAAACGAAAAAGCAATTGAAACACAACACTAAAGATAGTCATCAAATCACAAAATAAATGAAAGGAAACAAAAGCACGATGATGCAAAACCTATGGGATGCAGCAAAAGCAGTTCTAAGAGGGCAGTTTATAGCAATACACTTTTACCTCAGGAAATAAGAAAAACCTCAAATAAACAACCTAACCTCACACCTAAAGCAACTGGAGAAAAGAGAACAACCAAACCCAAAACTAGTAGAAGGAAAGAAATCATAAACATCAGAGCAGAAATAAATAGAGACAAAGAAAACAATAGAAAAGATCAATGAAAGTAGAAACTGGTTCCTTGAAAAGATAAACAAAATTGATAAAACTTTAGCAAGACTCATCAAGAAAAAAAAGGGAGAGTACTCAAATCAATAAAATTAGAAATGAAAAGGAGAAGTTACAATAGACACCGCAGAAATACAAATGATCATATGAGACTACTACAAGCAGCTATACACCAACAACATGGACACCCTAGAAGAAACAGACAAATTCTTAGAAAGGTGCAATCTTCCAAGACTGAACCAGGAAGAAATAGAAAACATAAACAGACCAATCATGACTACTGAAATTGCAATTGTGATTAAAAACCTTCCAACAAACAAAAGTCCAGGACCAGGTGGCTTCACAGGCAAATTCTATCAAACATTTAGAGAAGGGTTAACACCTATCCTTCTGAAGCTATTCCAAAAAATTGCAGAGGAAGGAACACCCCTAAACTATTTCTATGAGGCCACCATCATCACCCTGATACCAAAGCCAGACAAAGATACCACAAAAGAAGAAAATTATAGGCCAGTATCACTGATGAACATAGACGCAAAAATCCTCAGCAAAATAATAGCAAACTGAATCCAACAATACATTAAAAGGATCATACACCATGATCAAGTGAGATTTATCCCAGGGATGCAAGGATTTTTCAATATCTGCAAATCAATCAGTGTGATACACCACATTAACCAACTGAAGAATAAAAACCATATGATCATCTCAATAGATGCAGAAAAACTTTTGACAAAATTTAACACCCATTTATGAAAAAAACTCTCCAGAAAGTGGGCCTAGAGGGAACCTACCTCAATATAATAAAGGCCATATATGACAAACCCTCAGCTAACATCATTTTCAACAGTAGAAAGCAGAAAGCATTTCCTCTAAGATCAGGAATGAGACAAGGATGTCCACTCTTGCCACTTTTATTCAACATAGTTTTGGAAGTTTTAGCCATGGCAGTCAGAGAAGAAAAAGAAGTAAAAGGAATCCAAGTCGCAAAAGAAGAAGTAAAACTATCACTGTTTGCAGATGACATGATACTATACATAGAAAATCTCAAACATCCTACCAGAAAACTACTAGAGCTCATCAATGAATCTGGTAAAGTTGCAGGATACAAAATTAATACTCAGAAATCTCTTGCATTCCTATAAACTAACAACAAAAGATCAGAAAAAGAAATTAAGGAAACAATCCCATTTACCATTGCAACAAAAACAATAAAATACCTAGGAACAAACCTACCTAAGGAGGCAAAAGACCTGTACTCTGAAAACTATAAGATGCCGAGGAAAGAAATAGAAGGTGACACAAACAGAAGGAAAGATGTACCATGTTCTTGGATTGGAAGAATCAATATTGTCAAAATGACTATACTACCCAAAGCAATCTACAGATTCAATGCAATCTCTATCAAATTACCAATGGCATTTTTCACAGAACTAGAACAAAAAATTTTACAATTTGTATGGAAACACAAAAGATCCCGAATAGCCAAAGCAATTCTGAGAAAGAAAAATGGTGCTGGAGGAATCAGGCTTCCTGACTGCAAAGTATACTACAAAGTTACAGTCATCAGAACAGTATGGTACTGGCACAAAAACAGAAATATAGATCAGTGGAACAGGATAGAAAGCCCAGAAGTAAACCCATGCACCTATGGTCAATTAATCTCTGACAAGGGAGGCAAGTATAGACAATGGAGAAAAGAGTGTCTCTTCAACAAGTGGTGCTGGGAAAACTGGACAGCTACATGTAAAAGAATGAAATTAGAACATTCTCTAACACCATACACAAAAATAAATTCAAAATGAATTAAAGACCTAAATGTAAGATTGAATACTATTGATATAAAACTCTTAGAGGAAAACATAGGCAGAACAATGATAAAAATCGCAGCAATATCTTTTTGGATCCATCTCTTAGAGTAATGAAAATAAAAACACAAATAAACAAATGCCATGTAATTAAACTTAAAAGCTTTTGCACAGCAAAGGAAATCATAAACGAAACAAAACGACAACCCATAGAATGGGAGAAAACATTTGCAAACAATGCAACTGACAAGGGATTAATCTCCAAAATACACAAACAGCTCATGGAACTCAATATCAAAAAAACAAACAATCCAATCCAAAAATGGGCAGAAGATCTAAATAGACATTTCTCCCAAGAAGATGTACAAGATGACCAAAAAGCACATGAAAAGATGCTCGATATCACTAATTATCAGAGAAATGCAAATCAAAACTACAATGACATATCATCTCACACCGGTCAGAATGGCCATCATCAAACAATCTAGAAACAATAAATGCTGGAGAGGGTGTGGAGAAAAGGCAACTCTCCTTCACTGTTGGTGGAAATGTAAATTGGTACAACCACTATGGCGAACAGTATGAAGGTTCCTTAAAAAACTAAACATAGAACTACCATATGACCTAGCAATTCCACTCCTGGGCATATATCTGGAGAAATCCATAATTGGAAAAGATACATGCACCCCAATGTTCATTGCAGCACTATTTGTAATAGCCAAGACATGGAAGCAACCTAAATGTCCATCAACAGAGGAATGGATAAAGAAGATGTGGTACACATATACAATGGAATATTACTCAGCCATAAAAAAGAATGAAATAATGCCATTTGCAGCAACATGGATGGACCTAGAGATTATCATACTAAGTGAAGTAAGTCAGAGAAAGACCAATATCATATGATATGACTTATATGTGGAATCTAAAAAAATGATACAAATGAACTTATTTACAGAATGTAAACAGACTCACGGGCTTTGAAAACAAACTGATGGTTACCAAAGGAGAAAGGTGGGGGGGAGGGATAAATTAGGAGTTTGGGATTAACATATACACACTACTATATATAAAATAGATAATCAACAAGGACCTACTGTATAGCACAGGGACCTCTACTCAATATTCTGTAATAACCTATATGGGAAAAGAATCTGAAAAAGAATGGATGTATGTATATGTATAACTGAGTCACTTTGCTGTATGCCTGAAACTAACACAACATTGTAAATCATCTATAATATAAGATAAAAATTAAATTAAAAAAATTGTTATTGAGTACAAAATGCTGGTGTGCCTCCTTTTACAAAACTGATTGTTTCTGAAGAGCTGCAAGTGAATTGAAAATTTCTCAAATTCATTACAAGACAAACTAATATAATTTTATGTGCATGTCTTAAAATGAAAATTTCTGTTACAAATATACATATTTAATTTTTCTTTTGTGTTACTACATTTTCACATTTGGGAGCTATGTAGTAAAGTTAGAGAGGCTCTTCATCACATGTGGTGCTGATGATTTGAGAGCAAGTGTCTATTAGGCCTCATCTTGAGGACTGGAAGGCAGTACAGACTAATGGTTAGGCCTGTGGGTTCTTGAGTCAGACTAGTTCTACCACCTGCTACCTGAATGAATGAAGTTGGGAAGTTACTTAACTTTTCTGCTTTAATTTTCCTTCTGTAAAATGGGATAATAACAGTATTTACCTCATAGTATTGTCACAGGCTTCAACAAATTTAATATATGTAAAGTGCTTAGAATAGTGCCTGCAACCTATAAGGACCACATACTGCTGTTTTTATGGCCCCTTGTGATGTATTTGGGGAAGGCAGTTGACTTAAGCTAAGAGTACAGAACTTAATAAATATTGCCTTAGATGAGTTGTCTCAAGGTAGGGGGCCCAGCAATCTGTGTTTTAACAAGCCCTGCAGGTAAATCTGATGCACACTGAAATTTGAGTACCACTGTTTGAGATTACCACGAGGAATTCCTGAGTTCCAGAAGAGTTAGCATTCTTTCCAGAGGATTTGACTGATCATTTGAAGATTAGCTGTACCAGAATCACCTGTAGAGCTTGTTTAAAATGATCCACATTTGTGTAAAGTATGAGAAAATACTTAAATATGTCTTGACTGTATGTGAATAAAACAGCTCTGGAAGAATACAAAGATAATATTGGTTACTTCCATGGAAGGCAACTGGGTAGATGAGAGGAAGAGGTGGGAGAGAAAATGTTTATTATATCTACTCTTGTCCCTTTTGAATTTTGAATGATACTCAATTTAAAATTTTAAAATTTGTACTATAAATATTATAAATTAAATTTTATATATGTATGTATATAATACAGATCTGGGGGTTTTATCCCAAGCATACTAACTCGGAATCTACAATAGCACCTGCCAAATCAGAATCATTGTGGTAGATTTCTAGAATATCTATGTAGTTGCCTTGGTTATCATGATGGCATATAGGCAGATACCTATCTATTGCTAATTTCCATAGTGTAAATACTCCCACCATGACCAATTTCTAGCTGTGCTAGTGGTTTGATGTTGCTAAATTGCTCTCTTCATTGGGCCAACAGAAAAAAAAAGGAGACATATCCATAAATGGATAGATGAAAGGCATAGTTATGGCTTGTATCACCTGGAAAGCCTTTATATATGATGAAATATTATTGGGACTATGAGGTAGGAGCCTTGGCTTCTATCTGATCCTGACACTAACTGGGTAACTGGGTAAGACCCTTAACTTTTCCATCTCTCAGTTTCCGTATCTATCAAATGGGGACATTAATAACTGTCTTACTTACATCACTGGGTCAAGTGGGATTAGATCCAACGCAACTTCTAAGATGCAAAGTTAATGAAAAAGGTAATTAAATTTGGCTTTGATAAATCGATTGCACATTTAGGGCGTTTTAGTAACACTTTGAATTTAGTTGGGACAGAAATCTCTTACACGCCAAATGGGACGTGAGTTTCTAAATAATTTTAAAATTGTACAAAACTATGTTTAAAAATCTCTTTCTCCCAATAAGAAAATGCAGGGGAGATTAGTTGCCTGTCTTTAATCCCATTCAGGTTGTACAAAGTATGTGAATTTTACAGTATCTCTAATACTGTGAAAGAGTTTATTATTCCAACAGAACTGAACACATTCGACTAAAATTGATCCACAATGCCCTTGCCAAAAGAAAAGCACTCACTTTATCTGAATTATTATTAATTAGCTTCCCACACAGGCTGTAAAAGTGCCACATGTGAACCTGCCCAAACATAAGACGGAGGTAAATGAAATGATGGCTCGGGCAGTGAAATAGAACAATACCGGAAGGGGCTTTCCTTCCTGGCACATGGCCTGCCTCACTATCCTTTTGTTACAGCAGATGAAGCTGGTGCCTGAGTTCGAGTGTCACGTGGAGAGCTGCTTGGCCTCCCCACAGAGGGACCTGTCCTCAACGTCTCTGCCTGAAGTCAGCCTTCCGGGAAGGAACATGGACCATTCTTACAAGACAGACTTCTCCAGTTTTGAACCAGAGTCCCTCTTTGCAGCAGAACTGTTGCATCATGACTTAAACTACGCCTTTCTGCTGAGGCACATCCAGAGTTTGTATTTCCATAGAATAATTTTTGAGACCAAATTACCTGAATTCAGAAAACCTCTGAATAATGAAATAGCTATAATTTATATGCCAGACACTGTGCTGGCTTCTCTGTGTATCATCTCATGTACTCCTCGCACCTGTATGAAGGAGGTACTGCTGTCATCTGTTTGGTGGATGACACGATTGATTCTCAGAGCCCTTAGGAAATGGACTTGATGTCACATGCTCACAGTAGGTCTGGCTCTGTCATCTCTACTTTTATCCACTGCGCTGTACGGCCCCCTCTTTCTAAAAAAAAGACTATTCAAACATTTTACCTTCATTTTTTCAATGGATTTAAGTTGTAGGAAGGAGATTCATTAAGTTGTATGAAGGTACAAATCTAAATGTTGTACACTTTCTACAGTTCCCAGGAGAGCAGATGCTGGGCCACGAGTCAGACTAGCTGGAAAAGAATTCTCTGTGTGACAGGAATACACTATGAGCTGGACCACTCCCATGATATTTTGCAGAACCTTCTGTATATTTTTTGATCTAAGTTTGGTTTCGAGCACAGACATCTCTGTGAGAAATCCCATGAGAAGATTCCACTAAGGCAGCGACAAAGACTCGTGTTCCAATCGACTTTTTATGTAAATGGGAAAAAAAATGAATTGGAAGCACACACCTGAAAATTCATAAGAGGCTCTCTCTCAGTAATTATGAAATATTAATGGAAATAGACTCTAGGCATCATGCTAAAATTCGGACTTTGTCTCCATTTTTTCTCTTTCAAAAAAGCAGACGACCAGAAGGGAGAATGGTGCTCACAACCACACCATAGGCACGAAGACGGGAGGTGGCATTTCACAGTCACTCCGAACGGTCAATATCTGAGAATTAAACCTCCCAGACAACCAGGGAAGCTTCACCTGCTGGGAATATTCATGCCCCTCTGGGTGACGAATTCATTACTTCAGGAGACAGAGAACTCGAAGGGCGCCCGACAATTTTTTCTGTGGCTTACCCTTATGTCCTCAAAAGAAAAATATGTTTTGCTTTTGCACTTCCCCAGGTTACCATGACTCCGTGGCTACTAGTATAAATAGAAATAAACTATTCAGAAGCATCTGTTACAAATGATAATATTCTAGGGAGAGCTCTTGATGACATATCCTCAGAAGACAAATTTTATTAAAAATAAAAAAGTGTGAGTATGATAAACAGCACTATCACAGTATACTTTTAAAATATTTATTTTAAATATTACTACTGTGTTAGTGAAATATTTAAAGTGGTTATCTGAACTGCTCCCCAATCACATGGAAGCCTAAACATGTCACCAGCCAATACAACAGTCTCACACTGGCACCATGCTTTACAGAAAACAATTCATGCCAAAGAGTGACTGCAACTGTTTTTAACAGGAAAGAAATACATCTCAAATTAAATAAGTGCTGAGACCAGACATTAAGAGATGCGGCAAACTGTTTGCCCCAGATTCAGGCTCTGCAAACAAGCCCCGGTGGGCGTCAATGAAAACATTTTTGGTTCAGTTGAGTGTGTGCTCTACTGCTTTTAGCCCCCTCTTCCTGGATAGTGTCTCCGGAGAGGACATCTCATCAAAGAGCCTTTTCGACCTGGCCACACTTTATATTGTTTTTGTCTCTTGTACCCTTTGCTCCTGGGATGGGATGGATGTAAGAACAATTCATCTCCAGATTCAGCTTTGACATTGATTCCATCCTGAATTCTAAAATCTTGCCAGGCTTCTTTAGCCTCTAAGTGAGCGATCTTTAGCTGAACTGCAATTCAATGCAACAATACTTTGGAGGAACACTGATCACGTGGCTGGAAAGAGACAAACAGGTTCTACCTGGGAGAATTTACTTCTAAATGGAGTCTCTCCTAGACTTATTTATTATTATTTTTAATATAGAATCCAGCAAAAAGGGCTGAGATGCCATTGAATAGCTCCATAAAACTCTCCTCACGCACATTTTGATAAACCTAATGCTTCAAAGTTGAAAAGCAGAAAATACAGAAAAGTGGTTGATTCTTTTGAATAATAATTGATATCACTGATTGAGAGGGTACTATATGCCATGCACTGTGCCAAGAACTTTACTCACCACTTACCAACCCCAAAAGGAAAACTACCTTCTATTTTACAGAACTCAAGGCTCAGAGGAGTCAAGTCACTTGCTCAAGGTCACACAGCTGCTAAGTGGTGCAACTGGAATTTGAACATTGATGAATCCTATTCCAAACTCCGTGCACTTAACTGCTAAACCCAAAATAGGAAATATGCTTCACATTGTGTAACAAATCTAATCCATGGGAATGGCTATCGGAAGCACTGGGTTGAGAAGGCTGTGTGTGGGCTCACCAGGAAAGAGGATCAGATTAATTAGCCGTGCAAGGTTAGTGGAACTCTTGTGCCAGGATTTACCATCTTCATTTCCATTTTACTGTCCCTCAAGTCATTGATCTTTATGTCCTCTTTCGGTTTGCTATGAGTTTAACACACACAGGAAGGAAATGCAGTGAAGTGGGAAGACATAGGGTTAACGTACGCCTGGGTCACTCTTTCACTCGGTTATCTGGGAGAGGTCACTTAGTCTGTTTTTCATATATGTCCTGAAGGAACTGAACTGGATGATCTTTAGGATTAAATATAATGTGTAAATATATATTTTAAAATTATCGTACCAATGAAGTAGTTTTTAAATTATCTTGTGAATTTTGTTTTATGTCATTTTCTATTCTCTTCCTGCTAGTAATCTACCTCGATGGAAAAGAAAAAGAGGTGTGATAAAGTACATAATCTTTATGGACAGCAGAAGCATGCATTTTACTTCCCCTCCAGCTCACTTCTGCAATGTCAAGACAATTTGGAAGAACATTCCACTGTGATCCTTCGATATTAAGGACAATAAGAAAATGAAAGATATCCCGTCATAATAATTGGAAAAATTCTATTATCACATATTAAAGGACAAAGGCTTACAAAGGAAATACTAAAACCAACTCTTTCTCAGAAATAAGCAAACCAAACCCTTAATGTAAATGAGAACCAACTGAAAACCAGAGTTGTTTTAAAAGTGTGGTTCAAGGACCTACTGTATAGCATAGGGAACGCTGCTCAATATTATGTAACAACCTAAATGGGAAAAGAATTTGAAAAAGAACAGATACACGTGTATGTCTAAGTGAATCACTCTGCTGTACACCTGAAACTATCACAACATTGTTAATCAACTATGCTCCAATATAAAATACAAAGTTAAAAAAAAGAACTCCTGCAAATCAATACTAAAAAAGACAGACAACCCAATGTAAACACAGACAAAAAACTGAACAGACATTTGACAAAATTGCATATTCATATGGCTAACGAATAAAGGAAAACATGTTCAGAAAAAACCAGTGTGGCTCCTGAAGAGGAAGAGTCTCATTGCACGTGGGTAGTCATCCTTTGTCACTAATTAAGGGAGCTGGGTTCCCTTTCCAGCCAGTGTTGACATACGAAGGGGACAGGGCCCAGGGTACAGAGTACCTGTTTCCAACACTAGCTATTCAGGGTGCTTTAGCTTCTGTTTCACTGGGTGGCAAGAATCTTGTTTTGATGCTAAGAGACAAAGGTGCAAAGGAAGGATTGCTGTCCAGTCAGAAGAAACGAAATAATGTATAGTATTTGTTATACAGCAGAAACTAACACAACATTGTAAAGCAATTATACTCCAATAAAGATGTTAAAAAAAATAATAACGTATAGTAATAAAGCTAGTCCAAAACAGAGGTAGAGAAAGGCACAGCTCTGGCTATAATGTCCTCAAACTTGCAGGATGCCCAGTACATTTCTACATCATTCATTCATTCATTCATTCACTTCCCTGGCAATGAACTAGCAAGAAAATTCCCCAATGAATAATCCATTTTGCTGGTTAAGTCTGAGGCACTCAGATTTCCAGAAAGATAGCCAGTACCAGATAATCATCCAGGATTCTGGACATCCAGTATTGTACACTATTATCATTATTTTTGCTTCTAAGTCCAAAAGACAGAATGTATTGCCACTGCCCTTAAAGGGACTATCTTCAATGTTTGACCACCATCAACAAGATGATTAGCTTGCCTTTCACCATCTTTATGAAACTACAGATGTTGCCTTGGCATTTTTCCAGGCCTCCTTGTGTGATCAGGCCTGTAATGCCTTCTTCATTAGTTGGTGTGCTATTCATTTCTGGTCCTGAGTGAGAGGGCTGTCTTGTTCTTGACCCCACTATGCAGTTGCTTTGATTTCAGATGTAAGAGGTTGGCCAACCTGGGGTGGGTGAAGATATTCCTTTTGCTCTTACACACATCAACCGTGAGGAGACTCAGGCAGCTTTGGGGGATAAGAACGCGATAGGAGAAGTGCTCCTCAAGTGGTCCTTTTTCTGTGTTCATGTTTAGCTTCTAATGTGATGTAATGAATTATGAACTAAAGGTAATTGGAAGATTTGTGCCCTCTGTGCAGAACAGAAGTGTAATGTATGAAAGCAAACCACAGGTCAATTAGGAGAGTTGATCACTCTTTATATTGCTCTTTAATGAAAGGAAATAACCCTGATAGATTTTCCTTGGGATTGCTGATGAGTGTGTATTTGTAGTCAACACATGGGGCCTTTTATTGATCTCAGTCAAGTTAAAATTTTATTAACAAGTCAGACACTCATCTGTATTTTTCCAGAAGTTCTCTCTCTCTAAAAGTCAGTCAATACAAATGCCTTCTGTTTCTCTTTCTCTCTCTCCCTGAACTGACATTTAAGTACCTGATCCTGATATGTGCTGAATGCTTTCTCATGTATTATCTCATTTAATCCTCCTGACAACGTTGTAAATTACTATTTTTTATCTCCATTTACAGATAAAGATATTGAAGCAGAAAGAGGATAAGTGAGTTGCCCTTTATCACACAGGTAATAAAAAGCAAATCATGGACTCAAACAGACCCAGTTTTCCCTGACCCTGAGGTTCATGTGATTTCTGCAACCCCATATGGTCTCCCAGAGGCAGAATGAGGGTAGTTTTGTAGCATGGCCTGATTTGAATGAAGATGATGAGAAAGATGAGGCTGATGAGGAAATGCACCCACCCAGGCAGCCTAGGAGCTGTCTTAACCCACCCAGGAGGGCCCTGGGGCTGTTGCTGCTCCTGCCTGGTTCAAAGAGCAGAGTTTCCTGTTCATCCAGCTTAGTGAAGAGCCAGCAAGTCAAACATGGCACCTCTAAGTCAAGTGATAGAATTCAGCACGTGTGACCCTAAACCTTTTGAGACTCAGTTTGGTCCCTTGGTTTTTAGCGGCTCTAAAGCAGATACAACCGTATTTTGAACAGTATTTCTACTCCCTGACTGTTTGGATTGAGTCTCCTCACTTTGTTCAAAGGCTGCTTTTAGACATCCAAGCAACAGGAACCACGTTAGAGAGTTTGAGGTTTAATCGATAAAATTGACTAGGAAAGAACTCAAAAGCCACACTGCCTGCTTCCATGCTTGATACACTGGGCAGACACTTAGTTCTCGTCTTGTTTTTGATCTACAGACTCTGTGAAAACTGTAAGTTTTCCTTCCTGCATGAAATTTTAAATTAGAGCTTGCATTATGTTCTGCGGGCTGCAGGGTTACTGCGGCAATCAGCTCCTGAAGCGTAGGGATTTTATCTGAGAAGCACCTTAATGGAGATGACATTCGAGGTCAGGGTTTTGTCTGTGTTCATCTTCTACACGTTGGGACCCTGTTCCCAAATGGATGGGCTGACGCATACTCACAATCTCCTCATAAATACACTGTACATAATTTATAATCAGGCTGCTGCCAAGAATCAGCTCTTTTGATGAAAGGAAGTGAAATGTACTTTAGGAGCTAATGTGTGAGAGATTTCCAGAAATGTGAGAAACAGTTCAGTCTAGTGAAAACACGCATGCACACACACACACACACACTTATTAAGTATTTCCTAACATGCTGGTTCTAAGAAAATCATATGCATTAATGCAATTCCCCTGAAAACCCAATGGGGTAAGTTCTGTTTTTCTTCCCATTTTGAGAATGGCAAACTAAGGCACAAAAACGTTACGTGACTTGCCTTATTTAGCTCACACAGCTAATAAGTAGCAACACTGGGATATTAATACTAAGCAATCTGGCCAAAGATGATATATCCTTAATTGTTCTACTATCCTTGCTCAAAATTCGTTCTGAGAGCAGAGAACCTGGCTGGGAATCTCAGACCCAGCTTTGTGATCTTGAACAAGTCACTTAAATCATGCTCAGCCTCAGCTTCCTATCTGTAAACTGGTTAACAATAATACCAACCTCTCATGATCGTTCAGAGGAGTTAATCAGAAAATAAGCACGTTTTGTAAACTGCAAAGTGCTACATGCGTGTCATCAATCAGTTGTGGATACAGCACACGATACACACTGTGTCTTTCCTACTTTGTTCTTCTCTGTTGCCCTGACTCCATCCGATAATACACTAGACACATAAAAACACGTAACACTTAAAATAGTAATTTCTAATAAAATACATCCAAGTGACCTTGAAATATCTTCCTAAATCATGATGCTAACAATAAGGGTATGAATACATCATTTTTTCTCAGAGAAAACGGGGAAATAATTTTAGAGCAATGGGAACAAATTGTGCCATCTAGTTATGAAAAATACTTGCAGCTTAGAGGCTCTGTTAACATTAACATCAAAAGGTTAACTCAAAAATATTAGTTAATGTTAGAGATAGTCTCACCATTAAAATAATGACATGGTTGAGGACTGGTATTCTGTACCTTTAGTGCGTAGACTAGAAGTGCTTGTCAATCACCTGAAGGGGGTGGGACATTAATAGAAAAGAGGCACAGTGAGGAAGTGAGAGACCAAGTGCGATAGCCCATGGGCTTTGGCTCTGGATTCAGCAGCCCAGGTACAAGTCTTGCATCCATCCAAAAGCCATTGGGTGCTTACACGTGCCAGGCCCTGTCAAGTAGGTACCAGAGATACAAAAACACATAAAGACATGGTTCTTGCCCTCCTAGAGCTCTCCTGCTCACCGATGACCCTCGGGACTTTATGTCAGTCTTTTCATCTTACTAAGAAAAGCCTTGGTTTCCATATCAATAAAAGGGAGCAAGTGAAGAATCAGAGAGGTAAAGTCACCTTTTAAAGTTTATACAATTAATTGGAATGAAACTTTAGATTTCTAATTCAGTGTTTTCTGCAACCGGATCTCACTGTTCCTTTTGCAATTTGCAGCACTGTTTGTTGCATTTCTTAAGTGTGGGTACAATAAGCCAAGATATAAGTGATTAATTTTTTTCACATTCTGCCAGGGTTTACTTTTTATTGCCATATCACTTTTTTTTGCCCAAGATTAAAAATTATTTCTCTTTGAAAGAAATAGTTTAAAAAATCTAAGCCACAGACTGGATAATTTTTGCAACTATATCTCTGACAAAAGGCTTTTATCCAATTTATAACAAACTGTAAGTGATTAATTTTTGAGTTTTCCCAGATTGTTTTCTCTGCTTACCCACTAGAGATTTCTGGCAAGGTCTACATTAGAACCTACCCTTCTCTTCAGCTGTAAGATGTAGTCTTGGACAGTTCCAGGGCTGTACAATGGAGAAACGATAGAAAAGCAGGCAGGGGGAAGCAAAAACAAGGGCTGTAAGAGTTTTCACTGGTTTTGAGAAGCAGAGCTGTACTGTATGTGGCAATGGATTGGGAAGAACCTGGAAAGGGATTTTAAATTTTATTGCTGGGGGATTTCCTGTCCCCTTCATAATATTGAGTAATGCTAGTTTGAGTTGTTTTAAAATTATTCTTGGTTGCTGGGACTGTGTTCATTTAAGCACAATAGTGCTCTGAAATTGATCTATGAGGGTCACAGGTTTACGAGCCCTGAACAACCATTGCCTTCATCTTATTAGCAGTGGAAGGCTGTGTATGGACCTTCCCAATGCATCTTGAATGTGAGAACCAACTAGGCTTTAATAGGTGAGCAATGAGCTGTAGCACATCTGGCCAGGGGAAATGGTGTCAGGAAATGGAATCGAGTCTTTGGAACATTTGTCTTGTTAAGTACATATGTTCCTACTTCAAAACTTCCTTCAAAGCTCTGAGTAGAAGGGAAACACATCATTTCCTTATCATGCCACCTGGTGGTTGAAACTAACAGTCAATAGGCCTGCACTTGGGCTCTGGCTTAAGGTCTGAGAGGAATATAGAAAGAGCATAGTTTATTTTACACATAATAGTTTGTACCTCTTAATCCCCTATCCTTGTTAGGCCCCCCTTCCCTTTCCCCGCTGGTAACCAAGTCTGTTCTCTATGTAAGCTACAAAGATGTATTGTATAACACAGGGAATATAGCCAATATTTTATAATAACTATAAATGGAATAACCTTTAAAAATTGTGAATCACTGTTGTACACCTGAAACATATAACATTGTACATCAATTATACCTCAATTAAAAAAAAAGAGCACCATTCTTTTCTGGGCTAAGGAGATGGAAATCCACTATAGGACACTGACAAAGTCAGCATCATAGTTAATCCATTTTCTGTGCTTCTAGCTCTAAATTAGACATCATAGCTAACTCTTGCTCTAAATGTTTACATTCTAGAAGCAGAGTGGGGTGAGGAGAATGGTGTTACTAGTTTATATTCATCCTCTATTACTTTTTAAAATCCTTACCACATCATACGTGGTGGTATTAATAGTATTCCCATTTTACTAATGGGGAAAGATTTAGAGAGTTTTAATGATCTGCTTAAGATGTAATTATCACAGTAGATGTTGGGGAGGAGAAGAGAATGGGGTATTTAATGATGAGATAAAAGCTGTAAACAATGGTGTTTTGCGGGGAGAGGCTAAACTAAAGTAAGCACTTCTGTTTAAAAAAAGCAATTAGTCACATGTCTCTTGACCCTGAATATTTTAGTTTGACAGTCTAGGTGTGATATAAATGCATGGAAATGAGACAACAGAACTGTTGTGACATTCTTCTTTCCAAGTGAGGAGAAAGGGTGTGTCTATCAGTGGGTTCTCATTCCTCAAGATGGGTGTCATAACACATCAGCTATGTGCATCATGTATACACGTGTATCTATTTTTTCTCCACTTCTTTTTGGCTCTGGGTCTGCTTTGATGTGAATGTGTGAAATTTTAGTTAGTCAAAATAATATTTCACAATTTACAGTTAGGCAGGATGAGTGGGTTCCAGAGATCTGCTGTACAAAATAGTGCCTACATGCAACAATACGTTATTCTGTACTTAAAAATATGTTAAGAGGGTAGATCTCATGTTAAGTGTTCTTACCACAAAAAAACAAACAAAAGAACAAAAGGACAGAAGAAAACTTTTGGAGGTGATGTAAGTGTTTATTACTTGGATTGTGGTGAGGGTAACACAAGTGTACATGTATACCTTAATCGTGTCCTAACTCACTAAACTTTATACATTAATCATGTGAAGTTTTTTGTATACCAATTATACCTCAATAAGGCTGAATAAACAAACAAACAAACAAATAAATAAATAAAACTATGTCTGTCTTTAAAAAATTTAGCAGATCCATAGCAAGGCATCAGACATACAATTCACAGTATGCATCCAACATAAAAAGTTAGAATACCCCCTATTTTTCCCTTGAGCATGTTCTCCCCAAAGTCTCTAAAACCATTCTCCAGATGATGTAGAACTATATATTCTAAAATACATGGTTTTAAAGGCACTATGTGACGTGATGATTTTTAAGACTATGGTGAAAGGAGCTAGAGGATGGCGAGATATGTATAAAGGTAGAAAAATGTGTGGCACTGTTTGTTTTTTTTTCTTTTTGGAATGTTCTCCCACCATCTAAAAGGATAAGTGGCATGAAAGAAGCCTCCCTGTAGGTCTTCTCAACTCAGAGTCAGGAAGACCTGCTTTGGGGGCTGTTTTCTATGGGATGAGGGTGAGAAGTGGTAATTCCCACTTTTTCACGAAATCTCACTAATGACCAACTTGTTTTGTGAGCCTGAGGTAATTATTAACTTTCCTACATTTCAGTCTCCTACTCAATATAATGGAGTTCAAAAACCCGCCTGAAAGCATATATATGAGGATAAAAATGAGATGATTTTTACAATGAGCCAAGTATCTGTTATATCAGATCTTCTTAATAAGCAGTTTTTGATTTTGAATCTGAATGCTAAACACTTTAAAGGTGGTGGAGTATGTCTACAGTCAGGGAAGTTTCACTTTTTAAAAAATAATTGGTTTAAGTATGAATTAGACTTTCAACATCAGCATGGAAAGTACGATGCCCTGAACAGCTGAGATAATAGCTTTAGATTGCTGTTATATTAAATAAACAAGATATTCGATTTGAAATTATTTACTTTGAATGCCAAAAAAAAATCATTTGGTTATGGGAGAAGTGGGATTACATGTGAAGCGACCCCTGGCTTTATGCATGAATGATACTATCTGTTGCTCAGACCATAGCCTTGGAAAGAGTGCATAAAATCACGTGGACTTACAAAGTTCCACTTATAGAATGAGGGGCCCAGCTTCATTTATGACTCTTTGAATATCAACCACCACTCCCCCCCCCACACACAAAAAAACCCAACTGACCTCCCTGGAGACTTGCTTTTCCCTGACTCTTCCCGTCTCTGTAAATGGCACCACCAAGCATCCAATTGCTCAAGGCAAAAATCAAGAGCTATCCTTGATTCCTCTCTCTTACATGCCCCTCATCCAATTCATCAGCAATGGGATTGATTACTCTATCTTCAAAAGGTAAAAACTGAGACACTAACTACTTCTCACTATTTCCACCACTGCCACCCTAGTTCAAGCTGTAATTACCTCTTGCCTAGATGACTGCAGTAGCCTCTCCATCTCCTTCCTCTATAGGTGCTCACACACTGGCCTTCATAATTTCCACTCAACTTCCAGAGCAATCAGGTCACCCTTACCCCACTCTTCACCCTCATTGTTTCCAAGTCCACATAAGAAACTCTTGTTTTTAAAGCCAGGTTTACAAGCTTTATATTGTCATTTTTTCTGTCCTCTTCCTCTGTTCCCTCATCTCTAGCTACACTAACGTTATTGATATTTTTGAATGTCGCCAGATCATTCCCATCTTGAGACATTTGCAATCTCTCTTCCTTCTGCCTGGAAAACTCTTTCCTGGATCTTTGACTGATTTGCTCCTTCACTAAGTTCAGGATTCTGATCAAGGGTCCATCTATCATCCTTTCCTCTCATCCTGATTTGTTGTTCAAAGCTTCTGTCACTCCCTGGAAATGTATTATATGTTTATTTGTTCATTTTTGATTGTTTAGTTTCCCAGTGGAAATATAAGCTCTATTCAGGTGGGGACTCTATCTTATCCATTGCATCGTCCTCAAAGTATACAGTGTATTTTCAGTAAGTACTTATTAAATGACCTATTGAACCGTGTGTGTGTGTGTGTGTGTGTGTGTCTGTGTGTGTGTGTGTGTGTGTGTGTGTATGGGAACTACAGAAGAAACTACTCCATGAATGGAAGGTTCTGGCAAGCACTAGGGGATGAAATGCTTTGGGCAGACATGCTTTGGGCAGCCATGAAATGCTTTGGGCAGACATGGCCAGAAGGCCATCATCATTATCATTCATGTGGCAGTTGTACTGTCACTGTGTGCTACTGGAACCAAAGCCCCATGACCAGAACAAAAGGACACAGATAACTGTGGGTCAAACACTGTCTTGCACTCTTTCATATATATTGTCTCATTAAGTTCTCACCCAACAAGACTGACATTTTTCTCATATAGGCCAGATGAGGAAAGAGAGACCTGAAAAGGTAAAATCACTTGACCAAATTCATTCAAGAAAGTGGTAGAGCCAGGATTTGAACCCAAGTTTTATGACTTCAAATCTATTGTTTTCCCCCTATTGCTTCTTTTTCCTTTTATTGAAGTATAGTTGACTTAATTAGTTTCAGGAGTACAACATAGTGATTCAATATTTTTATACATCATACACCATACAAAGTTATTATGATATTATTGACTGTATTCTCCTCTTGCTTCTACATTGCTACCAAAGTTAGGAAAGCTCATTAGGATGTAAGAGAAGAAGAGAAATAAAGAATGAAGAGGAGTCCCAGTTTTAGAGGCTTCAATTAAGCCCCATTTCTATATAAATCCACCCCTGTTGCTCCAGCATGTATTAAGTAGTCTTTCCTTTGAATGAATTTTTGATAACTTTCAAATGCTAAATAACTTTTAGCAAATAGTTCATGCTTTCTCCCACTTTTACTGATGATATACACTGTCTAGTTATTAGACTGAATCGTATGAAATTGCTAATATTCTACTATTCTTGACTTACAGAAATAGCAATTCAACAATTAAAATTCAAATCTGTCTGACACAGAGTCTGTGTGCTTAACCATTTTGATATACTACATCACCTCTGACAAAGAGGCATCAAATGCTTTGCTCTCTGTAGATATAAGACGTTCGTGCCATGGAAATAAATATCACACACTAACTGCTACCTGGCATCCATCCTTCCCACCGTACCTAAAAACAGAGAACTGACTTTGCTCTGCTGAAGAAGCCAAGAAGTTCAGGACCACCGGTAAAGAGAGTCACTTTCCAAGGGGCAAGAATCCTTTCCTGCCTACTTCCCACTAAATACATTTGAGCAGGTCAGGACCATAGCAGGTAAACTTCACACTACACAGAAAAGCCATCAATGAATCAAAAATCAAGGGAAAATAATACAAATCCTAATGATTCCCCTAAGCTCTGTTCTTCTTTCTCAAAGTACTTATAGTAAGGAACTCACACCATTACACATGGAATTTGGTTAAGCAAGATAAACAAGTGGACGAATTTCTGTGTACTGAGTTACTGGTGGTGTCTACTGCTTTCTCTGTAGAGCTAAGAGAGAGGCTAATTTTTCCTCTCTGGGATGATTCACTTGTGGCATCAGTCTTTTTACCTCAGAACAAGCAAATGGACTAGGTGACCTCGAAGGTTACCCCCATAAGCCCTCAAGATCTGTGCTCAAATGATAACACAAAGATAGCTGAGAGCTTCACTTGGGCTCCTCTTCTCTGGGAACTATAATTAGTGCCATTCTCTCAAGGCTGGGCAGAAGCCAGGCATAGAAACATTCTTATTTTTAGAACACTGGAGTTGGTTGCCCATGAAAAGAATATAGACAAAAAGGGAGGAGCAGACAACGTGAAGGGCAACTTTGAACACATAGGAACACAACTCAGATGTTGATGATGAGTAACAACATCGCTGGCCATAACACAGCGACTACGTAATTTCACATTGGCAGACTAGCTGTCTCTCCCACCTCAAAGGATGCCTATGGAGGTAGAGCATTTCTGAAAACAAAAATTGAGGAATATGATTTTCTTTCTGTAGAAGGAAATCCCATTACGTATTTGCATTATTTTGTGGGGAATGGACCATCATCTTAAAATATTATGTGTTTCAATGCCTGCTATGAGTCAGCTGAGCTGTCTTCCATTTCAAAAATGTGTCCCTGTTCCCCATCTTCTTTCACCTGCCTCTTGATTTCCACAAGATTCCAGCTGTCATTAAATCCATACACTCATTTTCACTGGTTTCTCCAGCTAAACCCACACCTGGATTATGGGAAATTCCCACCCTGGGCATTCAGATTAATTAATATTGCTTTACTGCTTCTTTCAAGTTACTTGCAAAGGTGATAATAACGCAGTTGGCTGTGAACCTCAGTAACTCACCATCAGTTTGATGAATTTTGACTGAAAAACGCCCTTCCAGTCTTTTGCCCTAACCTATTACTGACAACACTGTCAGCTTCATACGCTGTCTCAAATCCTTATATTTTCTAAAATTTGAGTACTCATTCCAAGAGGGGCTATATATAAGTGAAAAAAATAAGATAGCATTTCAATCATAGAAACAGCGGTTACATAAATTATGACATACAGGCTCAAAGTAATGTATGCACCATCGCTAACTTATTTAACAATTATTTATTGAATCTCTGTGCCATACCCTGTGCAAATCACTAGAGCAGAGGCAAAAGAAACTGTCTCTTGGTGGAAATAGTCTAGTACATAGGGAAAAGAAGCAAAAAAAAAAAAAACCAACAAAAAAACCACATACCACAATATTTCTGCTATTGACTTACAGAAATAGCAATTTCTGTAAGTGGTATGTGGTTTTCTAATACAACATGGTAAATGTTAAAATAGAGGTGAGAATAGCATGCTTTGGAAAAATAGAGAAGGGAGCAATCAATGCAGCCAGAAAACTAGTCGTTATAGAAGCTCTTGTAGCAACTAGGATAGAGTTGTTTATTTTATTAATTTTTTAAGTTGAATTATAGTTGATTTACAATGTTGTGTTAGTTTCTGCTGTACAGCAAAGTGAATCAGTTATACGTATACAAATATCCACTCTTTTTTAGATTTCCTTCCCATTTAGGTCACCACAGATCATTGAGTAGGGTTCCCTGTGCTATATAGTATGTTCTCCTTAGGATAGAGTCTGATGATATAATGTAAAGTGAAAAAGAATAAACTTGGATTAATACTATGGACACATTATATGTACATATGGATGAGCATTAGAAGGCAAGGAGGGAAAATCAAGTTAATGGGTTAAAGTGGTAGATTTCTAGTTGGTTTTTGCTTTGCTTTCTCTTTAATTTTTGTAATAAATGAAATTTTGGTGAGGGAGTGTTAACCAAGTAAATGGAGCCTTGGGTGAAGCATCACTTTCTAAAATGGATCTTGTCTAAGAGGCAGTGCAAAAGCAAACTGACGGACTTCCTGTAACAGGCACGTGAAGCTGATGGGTGGATCCGTATTAACGTCACTGAAAAGGCCACATGTGGAACCATTGGAACTGTTTTCTCCATATATTAGTTGGACTATGTTGTCATTAGACAGGAAGTCAGCCGTAGAATCAATAATTCTCTGGATAACAGGCATTAACCACTTGACCATGGTTAATGCAAAGGATTTACTGACTAATATGAAAATTTGCGGATGATGCTAACATTTGTCCAGTTTTCTGGAGGTTAGGTTAACGTTTGAATTACAACTTAATTTACATTAATATACATTAATCTATAATGTATAATACCATACATTATGTTTGGTGATTTATTCCTCTTTTCCTTGGCCATTTCAAATGTATCCTAGGTTAGGAAATAGATTTTCTTTGCTTTTTTGGTAACTAGCATTTTGAGGCTGGATTGTGGATCATTTGAGTATTATCCTTGGTTCCTCAAGAATAATATGTCAATATTAACTCTGACTTCTTCCTCTTCAAATACTGTGTATCATTAAAAGTCCATATCAAGCTGTACTCCCATGAAATCTTTTCTGTCAATAACAAACCCTAAATGGGAGCTCTTTTTCCTTTTCTTAACCCATGTTTAAAGACATAGGGATTAATAATTGATCATTTCTTAATATCTAAATATTTATATGTACTAGTCTTCACCACTATACTTAATTAGAAATTCCTTAAAGGGAGGTAATTTTATCTTTTATCACTCACCCTTAGTACCTAGCTTAGGGCTAAAAGCATATAAAGAGCTCAACAAATGCTTATTTAAAAAAAGATTGATTTATACTTTCACAACACACACATACATATCTGTTACTTTCAGCTCTAATGGACACAGCTTTCAAAGAACCTCTTGTATAGGGATATGTCCAGTTGAACTTTTAATCTCCCAAAGAGGAATTTAATATTCACACACATTCAGCAAGATTCCTTGCAAAACCATCAGTTATTTCTGACACATAATGGTTCTTGCTGGTTTTATACCCAATTTAATCAAATCCCAGGACAACTGGCTGCAACATCTGTAGCTGGGTGAACCACATAGGCTGCTCAAGGTCAGGCCTAATTATCCACATTTGCACTCATCTGGCAGATGTGAAAGACTTAAGATTTGCATGTGCTCATTAATTGAGGGGCAAGCTCTTCTCTGCAGAATTCAGCAAAACTCCAGCTGAAATATAATGGCATTCATTTTGAGGTAAGATTCCCAGGTCATTAAGCACTTTGAGATATGATACTCTCTCTAGTAAGAGGGAATTTGAGTCTAGATGAGCTCCAACCTGGCTCTTTCCCTAAAAGCTGTGTGACCTTGGGCAATTCCCTTACTCTTGCAGAGCCTCAAACCGCTGCCTATAACACAAAGTTGTTTTGCTAATGGATCACTAAGTACTGTCTTTGATCAGACTATGATTCACTATTATTTAATTAAATACCTAGATCTAATTTTTATTGTGCACTTACTATGTGTGAGGCAATATATTTTTATGGGTTTGCACTGTGCACCAGGCTGAAATTGGGTTTAACCACCGTGAAGATATATTTGCTAAAACAGATCTGTTTGCCTTGTCTGAAAGCTACCAATAAGCCGGTAGTTTGTTCTCTCTTTAAGATCTAATGGTTCTAAAACAAGTTGGATGCTACTTTAATGCAGTCATTTTCCAGCCACTAAGCAAGTCATTCATCCCTAAATTGTGTTCACTGGAGCAGCTGATACTCCTTTCTAAGTGTAGGTTTTCAAGGTATTTATTCTAAATAGATTTTAGGAAATGAGTTCACACAAGCTTTTTTTCTGAAGTGGACATCAGTCTATGATTTAGTCGCTATTTTAAAAATTATAATGTGTTAGTTTTCTATAATACACTTTACTTGATACCCACTGTGGTAGCTTGTCTCCAAGATGACAGCCATCAATACCTTTTTTCCCTGTACACACTTCCCTTGAAAGGGAAGGTATATTACTCTTCCTGCTTGAATCTGGGCTGGCCCAGATTCAACTACTTTGATCAACAGAACATAGAGAAAGTGGTGCCATGTGACTTCTGAGGCTAGGTCGTACAAAACTTTTCAACTTCCACTTGAATCTTTTGGAATGCCCACTTTGGGGAGGCCACCTGCCATATAAGAAACCCAACTGCTCTTAGACCACTATGCTGTGGGGAAGGTCCAAGCTAGCCATGTGAAGAAGCTTCATGTAGAGATGCCTGACAAGGCCTCAGCTGTTCCAGCCCAGGCACCAGTGAGGGAATCTTCAGGTGACTCCAGTCCCAACCAGCATTTGACTGCAGGTGTACAAGGACCCAAGCAAGTACTGCCCAGCTGAGGCCTATAACTACCAGTGCATGAGACAAGAATAAATTATTACTTTAAGCCACTACATTTTGGAGTGGTTTGTTACATCACACTAGATAAATAGAAAAAACACTAAGCTCAGAAGACCATAGTGGATAGAAATTTATTCCTTACTTGCCTTAAGTGCTTCAGATTCTACTAGAGGGTACAGATTAGGGTCAACCTAGAATTCTGTCTTATTTTTTAATGCTGGTTAAAATGTTGGTAGAATATAGAATTCAGGCACACTTAGGAATGCAGAATCAAGAGTCAAAAGGTCTCTTTTGAGACCAAACTCAAATATACGTAGAGGAACAAAGACATTGGGCCTTAGACCTCAGGTTCCAGATAGTGCACCTGGCTGGAAATTAAACAAACAAAACAAAACAAAAAACACCAAGACAGAGAAACTAAAATGGATTAGGAAGGCCATAACCAGAAAGCATAAACCACGTAAACTATCATGGAGAAATGCCTGGATGAGACACTGATGGAAGAGAGAAAACAATTATGCTTTGTGTGCAAGTGCAACTGGCCAGGTGACTGATGATCTGAATTCACAAACCCCTTCAGCTTAATCACAGCGTCTAATTGTGAGAGTGTATGCATGTACGTATGTTGGGGTGTGGGAGGCCTGATGTGAAGGATACTCATTGGGCTTTCTGCCCTGGAGGCAACAGATTTATGGGTGGGTGAGTTGTTTCCTCTGGGGTCTCCCTGGTGGAGACTGCCACTCAGGCTTCTGGAATGCCCTGCCAGAAGTCTTCGTCTGAAATGTTAGCGAAGTCATTGTACATGATAATGGATATCCCTAAGTCCAATGAAACAGAGGCTGTCCTAAGGCTTGTTACAGCTTGAGAGAGAGAGAGAGAGAGAGAGAGAGAGAGAGATACTGATTTCTAGGACTGGAGAACTCTCAAACACATGTTATTTAACATAGATATAATGGAAATTGTACATGAATGGAAGGCAGAATGGATTTTAAATGACAAAATTCTCCTCTCACTCAATATGAGATCCTCTATCAAATCATTGTGATATCAAATAATTGTTATTACCGTACTTGATTAGCTTTTGAGGGGATTGGGTTGTTTTCTAAAATCTCTTTCTTAGATATGTAACAATGATGTGATATTGATTTTAGATACTTAACAGGATAAGCTCAATGAAAAGACCAGGCGTGAGCGAAAGAGAGCCTGAACACCACAAGAATTGCTCTGGAGGGGGTCGTATTAAAGCTTGAGGGGTAGGACAGAATGACATTATTCCAAAAGCAGTGTGTGAGTCACTTTCTTTCTAACTTGTGATAGGTTTTTAACTGAAACAGCGTTATAAAGGATGGTTAGCTTTATTGGGCAGCCTTCAGTAAACAGTCTCAACGTATCATGTAGGCAAACAGTGGTATTAATAGGCCTAAAAGAAGGAGAAAAAAAAAAAAAAAAGAGAGAGAAGGAAGACTGGGTGTTAGCTTCCTTTTGGCTCCTTCATTATAAATTTTAAAAGTTTGAGTCAATGGGGTTTGATTAAATGCTTTAATAAAGATATCGTGGAAAATCCTTTCTTGATATATGGGACTTTTAGATGGTTCTGTGCTTATCGTATGGTTAACTGGATTTGCTAGAATATAATCTCTGCGTTCTTGACACACTATTCAATCAGACAAGCATCTATTGAGCACCACCTGAAAGCCTAGCGCTGTGCTAAGTGCCATAAAGCAATAGTTCTGACATTAGTGGATGTAATAGACATATAGAATTTTAGAAAGTGGGGAAACTATCATAAAGTTGACAAGTCTTTTTTATTTTCCAAGAAAGCAGATATAAAAGAAAACAACTGCTACCTGTTCTCATAATTATTCTTCACTGCAGCCTGGTAGGAACTTTACTCAGACTCTCAATTGGAAGTCACTGCACTGTGCAGTACCTAAAATTCATATAAAACATATTCCCACCTGCCTAGTCATTTTCTCCTGACATGTCAGCTTAATTCTTAGTTGAACAGTGACTAAAATTGATGTTCCCTGCAAGACAATTCCAAATTACTTTCATAAAATATTTTAGATTGACTGATCGTTACACACAAATCAATCTTTTAAATTCTAGACCATAATCACCATCAATGTATTTTTACACAATTTTAAAGGACGTTTCTTAACCTACTATGAAAGGTTTTCAAATTTTCTTTTAAAAAACATAGAATCCTTTCTTCAATTAAAATCTTATTCACGAAGGGCTTCCCTGGTGGCGCAGTGGTTAAGAATCTGCCTGCCAATGCAGGGGACACAGGTTCCAGCCCCTGGTCTGGGAAGATCCCACATGCCATGGAACAACTAAGCCTGTGCGCCACAACTACTGAGCCCACGCTCCACAACAAGAGAAGCCACCACAATGAGAAGCCCGTGCACCACCACGAAGAGTAGCCCCCACTCGCTGCAACTAGAGAAAGCCCGTGTGCAGCAATGAAGACCCAACGCAGCCAAAAATAAATAAACAAAATAAATTTATAAAAAAAAAAATCATATTCAGGAAGACCCGTATCTAAAATAGGTCAAAGTGAGCTGTTCTGATTAAGCAGTCTGCTGGGCTCCCCTTCGCAGCTTCTCCATGCCACAGTGGCCCACAAAGCACCTCCACACAACTCTCAGGGCCGCATAGAGCAGCCTTGAATGGCTCCTGATCTAACAAAGTTAGAGACTCGTAGAACTTCTAGGTCAGAAGATACCTCAGAGATGATCACAAATGACAGAATACTGAGTGAAGTAAGTCAGACAGAGAAAGACAAATATCATATGATATTGCTTATATGTGGAATCTAAAAAAAAGGGTACAAATAAACTTATCAACAAAACGGAAATAGAATTACAAATGTAGAAAACAAACTTACAGTTACCAAGGGGGGAAGCAGGGGGTAGGGTGGGATAAATTGGGAGATTGGGATTGACATATTCACACTACTATATATAAAATAGATAACTAATAAGGACCTACCGTATAGCACAGGGAACTCTACTCAGTACTCTGTAATGACCTATATGGGAAAAGAATCTAAAAAAGAGTAGATATATGTGTATGTATAACTGATTCACTTTGCTGTACACCTGAACCTAAGACAACATTGTAAATCAACTATACTACAATAAAAAATTTTTTTAAAATGGCAGAATAGCAGAGCAGGAAGAGTCTTGGAGCTCAACTGGTTTACCCACCTCAATCCACAGATAAGAAAACCAAGGCCCAGAAAGGTAGCAAAATATCCCCCCCAGTGTCACATACTTTGCTACTTAGTGGCAGACACATGGCTAAAAATTAGGACTCTTTTGCTCCAGTCCAATGTTTTTCTTATCTTATTTGCAACTCTTTTGGAGGTACTATGCACAGGGAAAATGGCAGCAGCATTTGAAATGGAATTATTTAAAGTAGAGACAGCATCTAGCAGAGAAGAGGAAGCCTGAGACAGGCAGGAAAAGAATGGACAAATGGATCCCATCTCTTACTAGTTCCTCTTACGTTCAAAACAAGTAGAAGTTGAATCTTTGTCTTCAAGAGGCTTCCAATTTAGTTAGGAAAAAAAGAGGTAAAAAAAGAATGTTTATGACTTCTGTGATGTTCTAAGAAGACCAACTCCAAGTGATAAGAAGTCACAAAAATCTTGATAATTGATAAATTGGAAGTTACACAGATATGTGAGGAAACGTTGCTGCCCCATAATCATAGTGGTTACAAATGAAAGTTAGACCATCATCTGACAATCGAGTTTGTAAAAGCTTGGTTATTCATACACTTTGGGAGGGGGTGCTTGTTGTTTTGCAGGATGCAGAGCTGAGCTGGGGCACAGCTGGCCCACCCATCAGATTGAATATTACAATGTGAGCACCACCGATGTGGACAACCCATGAACATAGATAAATGAGTTCTGGGAGCATGTAGGCAGCTTGATGTACCAGCATTGTTTTTGTCCAACTTGAACTCACAGAGCTCAATACATATAAATTCTCTCTTCCCTATCCTCCCTCCATTCCTTTTCTTTTTCTTTCATACTTCAACTTATTTCAATATATGAGAAATAAGTGTATGTGTGTGTGTGTTTAGAATCACTAACTTGATAGAAACTCAATATTTTTTCCTAATCTTTAACAGCAATTTGTATTCAAATTTCTACTCACATTTAAGAAAATGGCATACCCATGTCTATAAAATTCATCCATTATCAAGTTGTTCTAAATTAGAAAGCACTACAACTGAGAAAGCAGAAGCAGACCTTCTAATTGTGCCAATTCATTAATTTTTCTTCTGTTAAAAGCCACTATAATAATATTAAAGAGAATTTTTCAAAGAGAAAAAAATCATTCTCATGTTTATATTATAACTATTCCCATGTGTCCATGTTCCCATTCAATCTGTTTTTACATTCTTACATATTTTTAAAATAGTTGACATCATTATGTGTCATGTAATTTTGCTTTCTATTTTGATCACTTTACATACTGTAAACATTTATCTATGCTGCTACCTAGTCTCTTTGTCAGGGTAGACAAAGCCAGTATACATGATGGGGAGATGGAAGGACATAAAAACTAGTGATCCTGGTTGGAACCAAGTTTCTCTCTCGTTTGAATCCCACTATATCAAACACTCAAGAAATGCAAACGTTGCTGATTTCAGCGTATTTTTTAAAAAATTACCCATCTAAATAAAGGGTGAATTTGAACCCATTGCATGGGTAATTTAACCAAAAGGTAACATATTTTCTTTATAAGGACAATGAAATAACTGAATTGGCCTTCAGTATGAGAAATACAACTTGTATGATATCCATCTTGGAACACTGGAATCACTAGCTTTTTATTAACTGAGCTTTTTGATACAGTGCATTGTTTTTAAAAAATGAAGTATTATGCAAATCAATCAATGTGATAAACCATATTAACAAATTGAAGGAGAAAAACCATATGATCATCTCAATAGATGCAGAAAAAGCTTTCGACAAAATTCAACACCCATTTATGATAAAAACCTTCCAGAAAGTAGGCATAGAGGGAACTTACCTGAACATAATAAAGGCCATATATGACAAACCCACAGCCAACATCATTTTCAATAGTGAAAAACTGAAACCATTTCCATTAAGATCAGGAACAAGACAAGGTTGCCCACTCTCACCACTATTATTCAACACAGTTTTGGAAGTGTTAGCCACAGCAATCAGAGAAGAAAAAGAAATACAAGGAATCCAAATTGGAAAAGAAGAAGTAAAGCTGTCACTGTTTGCAGATGACATGATACTATACACAGAGAATCCTAAAGATGCTACCAGAAAGCTACTAGAGCTAATCAATGAATTTGGTAAAGTAACAGGATACAAAATTAATGCACAGAAATCTCTTGCATTCCTATATACTAATGATGAAAAATCTGAAAGAGAAATTAAGGAAACACTCCCATTTACCATTGCAACAAAAAAAATAAAATACCTAGGAATAAACCTACCTAGGGAGACAAAAGACCTGTATGCAAAAAACTATAAGACACTGATAAAAGAAATTAAAGATGATACAAACAGATGGAGAGATATACCATGTTCTTGGACTGGAAGAATCAACCTTGTGAAAATGACTATACTACGCAAAGCAATCTACAGATCAATGCAATCCCTATCAAACTACCAATGGCATTTTTCACAGAACTAGAACAAAAAAAAATTCACAACTTGTGTGGAAACACAAAGGACCCCGAATAGCCAAAACAATCTTGAGAAAGAAAAACAGAGCTGGAGGAATCTGGCTCCCAGACCTCAGACTATACTACAAAGCTACAGTAATCAATACAGTATGGTAGTGGCACAAGAACAGAACTATAGATCAATGGAACAGGATAGAAAGCCCGGAGATAAACCCACGCACATATGGTCACCTTATCTTTGATAAAGGAGGCAAGAATATACAGTGGAGAAAAGACAGCTTCTTCAATAAGTGGTGCTGGGAAAACTGGATAGCTACATGTAAAAGAATGAAATTAGAACACTCCCTAACACCATACACAAAAACAAAATCAAAATGGATTAAAGACCTAAATGTAAGGCCAGACACTATCAAACTCTTAGAGGAAAACATAGGCAGAACACTCTATGACATAAATCACAGCAAGATCCTTTTTGATCCACCTCCTAGAGAAATGGAAATCAAAACAAAAATAAACAAATGGGACCTAATGAAACTTAAAAGCTTTTGCACAGCAAAGGAAACCATAAACAAGATGAAAAGACAACCCTCAGAATGGGAGAAAATATTTGCAAATGAAGCAATCAGCAAAGGATTAATCTCCAAAATTTACAAGCAGCTCATGTAGCTCAATACCAAAAAAACAACCCAATCCAAAAAAGGGCAGAAGACCTAAATAGACATTTCTCCAAAGAAGATATACAAAGTGCCAACAAACACATGAAAGGATGCTCAACATCACTAATCATTAGAGGAATGCAAATCAAAGCTACAATGAGGTATCACCTAACACCAGTCAGAATGGCCATCATCCAAAAATCTACAAACAATAAATGCTGGAGAGGGTGTGGATAAAAGGGAACCATCTTGCACTGTTGGTGGGAATGTAAGTTGATACAGCCACTATTGAGAACAGTATGGAGGTTCCTTAAAAAACTAAAAGTAGAACTACCATACAACCCAGCAATCCCACTACTGGGTGTATACCCTGAGAAAACCATAATTCAAAAAGAGTCATGTACCACAATGTTCATTGCAGCTCTATTTACAATAGCCAGGACATGGAAGCAACCTAAGTGTCCATCAATCAGATGAGTGGATAAAGAAGATGTGGCACATATATACAATGGAATATTACTCAGCCATAAAAAGAAATGAAATTGAATTATTTGTAGTTAGGTGGATGGACCTAGAGTCTGTCATACAGAGTGAAGTAAGTCAGAAAGAGAAAAACAAATACTGTATGCTAACACATATATATGGAATCTAAAGAAAAGAAAAAAAAATGGTTCTGAAGAACCTAGGGGCAGGACTGGAATAAAGATGCAGATATAGAGAATGGAGTTGAGGACACGGGGAGGGGGAAGGGTAAGCTGGGACGAAGTGAGAGAGTGGCATGGACATATATACACTACCAAATGTAAAACAGATGGCTAATGGGAAGCAGCTGCATAGCTCAGAGAGAGCAGCTAGGTGCTTTGTGACCACCTAGAGGGGTGGGAGGGAGATAGAAGATGGAGGAGATATGAGGATATATGTATATGTATAGCTGATTCACTTTGTTATACAGCAGAAACTAACACAACATTGTAAAGCAATTATACTCCAATAAAGATGTTAAAAAAATAAATAAAATGCCAGACAGAATTAAAGTGTATTATTTAAATCTAGCATATTTGTCAATATACAGAAGACTATTAGATCCTTAAAGGTAGGGATTTTTGTCTGATTCATTGTTCTTCTCCTCACAACTTACAGCACAGTGATATACAATTAGTATATGATCCATAAAAGTTCATTGAACTAAACTGATCTTAGCTTCAAAATAATCAGTTAGCAGGGGACATAGCTTTCTGATAAATCTAAGCCAGTTTGTAACCTAAGTTCTGACACTTATCAGATGAGTCATTAAGGGCATGTACCATTCAACTTTGTTGGTGGAATATATACGCTCAAATCTGAAAAGCTGTTACCTTGAGTAATTTTGCCATTTCAGCCACGGATTAAATCAATTAACTGATGGCTAACTCCAGCAGGATTCAGACCACGTGGACTTTTATATTCCGTCGCTTTGTTTAAATTCAGTTTGAGTTTGTGCATATTTACCTTATAGAGAGTGTATATTATATAATACCCAGGTCAGAAAAGAGTTCCAAATGAAACCCGGGGCCCCTGTTGTATCCTCTCAGAGGACTGGCCCCCTGGTAACCCCTGTCTCAGTCTGTAATCGTATATTTGTGTGGTTACCTGGTTATAGCATGTACCCCTCAGAGTCTGTAATGACCATGAGAGCAGAGGCTGCATCTGTTGGTATATTATTTTATCCCTAGAGTTTGGTACAGTCTCTGGTCCATAGTGCATATCCAAAAAAGGCAGCTGAACAAATTACTGAAATCCAAGGGAAAACACAATTGGAGCTGAGTTTTGAAGACAGGTGAAAGAATTGATCTAGCAGCAAGATGAGAAAAGCCCACCAAGTAGGGTGAGGGCTTGAAATGGGGGTGTGGGTTTGGGTAGGAAGACTGGGGAAGATCCCTAAGGAATGCCTCTTAATACAGCAGGCGCCTCTGTGTCTTAGGAGCAGGTATGTACATAACAGGAGTTCCTTCCAGAAACAGGTCTGTGTTTTTATCTGACTTGATTTCTAAAACCATCAAGAAGCCCAATAATACTGAGTAGGCATGGACATGAGACACACCTTTGTCATGCAAGAAGAGGAAATTTCCATGATGCCCATAACTAGGCAGTGTTTCTGAAAGTGGCCAGTTACTGGTTACTGTGGCTTCCCTCCCCAGAAAAAGGAAAAACTTAACCATTTTCCCAAGAGCACATGACTCTCACCCGGATAAACTTTTTATTTCCCAAAGGGTGTGATCAGCTGAGATCATACAAATGTAATGGTCCTCAGTCAAATAGCCATGTCAGACATTTTCCACTCTTCTATAATGTTCTGTGTCCACCATGGACACTTTAGAAGTTTGGAACTTGCATAGCCATGTCACCCTTAGGTGATTTGATTACCATGTTACTTTATCCTGGTCTGGTGAGGGAATAATCACATCTTGTGCTTCCCAGCTCCTCTGAGATGATGTCAGAACAAATTGAGGGTTCCAGAATTTTCCTCAGGTCCTCCTTTTCCCTCTTCTCTCTCCCTTTCTCTTGCCAGTTCTGTTTCCCATCTCCTCTTTTCCCCATGGTTTATATCTATTTCTCCATACATCCTCAGATATGAGGTATCCAATGTCCCAAATTGGTGTACTTATTTTGTACATAGAAAGTTCAATTTTTCTTCCTCCCAAAGTTTTATTCAAAGAATATGGCTGCTCCCAAGTGTCCCACTGGGCTGTAGGCCTATACATTTTGAGTGTGTTATGTTTGGGTGATTTCTGTCTGAGATTCCTTTCAGCTACTGGGGGAAGTAAAATGGCAGCAAGTTGGATATATTTTGTATATATTTTCAATACATCATCTTTTATTTTGATTGTAGCTTTGACAGAAATGCATTTTGCAAATCCCCACCTCTCCAGGGCAGGCAAGTCAAAGAGGAGGAAAAAAAGCTTTTTGAGAAAGCATCCAAAATGCATAGATGGCCTTATCATTTTGAGATAGCCAACCTGGCCCAGTATTCCTTCTTTGTCTGATTTCTATTAAAGCTATTAAGAATGGATTCAGTGGACCGCACTTTCTATCTTCCTAGAGCTGTAAACCCCGGTGGCATCAGAATCATATGAATAGGACTGTATGTACTGATAAGCAATTATCACTGGGGTAAAAAGAAGAATGATAAGGTCTAAGACTATCACAGGGCAAAGACATAAAGGTTTATTTCCAGTGTTATCAGAAGAGCTTTGCTTAGCCATGCAAAGCTCCTTCTGGGAGAAAAAAAGGAAGAGAAAAGCATAAGGGTAGATTATATTCCTTGCAAACATTTATCAATCAAAACAGGAAACTCTGAATGCAAAATTGAAACACAATCACAAAGTCAATTTTAAATGGGCGGAAAAGCCACAGAAAACATGGGCCTTCTGAGGATTAAAAGGAAGAAATCCTTATCTAAGATTAAAAAAAAAAAAATACTTACCAGAGATCAAAATAGAGGGGGGCTATGAGAGAGAGGAATTGTGAGGAGATTGCTTTTACAAATGATTTGGGATTGAAATAATTTATATGGCTTGTATTCTGCCATTGAGCGCAAGACAGAAAATTTATAGAACTGTAGAAAATGGCCTGCATTAGATCAGAACTATAAAAAATAGAACACAAGCTCAACTCCAGGGACCCAGTGAGATTTGTTGTTGTTGTTGTTGTTAGGAAATACAAGTTGTTCACGAAATGCAATTTTAATCATGAACTTGAGGATGATGTACATGAATTCCAACAAATCATTTTAATGACAGTATCTTTTGCCCCAATAGGCCGACAATGATTTCTCAAGGAAAGATGAAAACTCTATGAGGAAACACTTGCTACTTTGTGTTCTTTCTTAAGGGCATCCTGTCTTAAGTGAAAGTTTCAAGGCATCAGCCAGTTCAGAAGCTAACTAGCAGACCAAAGAATGCTAAAATTGTTTATCACAATCAATCTCCATGGTTCTATGTCTCAGAAATGCCTTCCACTGAAACTGAAAGCAAAGCTTAACAAATATTTAGGATTGAACAAATTTAGGGAGCCAGTGATCCTCATATACTGAGCTAGTCTCATTCATTTCATTCATTCACTCATTCATTCATTGCAACATTTATTTATTGAACACCTGATATGTGTTAAGCACTGGACTAAGTGCTGGGGATGCTGAAGTGAACAGACAGACAAGATACCTACCCTCTTGTGACTTGTCATATAGCAAACTTGAATTTCACTACTCTGCTAGTTTGCAGTTAAATTTTTTCAAAGCCAAGAACTCCTTTTTCAAACAAATTCACTTATAACGCATAGAATAACAGACTCTTATAGACAGAAGGGATATTAGAAAAAAATCTCAGATGCAGGTCATGTAGCCCAAATCCTTAACCTAAAAAAGATGTGAAATCTAGAGTCCCTGGTCCTGGGTCTTATCATCTTCATCACAACGAGGCCTGAAAGCCAGGAAATGATGATATGCACAATAATAACTGAAACCTAAGAAAATGCTTTATAGAAGAATTAAAACAATTGCATTGGTAGAAGAGGTAGGCAGGAAATGCAAAAAGACAGAGCCATGCATGACAAAAGCAAAGAAATTGTCTAGTAGCAAACAGAGCCTTGAGATTACAATGTCCAAAAATGAGCGGTAAACCTGACTGCGAAGATGTCCTTTTAATTATTTTCTCTCCAAAAAGATAACCCCACTTATCTTTATTTCTGGAGCCTAAAATGGCTCTATTGAGAGTTAAAATGAAATGTCCTTGGTGGAACCTCTCTCAGTCACTAAATGCCCTTATGAATAGAACAAAATGTTGGGAAAAAAGCGATAGAAAATTATTTCTATCATTTTTACAGCTAACTTCCGACGAATTAACTCATACCTATTAAAAGTCTGTACAACTGAAACTGCCATACCTGAGAGTTGCAGAGCAATGTATAGTTTCCTAAATATTTCTTAAATATAAAAATTATCACATTTTATTTTCATAACAACTCTCTGATGGTTGGATGGACAACTACACCAATTTCTATTCTACTGATGAGAAGAACACTTAAGTCAAAAGAAATCAAGATTATAGATCAGGTTTTCTGGCTCCTGGTTTGGTCTTCCTTCCATTGTATCACAGGGCCACTCACCAGCAGCCTAATGTCCAAAAGGCTCAGCAGCTGGACTCTTTCTCTGCTTATAACATTCATGCAGCATCTTCCAAAGAGCTTGGGCAGTGAGGATGCTCAATGCATGTTTACTGAATAACCATTTTTACTTTGAAATCAGGGTCTTTTATTATGTATTTTAACATTGCTCCCAGCTTATACACCTGTCGGCAAAATTACCCCACCTGCCTCTCAAGAGAGGTCTGCAAAGGTGGGCAGACTTTCTGTGAAAAGCAACAAAGTAGGGAAGAACTGAAAGTTATTATTTTGAGTTACAAACTGATGGAAAATACTAAAATTTAACCTAATTTCCTTATGGTATTTCTCAGCATTCTGGTATTTATCCGCCCTGTAACCATAACTTGTCTGCTCTTACAAAATACACATCTATCTTTCCATTTTATACATATATATGACAAATAATATGTATAATATATAATGTAACTTATGCAAATATAACCAGGAGGGCACAGTATACACCTCCCAAATCACAGAAAACATATCAAAGCTAAGTATAATTCTACTCTCACTATTTCTACTCAAATTGTACTGGAGTTTCTACCCAGGGCAATTAGGCAAGAAAAAGAAGTAAAACTTTTTGTCTAAGATATGATCTTGCATATAGAAAATCCAAGGAAGTTCACTTAAAATATTAGAGCTAATAAATGAATTCATTGAGGAGTCAGGATATCCTATTTATCTATCTATCTATCTATCTATCTATCTATCTATCTATCTATCTATCTTTAGATATATATTAAAGTTATATTTATATGCATTAGCAGTGAAAATATGGAAATGAAATTAGGAAAACAATCCCATTTACAAGAGCATCAAGAAGAATATAGTACTTAGGAATACATTTAACAAAAGAAATGCAAAACTATAAAACGTTGTTGAAAGAAGTTTTAGCAGACATAAATAAATGGAAAGACACCCTACATTCATGGATTGGAAGATTTAATATTGTTAAGATGACAGTACTTTCCAAAGTGAATTACAGATTCAGTGTAATCCCTATCAAAATCACAGTTGCCTGCTTTGCAGAAATGGAAAAGTTGATCTTAAAATTCATATGGAATTACAAGGGGCACAAGTAGCCAAAACAATCTTGAAAAAGAAGAATAAAGTTTGAAGACTTCCACTTCCTGATTTAAAAGCTGACTACAAAGTAACAGCAGTCAAAACATTGTGGTACTCACATAAGGATAGACATATAGACCAATGGCATAGAATTGAGAGTCCAAAAATAAATCCTTATATCTATAGTTACTGATTTTTTGATAAGGTGCCGAGACAATACAAAGGGGAAATAATAGTTGTTTCAACAAATAATCCTGGCACAACTGGGTAGCCATATGCAAAAGTTAACTCAAATGGAAAACATAGGATTAAATCTTAACCATCCTGGGTTAAGTAAAGCCCCCTTAGATACAACACTAAAAAGCACAAGTGATGAAAATAAAAGATAAATTGTACTCCATCAAAATGAAAAACTTTTGTGCCACAAACAATATCATGAAGAAAGTGAATAGGCAACCCAAAGAATGGGTGAAAACATTTGTAAATCACATGTATCTAATAAGGGACTTTAATCTAGACTACACAGAGAACTCTCATAACTCATTAATAAAAGATAACCCAATTAAAAATGGGCAAACAATTTGAATAGATACTTCAACAAGAATATGTAAAAATGACCACTATGTATATGAAAGGATGCTCAACATCATTAGCCATCAGGAAAGGCAAATCAAAACCACAACAAAATACCACTTCACACCCAGTAGGATGGCTATAATAAAAAAAGACAGACAATAAAAGTTGGCAATGATGTGTAGACATAGGAGCCCACATACATAGTTGGTGGAAATATAAAATAGTGCAGATTCTTTGGAAAACAGTTTAGCAGTTCCTCAAAGAGTTACTGTGGTAACATAGATTTACCATATGCCTCAGAAATCCCATTCCTAGGTATACACTCAAGAGAAAATATATATCCACACAAAAACCTGTATGTGAATATTCGTAGTACCATTATTCATGGTAGCCAAATGTAGAAAAGCAGAAACCCAAATGCCCATCAACTGATGAATGAATAAATAAAATATAATATCTCTATATAAAAGATTATTTGGGGGCAATAAAAAGAGATGAAATACTGATCTATGTTACAACATGGGTAAACCTTGTAAATGTGATATAAATTAATCACAAAAGATCACATATTGCATGATTCCATTTATATAAAATGTCTACCAGTGGCAGAAAGTGAATTTGTGGCTGAAAGGAGCTAAGGCATGGGGGGAATAGGAGGATGATAGCCAAAGAGTACAGGGTTTCTTTTTGGGGTGATAAATATGTTGTAAAATTGATTGTGGTGATGACTGTATATCTCTATGAATATTCTAAAAACCACTGAGTTGTAGAACAAGAGTTGTATACTTACGTATATGTGTATTCAACAAATTTTGGCCATCAAGTTGTGCTAGTTAAAGAAAAAGTTAAGTATAACTGACTTGTAGGGAGGTCGTTTGTCTGAGTTGTGAGAACATTGAGTTAGCAACTCAGCAAAAACTTTTTTTTTTGAGTAAGATCATTTTACATGGAAACTCATCGTCGAAAGCAGAGAAAAGCCCAGTTTCTCTGGTTCAAATGGGGGCGAAGGTTCTAGATCCCACTCATGCAGGTTTATTCCTGAGTTGGCCCCTACAACCTCAAGCAGTCAAGAAGCCAGTGGGCTACATCGTGTTCCACAGAACACAGTTTAAAAGCGTTCTACGTGAGCTCAAGGACGCCTTCCAACCTCAACCATGTCTAGCATCTACCACCATAGGGCTCTAGTGCTCAGCAGGTGTGACCCATGCTTCCAGGAAAAACTGTGTGAAGATCAGGGATGTTAAATCCGTCAACTGGTCTGTGGAATGGGGGTGTGAGTAGGGAGGGATACAAGAGAATAAGGAATAAAGTCAAAAGTCAAGATACGGGTCAAATACATTTTCAGATTAGCAGTGAGGAACAAAGGCCGGATGTTTGTGGCATGAAAAAAAAAATCAGCTGCTGGTCCCAGAATTCTTCTGATGGAGGGAAATATGTTTGTTTAGGAAAATTCTCTTATAGGTCCTTTGGGAGTAGAAGATGTGGCCCTAAAGGCATGAATATTTCGAGCAGAGGAATCAAATATTGTGCACATTGTTCTGCATTGGAGAATAGTAGGAATTTTGGAGAATGGTGGGGTGTGGGTCCAAGAAAAAGAATAAGAATCCCTGACTTGGGAACATGGATGCATAGCTGAAAAGCTTTTTAAGAAGAAGAAGTTGTTTGCATTTCTGTGCTGTAAATCCCTCTCTACTGCCCCAAGTCTTGACTTATGTTTGCTGCACACACACACATGCCTAGAGATTTAACAGTAGAAGGTCAGACAAATGGGTGAGGTTATATAGGTCATTTTTCCATTCTTTTGCCTTAGAAGTGATGGAATCTTATTCCATGTATATGTGGGTTAGAAACTTCATGACCAAATGGATTGCTGAGGTCTGTGCATTGTCGTCTTGCTGGAGAGATGAAATACTCTACCTATAGTCACAAACTATGAGGGAGCCTCAGGCTAAGCCTTTCTGATCTTATTCCCAAAGAGAGAAGTGGCTTGATGAGGAGGAAGCCTCCTGTGGCAGAGAGCCAAAAAGACAGACAGAGCAGGAACTTGGATCCAAGGCAGCTTGTGTGTGCTAACAACTGCCCTGCATGTCCAGGGGACTGTGGGTCTTACCTGGCAACCCCATGCCTATTAAGGATAGTCACACTGTCACTCATATGATTAGAGCATTATGAAATTTATTTCTTCTTCTAGGACTCAGTGGAACTTGGTGATTATTTTCATTTAAACCAGTCTTGTGTCAATACAACCTCATCACCCTTTTTTCCCATGTGAGTTGAGTCAGAAACTCACTAAAGCAATAGGACTCCTATTATTACAGTGCAAAATAAAGCACCTTTCCTTCTCTGTCTTTTGGGTAGTGGTGGGGGGCAGGAGAGCAATAAGGCAACATGTGTAAGTTCACATATGTGTGAGTTCAATCATGTGGAGGGTGTGAAGGTGGGTAGGAGTTGATCTCTTGTTGATGTTATGCCCTTCCTACTTCTCAGAGGACAGAGTGTTTAAAAAATGCTGACTTACCTTGCTTTTTAGGTATGAGCAAAAGGGTTATAGATTTCTCATAATTTACCATTCAAGGGTAAAAAAAAAAAAGTGAAGGATTGCTAGTCAAAGTCAGGGTTTTCTAGTTTCTAGCCTTCTCTACCTGCTTTTACCAAAGTTCATTCAAGGGCAGTGAATGCAGTGTGATGCTGGTCATGTAATCGTACATGACTTAGCCTTACCTCTTGCTCTTGAAAGGATCCCTCCAAGGCAACAGCCCCTCCCTGTTGTCACCCAGCTCATCTCTTGCCAACCCCTCTAGACTGCCTGTCTAAGTCACTTTCCTCCACACATCATTCTTCAGCAACCAGTCCAGTTATTATTTTAGTTCACAGCTTTCCCAAGGTCATCTTTTGCTCATGGTGGCCGCTTGCCTGGGCGACACCCAATAATATCCTCAAGGAGCCTGCTTTCTTTTCTTGCCATTGACAATGTGCTTTTAGGGTGGTGACAGATAAGGCATTTGACTTATAGTTTTCCCTATATCTGCCTTACATTTCTGATCCTCCCCCACCTCCTCCTCCTCCTTCATTTGTTTTTGACTCTTCACTTTTATTCTCCCCTTCCTCCTGCCCCAAGACTGAGTCAGGAGAAGGGCTCCCCACATTGCTGATGATTGGAATTTATAATAGGAGTGGGGTGAGAAAGAAGCACCAAGGTAAAGATAATCTGCTCATCTGCTATAGTCAGAGAAAACTCTGTTGTCGCTAAACTAGTGTGGTCACTCCTTCCTTTAGCCACTCATTCAGGAATCCATCCATCCACCCATCCATCCTCCAAACATTTAGCTTGACCCTTTAATCAGTATTTTTAGCAACTATAAAATACACCCGTCCAGAGGAATGTGGAAAAGCTGGGTAGAGGGTGAGCAGAAGCTGACAACTGCTTTTCCACTAATGTCTTAATGTCTACATTGGCTTTCCATTTTGAAGCCTTGGCTCTAGCTTGCTAACAGGAAGTAGAAGCTTCCCACAAAGAAGGAATTTATGGTTCTTCTTTTGGGAAACCCAGATTTTTACTTGGAGCTGGAAATCAGTAAGTGAAAAATTATTTATTACCTTCATCCTCTTAGCACTGCAAATTGGTCCATGACAGGGTTTTAACTAGTCTTCTGATTGTTAGATGTAAGGATATTTCTATCTAAAGAATGGTGCATTCATTGCCCTTATTTTCTTTTCAATTCTTTCTTCAATTCCTAGGAAGAACTGAAACTAGTTACATTGCTAAGGTGAAGAGGTACATGCTCTGGTATTCTGCCCTGCAATTTCTGCAGTGAAGGTCGCGTGCCTTGACATCTTGCAAGCTCACATGTCAATCATCATTTCTAGCATGCACACTGCTGTGTAGGATGCGGTTACCACCCAGAAATTATAGCAAGTTAATTTAAAGGCTATATTAAATCATTCTTAAAAAACACATGAACACAGTTGGTGTCCTTGAGCACTTGGAAAATTAAATTATTCTTTAGAATTAGCCTACTGAGCTAGAAGAAAATAAAGAACACTCATGAAACGGGAAAAAAGTGACAAAAATTCCAATGACGAATGGTTTTTAATTATAATTGCATAATAGTCTCTTGTTACAAGTGCCACTTAGTGCTTTGATAATTCCCACCACTGATCCATTAGGCCCCTTCATACATGTACAGGCACCCAGAGTAGAGGACAGAAGAATATCAGAATATTATCTAACTGCACTCGAGTGCCTTGAATTAGATCAATTTAGTGGCACTCCTAACCATCCTACTATTAGCAAATGCTGGGAGAATGAGAAATGATAAGCTGCTTCTACCTAATATTCTAGTGAATAGTTTTATGCTGGGATAGAAAAGAAACAGAATATAACAAAGGTAACATTTAGTTTATGGTAATATTTTATTGTTTTACCTTCCTGATGATTATGAATGATGCTGCTACAAACATTCATGTACTAGTTTTTATGTGAACATAAGTTTTCATTTCTCTAGAATAAATTCCTAGAAATCGGATTGTTGGATCACATGGTTATTATATGTGTTGAGAAAGTCTGACTTTGAAGAATCCCCATGAGATACCATCTGTCTGCGATGGTGGTTGTATTTGTTGTATGTGTTAATACTCATAGAACTATGTGTAGACGTTGAGTCCACAATTTTTTAGTGGAGAATTATTAAAAATGTTAATAATAAAAGTGCATAGGACAAGCACATGGTGAGGCAATAACGAACTGAAAATGTTAAACTAAATCAAAATCTTTACCACCAAGTCCACAAACAGCAAATCAATGAAGAGAGAAATTTGAGGTCTGATGTTTAAATAAAAAGAGTGGACCACTACTCTTTCCTCTATCTTTAAAATTCTAAGTGTTTAAGATTGTCTGGAAAATTTATATCAATAAATATTACCTGTGATGTTGGCAATTTTCAAAGCCCTAATTATATTAGGAAAAGAGTTTTTTGAAAGGACCAGAGATCACTTCCGTGAGAGGGCAGAGATACAGAACAGAGTAGTTCTGCTTTTAATAAACAGAGTAAGTCAGATTATGCATTTTCACAAATAATATGCCATTTCACAGCAATAATTATAAAACTGGAGCTATCTTTGTCCCTTTTCTACTCTCAAGAGGAGCCATCACTTAGATGATGATCCCAACTTACCTTAGACTAATGCTAGGATGAGAGATGAGATGTGAAGAAATCTTGAGCTCTTAGTTTTCATTCACTGATTTGTTCACTTAACAAATATATGTTGGATACAACTACACAGCACAAACTGAGTGTTTGGGATTCAGTGGTGAGTGAATCGGAATCTGACTTAGCAATAGAAGAAGCCAAATAATCACACAAGCATTTAAGTAGAAACTGTATTAACTATTTCAAGGAAAAATAAAAGGGACCCCCAAAAAGATGCATCAGGGATGTTTTAGGGGAAAGTATCTTTTCTGAAGTTCAAAGAAGGCTTCCTTGGAGAAGTAACATTTGAACTTAATTTTGTGACTGCTGATCTACATTTCTTCATTCCAATTTCCTTTTTCCTCAGCACTCTGGCTAATATCTATGAATAATATTCTCAGGGTATTTGCTTTAGGTTCCAAATGGGACCTAAAATTATATTAAAACCTGGCGGTAGAACCAATGGTAGGGGCTTAGGTGGCACTGTGAGAAGCGGACTGGCATTACCCACAAGATTTCTGATGAAGTTCTCACCACTGCGCAATATTTACACCAGACTATCTGAGGCACAATGTGAGATGCAAACACTCTTTTCTCCTAGGCTACTCTGGTGCTCTGAAAAAAGGGTTTAATTCTTAGATGTGTTACCTGGGAACAGAAGGAAGAACATGATGTGTATCTGACAAACATGACATTACCAGTCAGAGGCAGAAGCTCTTCTATTGAGAAATACCAGTTTCCAACTTATGAAACCTAGGGGAATTATTTTCCCCATTATCTAGCAATGGATTAGCAAACTAAAAGCTCACTATAGCTAGGGAGCATTGGGTAAAGAACTATGGGAGGAAACAGAGGAAAACTAGAACCTTGATCTGGTCCTTCATGTTACTATCTTCAGGAAAATACAAAACTCACCTATTAAACAAACTGAAGGTAATGACAAAAAATATTATAAATGATAAATAATATAATCAGACATTTAATCTGAATGCCAAAGAAATACCACATGACAAAGTAGTCAGATACATAAAAATTTAGCAGAGTTTCTCGTGAAGTGGTGGAGTTATGACAGATTCTTAATGTATTCTTTTTGCTTGTCTATACTTTCAAAATTTTCTTCCATAAGCTATTTTTTCTCTAAGAATACAAAAATAATAAAAATTTTGTAAAAAATTACATTACTATGAACTTCAAGTCTTCAACTTGATTATTTCTTTGTCTGTGTCTAGTCTAGTAACAAGCCTATCAAAGGCATTCTTCATTTCTATTTTTGCTTTACAGTATTTTCTTTTGATTCTCAGAGTTTTGATTTCTCTGATTACATTACTTATTTTTGCATGTTTTCTACATTTTGCGTTAGAGCCTTTAGCATAGTTATTTTAAATTTCCTGTCTAATTCCAAAATCTTTATCATATCTGAGTCTGATTCTGACGTTTGCTTTGTTTCTTCAAGACTGTGTTTCTTCTAGAGTTTTAGTATGCCTTGTAATTTTTTGTTGAAAGATGGACATGATTTATCAGGTAATAGGAACTAAGATAAATAAACTTTTACCTATCAGTTTAATTTTTATCTGGCTAGGAGTTCCACTTATATGTGAAATCTAATAAAATGATACAAATGAACTTCTCTACAAAACAGAAACAGATGCACAGACTTCAAAAACAAATTTATGGTTACCAACGGGGAAAGGGGGGGGGAGAGGGATAAATTAGGAGTTTGAGATTAACATCTACATACCTCCTCCTCCTCCTTTTTTGTCTCCTCCTTAAATTGAGCCTATGCCTTGCAGTTCTTTCAGCTGTAATCCACTGGAATTACACTGTAGCACTGTCAGTGTGGTAGTAAGGTATGTGGAGGAGAAATGCTCTACAGTCTTACGAATATATCTCAGTCTTTTAGTGAGCCTGTGTTTCTTGGCCAAGACCTTCACGTGTGTTTCTTAGCTTCCCTACCTATCCGGTGAAACAGGAAAGCTAGAGGGTGCCAGAGTCAGAGAAATGTCCTTTTCCCCTGGAGGGATAAGGCTCCGGTAAAGTCTTCTCTTAAGTGTTGATATTTGTTACAGAGACCTCTCTGGGCATATTTCACAATGGTTGGTCCTCCTCTCCCCTGCCAGAGCCAAGAGGAAATCTTCCTTGCCTCTCTTCACTATGAGAACCTGGTAAGGTTTCTGGAGGTGAAACCGACAAAAGTATGGAGGTGCCCCTAAGACTGTGACCCTCAGGAATTTCTCACTCTGCAGCTAGTCTACCCCATGGCCCTAGCAATTCATCAGAATTATCATTTAAGTTTCCCTATCAGTTTATGGCTCTAGAAGCTTCTGTCCCAAGTAAGCAAATCTCAGCTATGACTCTTTGGATTCACCAGTGTTATGGGCTGAATATTTGTGTCCTCTTAAAATTTACATGTGGAAACCCTAACCCCCCATGAGATGGCATTAAGAGTGGGCCTTTGGGAGGTAATTAGGGTTAGATGCAGTCATGAAGTTGAAGCTTCTATGATGGAATTGATGTCCTTAGAAGAAGAGGAAGAGACTGGAGTGTTCTCTCTCCACCATGTGAGGATACAGCAAGAAGGCGGCCATCTGCAAACCAGAAAGTGGGCCTTCACCAGACACCAAATCTGCCAGCACCTTGATCTTAAGACTTTCCAGCCTCCAGAATTGTGAGAAATAAATATTTGTTATTTAAGTCTTTCAGTCTATGCTATTTTGTTGTAACAGCCCAAAATAGACAACTTGTCTCCTTAGGTTTCAGTGTGGCAGTTTGCCCGGCATCCTTAATTCTCTGACAGGTCCAAGCAAAGTCATTGATCTTCAGTTTGTTCAGTTTTTTCTAGTTATAAGAACAGGAATAACCATTGCCAAGCTGTTTGAATGGAAACCAGAAGTGGCCCCCTTTTATTATTATGTATAACTAGTAATACCTTTGAGCAAAACTGTATGATTTTAAGCATTGAAGTGTTTTAAGGACTGCTGCCTACAGTTGTGAAATATGTGCTCTACACAAGGGCACCCAGCCTAGGAGGCCAGAAGGGATGACATTTAACTTGTGCAGAGGTGCCCTGTGGGCTGACAGCTGACCCTGCTTTGCAGATTGGAAAAAGGGAGCTCCAAGCGGGGACCTGTCAATGATAGCCATCCTACAAAACTGTCCAGTGGCTCTTCCCAGCCTAGTTTGTGGGGTACATTCAGACCTACCCTTAGAATTTCTCCAACCTGATGAGGACTTGATAGAACTGGACCACCAGCACAGAGTCCTTGCAGATCCTTCACTAATTTCCAGCCTCACTCTCTGGGAAGGTCAGAGCCTCGCCTGACAATTTCTTCATCTTTATTGTGCCTCCTGCTGCCTCTTGCCTGCCTGGAGCCTGGTTGACTAACTAACATTTGAAAGCAACAAGTGTGTCCCCGTGTTCTACAATCTTAGCCTGGTAATGGACTCCCTCATGGTTCTGGGAAGCCAAGTGGCGAATGTAAACTTGGGTGGAAGAGAGAAGACTTGTGCAAGGCAGCCAATGTTCCCAGTGTGGAGCCAAAGGTTGCATCTAACAGGGGGGTTTGAGCAGCATTTTCCCAGCCCTAATGATTAAATCAGGCCCTTACAAGACGGGAGGGGTTGGTGGTATAGAACCTAGTAATGATTCTGGCCCTGCACCAGCAGCGGGCAACCGTCATTTGTTTTGCTGCCTAGCGCTAGGGCAAGATCATTGTTTATTATGGCTCCAAGGCAGTAATCATTTCACATCATGTGAAGATTTTTTTTCACTCAATTTACTCTCATGCTCTGGGCTGATGAGAATAATAATGACATGTTGATTACTGGTCCCTTGACAGATGATGCTTGCAAATGCAGGTCACCACTCACTCCTACCCTTTTCCCCCTCAGACATCATAAGGTTGTGATTTGGGATCTCATTCAGTCACTACTTTCCCATCCCAAGGTTTCTGATACTGAGAAGACCAAGACAAGATATTTCTTTTAGGGGCCCCCAATTCCTGCAGTCTGCCCTTTGGGATAATTTATGCTGATTTGTTTTAAAGAGACAGACATACATAATTCATGTCCTGTGCATTGTGGCTTTTGGCCATTGAAAATACTATCTTTCTTTTGGCAGCGCTTGCAGGAACTAGTTACAATAAACATTTCATACTTCAGTGGACACTCTTTTCTCAGCTAATAGGAGCCTGACTTAAATGTAGACTCCATCATGAGAGGAGTGTATTTAATGGTGAATTCAGCTGAGCCTTTTCATTCCTTCCAAAGCATAAAATGAATTTATTATCAGTATCAATAGTTGGTTTTTTTCAAAAGGAGTCAAGGTGTGAAAGGGCATGAAAGGGAAATTAAAATGAAACTCTTGGTGGTTTCATGGTTGGAGGCCAGTTGAAAACTCAAACTTAATAGCTGCTTTTGAACTAGCCAGGAGAATTTTAGGGTCAGAAAGCACACAGATTTGAAAGGAAGCGTCAGGGCTGGGCTTCCCACCCAGAAGGCAGAGGGCTGGACAAACTGGAGGCTCCTATGGGTTTCGGGAGCACCGCTAAGGATGGCTGAATTTATACCTGTGAAGATTACAGCGGCATTAAGTATAATCTACACCAGTAGCGCCAAAGCGGTCTTTTAAAAGTGCAAATCTCATCAAGCTCCTCCTCTCCCCCAGACCCTTCCCTGGGTTTTCCATTTCCCATGGCTTTGTCCCAAGGCCAACAGGCCTACGTGTTCAGGTTTCTGCTCATGTTTCATCCACAGCAAGCCTCCTCTTGCCCTTCCTAACTATGCTCTAGCTACTCAGGTCTTCTTTTACTTGTCCACGCTGCATACTTTCACCTGAAAAACTCTTGCTCTCACTACAAAATTCATCCTAAGGAAAAATTTCCTATTTACTCTGGCAAGTTCAAGTCCTTCTGTTAAATGTGCCCACGCACACTTTTGCTCCTGTAATTGTTTGATTGTTTGAAATTTTTGGTGTTTGTGTCCTTCCACTAGACTGTAAGCTCCTTAAGGGCACCTGGATTCTGATTCACAGATGTAGCCTCCTAGGGCATAATCAGCCCTCGATAAATAGTTGCTATATGAAGAAATGAATGAGGGCAATAGTTCTCAAATTCTGGGGGCATCAGGATCACCCAGGCAGCTGGTTAAAGCACAGGAGTTCTGATTCATGGGGGTGAGACCCAAGACTTTGCATTTCTAATGAGTTCCCAGATGGTGCTGGAACAACACTTCGAGAACCACACAATATTGGGAAGCCCTTCCACAAATGTGCTCTTACCATGGGGGTCCCAAGTGAGGAGATGTGCATTCTGGATCCATCTCTGCAACTAACCAGCTGGAGGTCCTTAAGCAGTCCCTGATATTTTCTTCCTAGTCAGTTAATCCTTTTGCTTCTTCCTTTGCGGTATCCCCTGTACATCTCCGTTCCTCCCCTTCTAGATGGGAACCTTCTAACCTTACCTTTGGACTATTATAACCACATTCTAATCATTTTCTTGGCCCCCGCTGCCTACCCTATGAATCCCTCATTGACTTTATTGCCAGTTTTAAGTGCTTCAGAGACCATCATGACCATGCCCTGCCTTTATCTAAAATCTTGATGGAGATATCAGCAGTCAAGGTTTTTCACAACCTGGACTTCCTGCCCACCTGCCCCAATTCAACATGAGACTCCCCATAACTTATTGCATTTACCTAATCGCCCACCTTTTCTGACAGGCTATCAGCTGCATAGAAGCAAGCACCATGCTAGTCTTGTTTAACTGACATAAACTTGACCCATATTTGTTGCATCATAAAACATTACTGAACAGAGAGGTCGCTGAATACTAGATTTTCCCTTCTGTACAAAAACAGTAATCCTAGAAAGCACTTAACTGGGGTTACTCTAAGTCAGATTTCTTCTAATCGCTTTATACATATCAGTTTATTTAATCCTTACAACAAGCATCCCCATTTGACAGATAAGAAAATCGAGGCACAGAGAAGTAATGTATCCAAGGCCTTACAAGTGGTGACTCAAGGATTCAAATCAAGAAATCCAGTTGTAGAAGTTCATGATCTGACTTACCATGCTATACTGAACAGAGGAGTAGCCCAAATGATGCCTAAAATTACGTAGACTACCAAGAATATATCTGTGCCCGTTTATTGAGCTACACATAATCACTCACACACACAATTTGTTGTGTGCAGGGGGCTAAGACAGATACTAGGGAATCAAGCATGAATAGAACACAGTGAATAAGATGAGAGGCAGATGGAGTCTGACAAACCATGTTCCACCATTTTCTGAGCTATGTGACCCTGGGGAGTTACATCAGGCCCCAAGGTAACCATCAAACGCTGCACAGACAAGTACTTCGCAGATGCTTACTAGGAAGGCTCACAAAAGCTTTCAGAAACAGGACCAGCAGGCCTAGATGAGAGTGAGTATATAAAAGGCCCTCTATGTAGAGAACTCCAGCATTGTGTCTTCCTCCCTATGAAGACACCTATTTAATTCTTATTTTGTTTGATGATTTAAAAATGTCCGAAAAACAAGGCCAGTTTAAGAATCAGGTGGTAAAACAATTTTTATCTAGAGTAGTGATTTTCAAATTTTATTGTGCATTACTATCACTAGACTCTTGCAAGATTGCAAGGTCAGACCCACCAAATCATCATTTCTTGAGACTGGGACCCAGGAATCTGAATTTTAACAAGCATCCCAACTGTTCTGCTGCCTTTGATCTGTGGCCAACACATTGAGAATCACTAAGGTGTAAATTAAAAGCAGACAGGGTACTCCTCAGAGCTATTCACAAGACAGAGAGGAGAGAGAAGATGCAAGGCTTGTTGATCTGTTTGGCAGAAGAAATGGTTAAGCCGCTTCGAAATTGAGATGCAGGTGGAGAAATTTAGCGCTCAGAGTGCCAGCACAAGGAGGAGCTATGAAAGGAACCACATTTGTAATACAAAGAAGAGTCAAAAATAAGATGAAAGAGATGGTGTTAGGAGATAGGAAAAGTGACCTGAGATAGACAAGAATAAAAGATAAATTTTAAAGGCATAGTCAAATCTTATAATAATTAGGAAATAGGTAGTAGATTGTTATTTCGATTATTGTTTCTTTAAAAACTTCTCTGGTTATTTTCCTACTTAAAATGAAAAATTTTTCCTCCTGTTGTCTAAATAAAGTCCCTCTGCACCCCAACACACACACAGACACATACCCACATATGCATGGCTCTATAGGTTCTGCATTAATTTCATCACTGGCTGATGGGAATTGTTAGCTATTTTAGAGATTAAAGGTAACTTCCATGGGGTACTGTGAAGATTACATCCAATAACGTGTGGGAAGATCTTAGAACAGTTTCTGGCAAGTAGAATAAAAAATTGTATTTATTATTATTAATTATTAATGTGCAATTATGGGACTTGGAGAGCATTTCCTGTTAGTTGGATCAAGGTTGTAAGCCAGAGAGCAAAGCTTAAAGGCACAATAGTTCCATAGTCTCTAGAGAAGCAGCAAGGTTCCTATTGAAGCAAAGTACAAATTTCCAGTGATAAGCATAAGAAAATGAATTTGGAATCCCAGAAATCAGAGAGGATGATGCAAGGCCATCAGAGAGCAGAAACCTGATCTCTAAGAGAAGGTGTTCTAACCTGTTGAAATCTTCCTTATACTTCAGGCCATAACTCGCTGTCACTGAAGTTGCCAGTAAGGCCAAAAATTATGGGGAAGGAGTAATAGCGGTAGGTGTGAACTTGGCCACGAATGATTCATGTTCAACACAAATTGGGACATGAGAAAATGGCTTTCTTTGCATGAGGCCATTTCTAAGATCCTGAGATAGAAAGTGCATATTTATATACTTTTATCTTAATTTCCTTTTAACAAATAATGTGGACTTTTAATTAATAGACTTGATATTTACATACTGACTAATAAGTATAACACCCTGAACTAACAGACTCACTGTTATTTAAGGAACTAATTTAGAAAAAGTCTTACAAAACTCCTGAGAAATATAAAAAGCTTACTACTGCATGCAAGATGAGAAAACAAAAGGGCCCAGAGAAACTTCTCTCATTTATGAGCTAAATATCTGGCAATCACAAACGGGCAAAATGGATCAGAAACACAAAGTAAAGAAAGCATCGAGTAGCCAATGTGCATTAAGTATCTAACAGCAGACAGTAAGCGTGCAGGGTCCTGGCACAGTGACCCTGCAGGAATGTGCCATCACTTCAGTCTGAGGGAGTGAGTCACACACAGGTTTTTCTCTGAAGCTAATTAGTAGTATTTGAGGCACAATTCTAACGTGTTCTGACCCTACCATACATTATAAACAACAGACCAGAATGTAGTTTGAGAAGGTGGTGCTGGTAAGAACAGAAAGTGGCAGGGACTCGTCCATTAGTGATGGAAACAGACAACCTGTGAAACACAGACATGGATTCAAAATGACACTGTGAAGTTATTTAGTTACTATTTCCAAAACATTATAAATTCATGTCCTTCTTTTACAAATGTGGAAACAAAGCAGTGGACTGCAGCCTTCCTTTGCACACTATACATGCTTCCTTCGCACCTGCAGAGACTCTGATATATATCTTGAGGTGCAGGTAGCACCTCAACTAAGGGTTGGTAGTGATGTCCCTCATTCATAGGTTAATTACTTACATAGGTGGCTAATAAGTCCCTACAATGCGCTAGGCACTCTTCTAGTGGCTGGGAATACTGCAGTGAACAAAAGAGAAAAATCCCTGTCCTTGTTTTGCTTACATTACGTTGCGTGAGTGTGGAGAAATCAAAATAATTAAGATGCATAGATAGTCTGTCAGTGAAAAGTACCATGGAAAAAATCAGGGAAGGAGGAAAGGGAGTGCCAGGTGGCGAGGCAGCAGTTGTAAATGGGAGGCTAAGGAGAGCCTCATGTGAAATGATCTTCGAGGGGCTTCCCTGGTGGCACAGTGGTTAAGAATCCGCCTGCCAATGCAGGGGACACAGGTTCAAGCCCTGCTCCGGGAAGATCCCACATACCACAGAGCAACCAGGCCCGTGCGCCACAACTACTGAGCCTGCACTCTAGAGCTCTTGCTCTGCAACAAGAGAAGCCACCGCGATGAGAAGCCTGTGCGCTTCAGTGAAGAGTAGCCCCTGCTCGCTGCAACTAGAGAAAGCCCGCGTGCAGCAACGAAGACCCAACGCAGCCAAAAATAAATACATAAAATAAATTTATATTTTAAAAAAAGCCCCTCAATGGACAGGTTTAAAAAAAAAAAAATCTTTGAGCAAAGACTTGATGGGAGTGAGGCGGGGGGTGATATCTGGAGGAAGAGTATTTCTGGCAGAAGGAACAGAAGATGCAAAGGCCCCACGATGGAGGCATGCCTGGACTATTTGAGAAACAGCAGGGGGCAGTGAGAACAAGAGACGGAGCAGGGGGAGACAGTCAGCGAGATGAGCCAAATCATGAAGGTCTCCATAGGCCATGTGACCTGGCCGTAGGTGCAAAACCACTGCAGGGTTTGATGTCTTACAAGTTCAAAGGATCACAAGAGATTCTAAGGAGGCAAGGGCAGAAACTTTAGAAGGCTACTGGAATAATGCTGATGAAAGATGATGTGGCTTGTACCAGCATGTAGAGGTGAAGGTAAGAAGTGGTCAGATTCTGAATATATAATGAGGGAGACTTGATAGGCAGTGGGAGAAGAAGAAAGGATCCAAGATTGACGCTGGGGCTGAACAACCAAAAGGATAGAAGTCATCAACATATGCTGCTTAACAGTGTAGGCAAGTATACTTTATCCACTGAAAAAGGTTCCAATTCAGAATGGATACCATAAAACTAAGTTTGGTGCTTAAAAGCCTATGGATTCAGTGAGTTGGAAAACTCTGTCACAGAATCCCTCAATCCCCAAAGATATTGACTAGAAGAGACACTGTTGTCTTTCAAAATCAGGCCCTCCCTTCTACCGGGTCTTTCTAATTTCTATTACATTGCAATACCAAGGGTGGAGTTAAAATTCAATTTCTTAATGTGTAATAATACTAACACATGGCAGTTGACAAACCTATTTGGTCCACACAGTACAGATGAAACTGGAATTATGTTGTTCAGAGGAAATTAGGTATCATCTGGTGATTCTTTAATCCTCTCCCCACACCCCAGTGCTGCCCATGTGGTCTTAAGCATTCATGAATGGAAAAGTTGTGACCTTTTGAGAAGAACAAAATTCAACTTATATGGACTTTTCCTAAATAGGAATCATATCTTATCCACCTTTGGATTTCCAGGGCCTAACACGGGGCCTGACACGTAGGATGAACTCAATAATTATTTCTTGGTGGAATATTTAATCTGGGTTTGGGGGTAGGAGGGCCAGATGTCTATCTGAACCAATGAAAAATCTGAATCAAGATAGTTTGTTTTCCTAAGATAGATATATTCAGGTATGTTGACTTAATAAAGTTGTACCTAACAGAGGTCCTCAGGGAGCAGGCTTTAATGAAAAGATAAGAGTGACTTATAATTAGTATATCAATCATTTGCATGTGAATACATGCTCGGAAGCAATTTATTCTCTTGACTAGCTTAAATATTCCATTGCAAGTGTGTTTACCTGATTAATTTGCTTAGCAAACATTACCTTCTAGTCAGTACAAAGCTAAAGTTCGGCCCACCCTCCTGTCCGGATATGCAGAAATTCTGAATCCTGAATTTACTTGTGCATTTTTGACAAGCTGCTGAACTTCCCAGGGCCATAGGGCACTTGAGAGAAAGGAGGAGAGGGAGAGAGAGAGGTTTCTTTTTGAACACAAGGATTTAAATCATACAGTCACTTCCATACTTTTTTGATTCTGATGTTTGATTCTATGATAGTAATTAATGGAGTCTAGTTTAATGAAGCTTTATAGTGTTGGGTCAAGTTCTCCCCATATGCAAGCTTCTTCTTGGCTAATCGATGAGTCTTTAAAATGGAAAAAGCAATCACTCTTCCTGGAGGCTGAGATCCTATAGAGGTGTGATTTCTCTGATATATTGAAAACATCAGTGGTGGCCTTGTGTTAGGTTTTGGAGACACTCACTAAAGGAAACGGGATCATCCCATCATGTTTTACTTTGTTATGCATGAGTTGAGTAGTCTGTGCTTCTACACACTTCAGTAGAAGTAGATGGCTTTTGACGGAGTCAGATTGCCTGCATTGGAACCAGGGGTCTGCCATGTGCTTGCTGTGTGACCTTAGTTACTTAACCTCCCCAAAGCTCCATTTCCTCATCTATACAATGGGGACAATGAGACATCTGCTACACAGCGTTCTTGTTGGGGTGGGATCATTTAAGATATTTATGACCTGCTCACGGGCGTCAGCTATGATTATTGCTTGTCCAGGGCTGCTGCGGTACATCTGGGAAAACCCTGCCAGTTCCCTCTCAGGTCTGAATCGCAGTAAACTGTCCAGAACACACACTCAGCTATCAAAGGAAAACAAATTATTACAGGGAGATATTAGCGATTCTATTCTTAAAACTCTTGGGCAAAACCACACTTCACCATGATCCTCAGAACCCTCCTTAAAATACCTGCAATCTGGTGTGTTATTGAGGCAGCCCACAGCCGGGAAGGCGGGCAGTACCTATTAAAAGTTGTTTGGAGATTAGAACTCAGAGAACAGCTGGGTACCTTTGTTACCGGCAGGCTGCTGACTCAAAATGATGGAAAAAAAAAAAAGCCTCACTGGAATGAAGAGAGAGAAAAACCGCAGAGCTGAGGGTAAAAAAAAAAAAAAAAAAAACAAGCAGCTCTTGGCCTTTGAAAACAGATTGCTCTGCTGTCCTGTCATGAATTAGGTGTATAGGCATTCACAGTTCCACACAGGGCCTAATCCAATTTTGGGGGGGAAAACCAACATCAACAACATGATAAAAACCCAGGGCCAGGTGCAGGCTGTTTCCTCTTGCTGCTCTGTCGGAGGAGGCATTTGTTGCTTTATTTCTATTACAAAAGTCCACACACTGCCCGCACTCTCTCTGCCCAGCCCCACTTCAGCCTCCGGGACGGCAGGAATGCTGACCATGGAAAGGCTCCCGCCAGGGAAGGAGAGGGAGCTGCTACCCTGTCGACGATTAAATGTGATTCACATCACTAAGTGCTCACACCTCATGATTCCAGGCACTTGACTCTGTGTGTGTGGATCCCGTTATAACTCAGGGGCAGGTCACAGAAATAACTTCCATCTCTCAGTGCCTTCAGGCACTCTCATTGGGTCTTTTTTTCTTTAATAAATTTATTTATTTATTTATGAATTTTTGGCTGTGTTGGGTCTTCGTTGCTGCGCACGGCATTTCTCTAGTTGCAGCGAGTGGGGGCTACTCTTTGTTGTGGTGCACAGGCTTCTCATCGTGGTGGCTTCCCTTGTTGCGGAGCATGGGCTCTAGGCGTGCGGGCTTCAGTAGTTGTGGCACGTGGGCTCAGTAGTTGTGGCTTGTGGGCTCTAGAGTGCAGGCTCAGTAGTTGTGGTGCACGAGCTTAGTTGCTCTGCAGCATGTGGGATCTTACCAGACAAGGGATTGAACCCGTGTCCCCTGCATTGGCAGGCAGATTCTTAACCACTGCGCCACCAGGGAAGTCCTCATTGGGTCTTAAAGTAGTTCACCAAGGCAGGCAGAATGGAGTTTCTTAACCTCTTTTACAGGTGAAGATGCTGAGACCCAGAGTGGTCAAGCAGCCCACCCAAGGCCACAGAACTAGTGGGTGACAGACCTGGAATCCGGGGAAAAGAACATGTAACTCACTACTGAATATACACTGACATAGGGAGATCCTGCCAGAAACACGCTCCTACAACGTCATGACGAACAAACACTGTGCCATCTGAATGCTCTACTTTGGTTAAGTCATCTAGTCTTCAGTGCCAGTGACGTGAGGGGAACAGTGTGCAGCAAAAAAAAAGGGTACAATTTTAAAACGAAGCCTTTCGGGCTTCCCTGGTGGTGCAGTGGTTGGGGGTCTGCCTGTCAATGCAGGGGACACGGGTTCGAGCCCTGGTCTGGGAGGATCCCACATGCCGCGGAGCAACTAGGCCCGTGAGCCACAATTACTGAGCCTGCGCGTCTGGAGCCCGTGCTCCGCAACAAGAGAGGCCGCGATGGTGAGAGGCCCGCGCACCGCGATGAAGAGTGGCCCCCGCTCGCCACAACTAGAGAAAGCCCTAGCACAGAAACGAAGACCCAACACAGCTAAAAATAAATAAATAAAATTAAAAAATATAGATATAAAACGAAGCCTTTCACCAAGCTTCACCTTCTCGTGTAAGAAAGAGATTTGAGCCTGAACGTTTCAGGAGAGAGCACTCTTGCTATCCTCATCCTTTCTGATTATTTGTCCAGATGAAATTCCTGCAGCTCTCCACTGAGATGAGCAACGTGCTTGAATACTAGAAAACATGGCATCGACAGAAGCCAGGACTACTGCAACCGGTAACACAAAGCCTGTCCCCTTCGGCATTTGCTTCCTTAATCCCTTTAGTTACTCATGTGACTTCAGTTGTGTATGTGAAGGTAGATGTGTCTTCACTTCCTTTGTACATGTCCATTGGGCCCAGCCCAGTGTGTTACACTAAATCGCTATTGATTCATTCTTTAAACAAAATGCTCATTGAAGAGTTTTGGAGACACTGGCAATTTTAGGAGAAGGATCTTGTATTAGGAGTCATCCAAGGCTCTTGCCCATCTGCACTGGCTCACTGCTCTGCCATACTTCTGTTAATGGTAGGCAGAAGCATAGCAGTAGGGGTGTAAGTTGCCATGTTATAATTTTAAAAGGCTCCCAGAAAGTAAATACATCAAGATATCAATTAAGTAATTTCATCATGTAAGCAGATCTTTGCAGGAAACTGCCCTCAGCAGGAAGCCCCTTTTCTTGTCACTTTAGCAAAGCTATGTTGTAACTAACTGTTAAACTGGGCACACACACGCTCTACTTATCTCCAGCCCGAGCACGCCTTTCAGATCTTTTAATCATACAATACCTTGCCTAACCTGTCGGTTTTTTCCATAGATCAAAGAAGTAGAAATGAAGAATAAGTAATTAACAGATGACCAGATCTCTTCCCTGGCTTCCCTTTCAGTAATCTCAGGAAAAAACGGTGTGGCCAAACTGTATGAACACGATAACATCTAGAGGACGATCACAATGAGTTGATGAGGCTGCCCGCAGTGGGGCGAGGGTGACAGGTCTGACACCCCCCATCTCAATGATTAATTGAGATTACTTCCCTTCTTGCCTTTAAAACTTTCACGGCCCAGCAGAATCTTCAGACGTGGTTTTTGGGGGACACTGAGTTCACCATCTCCTCAGATGGGTGGTTTTTGGTGGGACACGGAGTCCACCAGTGGTTTTGGGGGGACACTGAGTCTACCACCTCCCCAAATTGCCAGCATTCTGATTAAAGGCACCTTTCTCTTCTACCAACATTTCTCTCTCTCTCTCTCTCTCTCTCTCTCTCCTCTCTCTCTCATATTGATTTTTTGAGTGGTGAGCAGCCGGACCTGATTCAGTAACCATCATGGACTGATTTTTTTCTCCTAGTTTTTTATATTTTGAGAATGAATTCCTTTCATATTGGCAAAATCCCAACAATGACATGAAAAATTTTCAAGTGTTTCTATTCCGCCTAGGATTAATACCGTTCTGAATGAGCTTGTTTCATCTGTGAAATATTAAGAAGTGTTAAGAAATAACCAGGATCATCTGCTAAATCTATTAGGAAGACGGCACAAGACTTTGCTGAGTTCAGTTAGTTAGAGCTTGGTGTGAATTTGGCCCAAGTCGTGTGTTTAGTCTCCTTGAAGGACGTTTGTTTAGCACATGATGATTTCACACTCCCCTCCCTCTCTCCACCCCCCCCCCCCCCGCCCCACCCCGTTCATCACTTTCCCCTGGGCACTTATGGATTCTATTCTTGTAAACACAACTTTAAATATCAGTTTTTCTCTAAAAAGGAGCAGTTCATTTTTATGAACGTCTGAAGGTCTTCCTTCTACGAGATGCCTTGGCGAGGCTTCATTTGCTCTGGAGGTCTTGGGCCCTCCCCATAGTTTAGCAGGCTCTTTCTAAGTGAATCAGCTTCATTTCCCCTGTTGCTCTACCTTAAACCTGGGAGGTGTTTGTTTCCTGGGGCCAGGGCTTGCCGGCGTTCAGCTGCCTGCACACCACCTGCTACTCCAATCCCGGGTGTGCATTTTGTAACAACACAGCTCCTTTGCCAGTTGTTGAATAGGGAGAGGGGCAGCTGTGAAAGGGAGAAGGCTGATTATTCATTTTCTTTCCTTTGGAAATTCTGCTTTGGGATCCTGTTCCTACTTCGAATGTTTCCCCAGCAGCCCATTCCATTTAGCTCTCTTGCTAGGGAGCATTTTCTGTCAATTTTCTGAAATGTATATATTCCAGGCAGTTCGTTGGAGGTTTTGCAGAGATCCTTGTTAGCAAAGCTCAGCCTGGCTTTACTTTGTATTCCAGAAGCCTAGAATTTTAGCAACTCACAATGAACTCAATTATCCTTATGTGTCATACTCAAAGGATAGGGCTTTGCGAATCAGCCTAGAAAACAATGATAGTATCTCTTGGCCATAGAACAAACAGAGAATTGATCCCATCTCCTTGGCTTGGAGACCAAGGATTTATCTCTTGGAACAAGTTCTCAGGGAGGATAGCCAGTGACCTGACATTTTTCTCATATGAGTTCAAAAACAATATGTAAGCTAATAATTGCTATCTTCTCTTCTTCAGAACTCATTTTTCCCCCCTCTGACTTGTTTTGGCTCCAGCCTTTAAAAGCAGAACCGATCTACCATTTCAGGTGGATGAGCACAGATTAAGGGTGCAGGGTGACTGTGGCTCGCTGTGAGCCCTGGAGTCACTTCCCATCCCACAGATATTGCAAAGCACAGACCTAACTACATCCCTGCAACTCCAGTGCCTGTTTGGATATTCAAATATTTTCTCAAGAAGCAACAATTATATATTAACTTACAGCACCTGCCCTCTGGGAAATTCAACCCTCGGGGTCTTTGGGTATAACGGCCTGAAGTTGCTTTTATTTTACTAGTTCTTGTCAGCACTCTTCTACTCAGCTGATATGTGTTTTTTCTCTGTTTTATGATTTATGCTTCAGAGGGATTTGTATAGGCAAAGTGGATAAAGCCATAAATTTTCTTATAGGGCGTATTTTAAATATTACTTTGAATTCAGAACCTGTGTTCTCACTGTGGCTATAAATGCCTTTCTCAAAACAATTCAATAAATAATTTCAAGGGCAGTGTCTCATTTATGAAGGCCTTTCACAGTTAATAGGACTTCCCCTGACAATTGTCATAGTGTTTCTGGTATACTACAGTATATTACAGAATCCAGTGTTAGCAACTATGAACTAGAATAGTAGAATTTCTGTTAAAGTCAACATAATTTGATAATTAACCACACATGCTATTATACATTACCCATTCACATAATTAATGAATGTTATATAGGTCTGTCTTCAGTTGAAGCATTTACTTTACGTATCTTATTGACTTTCCCCTGAATAATTACATGTATTTCAGGGGCAACATTATTAGTAAAATTCTAAGACTGTGTTAGGACATAAAAATTGAAGTGAAATCAATCTTTCCAATGTACAGAGCTGACACCACAGTAGGGGTATGTATATTGAAAATGTATTTGTTAAGAGTTAGGAGGGTCTATATGAATGTAAAAGCTTATCATTATTGGCTTTTATATGTCCTTTTGCTTTGAATTCCTTATTATTTAAATGGAATCGAAGCAGCAAAACTACGTAACACGTGCATATACAGTACTAATATTGACTCATCAGGTATTTGATCCAATGTGGTCATTCAATATATGTCCTTCAATTTTGAAAATTATTGTTGGAACAATGCCAAAGATAGGAATATAGTTTACTTATTTAGTAAAGTGCTTTGATTCTTAGGAAACCTCTCTGCTGAATGTCAGGAAAGAGTTAAAGAATTTAAATGAGCCCCAAAGGGATTTTCTATTGGGGAGGCAGCAATTATAAGAGAAGCCAAAGCATCACATATTAAACAAGACTATCTTGTTTTGTAGGCAAAAAGGGAAGTTTTTGAAAGGGAAAACAGACAAAGACCATGTAGAAATGGCATGCTGTTCTGAGGCAGACAATCTTCTTGTCTAATTAGCAGTTAACTAATTAGTTATTCCTTTTTACCGAAAGCAAAAGGATACAAAAGTGTCCCAGGTCATGGGAAAGAAGAGGAGCCATTAGAACAGGCTGGACACATGTGACATCCCGGGTAGAAGTAGCTTTAGCTTGGTAGCCAGATTCTTTATAGGGGCTCCTGGTTAGCCAAACTGTGGTTGTCAGGAAAACCACAAAGATTGAAGTTATCAATCTAGTTCTAGTAGACCTATGGCTGGGGGCAGAGTTTGTAATCGATGAAGGTAATAATCTTTTGGCAAAAAATGGTTTTCATTAGAAAAGTGTCCAAAGAAAAGTGCTGCTTTGGGAAAGCTATGAAGAAAGACAAGTGAAGTGAGAATCCGTTAGCCCAAAGATTGGTGCAACCTAACCTAAACCAAGATGCCTCCTAAGTGCTTAATTAGATGGAGGGAAGTGGTTCCCCTTCAGCACTGTACTGAAATAGCATGAATGGAAAAACACAAATAGACACGTGTGTAAGATGGAAGACAAGTTAAGGGGAAAGTTCCTTAGCAACTTAGTTTAAAAAAATTCAGGAGAAGGGTGAGAAGCCAGAATATTTCTAGAAAGAGGAAATGATGACTAGCTTAGTCTGGACAAGAGGTTCTAATGAAAACTTGGATCCAGAAGTTAGAAAAGTATTAATCTCTACAAATGAGGAATTGGTGTTTAAATGGGAAAGGCGTAATGCTTACTGCAAATAATTATATCAGGGCCTCTGCACACATCTTGATATATCTGTGTGTAATTCGTTCATGCTGCTGCTATGCTTATTCTAGAGGAATTCCAATTTCCAAGGTTCCAAACTCAAGCACTCCATTCAAATGGTGCTAATGCAGGAAAACGATGAGTATGGATATAACTAAATAACTACCTGGTCATGACTGCAGTCTGCTCAGGGTATGGAGGCAACTTTGAGTTGGGGCCCTACTTACATAAACACTAGATGTGTAATAAACAGCAGGCTTCTCTGACTTAGATCTATCTTAACAGGGCTGACAGGTCTTCATGGCTCCTGCCCACTAGTCTAGCTCCATCTCTTTCCATTTCTTGACTCAAACTTTATATTCCAGTAAGACTAAATTTCTTGCTATTTGATAACTTTGTACGCTATTTATTTTGCCTGCAATTGATTTCTTCCAATCATTTGCCTCGTGGGTGCCTGTTCACACTTCAACAACTCAACTAATCTTTCATCTCATTTAGGAGGTCTTTCTAGAGTTCCTGGACAATATTAACTGGTCCTTCTTTTGCATGAGCTTTGTACCTTATAGGCTTAAAAAAAAATTCTTGCACTTTCTTGCTATATTTTGTTTGTTATATGCTCTTTCCCTCTGTAGTCTGGGGACTCTTTGGGGTCAACAACTGTGTCTTATTCATCTTTGTGCCATGATTTCTGGCATAATGTCATAACTATCATGGCAGGGGCTCAATGAATCACCACTGAATGAGTGAATGGATATATCAGAACCCAGGAACTCAAATATGAATCACCAAATAGGGTCACCTTCAAGTCTAACAACTTTTCATGCAATATTTGCAGGACAGCCTCTTTTTAAAATTACACTTTTTATTGAAGAATAGTTGATTTACAATGTTGTGTTAGTTTCAGGTATACAGCAAAGTGATTCAGACACACATTCACACACACATATATGTATATGGACACATATATATTCTTTTTCAGATTCTCTTCCCTTATAGGTTATTACAAAATATTGAGTAGAGTTCCCTGTACTAAACAGTAAGTCCTTGTTGGTTATCTATTTTATGTATAGTAGTGTATGTATGCTAATCCCACCCTCCTAATTTGTCCCTCCCCCCCCCTTTCCCCTTTGGTAACCAGGACAACTTCTACTTTCTTTTGTGTATGGGGGGGCAGTTTTTTTGTTAAGTGCCAGCTACTCTGAGTTCTTTACATGAATGAACTCATTTACAGTGTTACCACAACCTCATGAGGTTAGAATTACAAATATTCTCCTTTTAAGTGAGGAAACTGAGGCATGACAAGGTCAAGTAACTTTCCCAACATTAAAAACAGACAGCAGTAGCTGGACTAGGGCTGAACCATGGGGAGGAGCTTCAGAGCTGAGCTCTTAACCACCAGGCTGCTCCACCCTAATTGTGAGAGGATTGATGAGTGCAGGCTTTCCTTAGCTACTTCTGGAAAATGAGCCTGCAATTTCATTTTCTGAGATGATAAGAGGCATTTTAGCCTAAGCAACCCAACATTTATAATGAATTTAACTTGAGACCATGCCAGGACAGACATTTATCATGGTTCATTTAAGTAACTGTTCATTAAGTGGCAGGGGAAAAGGAAACCACTATGAGACCAGAAGGGGCCTCTAATGAGAAAAAGAGAGGGATGTGGGAAACCAAGAATATGAGGTATTGGGAATATATATTGTAGAAAATTGTAGAGATGCGCATATGCTCATACGTTTTAAAAGCACTGCTTATAAAATCATAATACACGTAGCATTACAGAACCCTACTGAGGTCACAGAAAAACACTCCAACAAACAAAATCTATTTTCAAAAAACACAGATTTTTTTAACTTGTATTTTTCAAACACTGTGAAGGATATTCACAAACCACAGCAATATATTAAAGTTCCCATTTGTTTTCTGTATTCACTTCTCTGAGACACCATGGTTGCTTGCTTCCCAGCATTTTCCTTTAAATCTCTTCTGAATGAACTTCCTGAATTTCCTTTTCCTGTACCACTATTCTTCATGATTCTGTGCCATGACATACCCAAAAAAGAGCTTGGCATTGAAAGAAGGCAAGGCAGGAGAAAGAGTTTAGGGCATAGCCAGAATCCTTTTAGCAGGCAAAGGGAAGAAGACTTCTATATATTAACAAGTGTTCCGCCCCTTCGCAGAATTAGAAACCGAGTGCAAGCTGCCTGCCAGTGGGGCTGTGCCGACTGGACACTCATGAAGTATAATTGTCTATAAATGTTTCTCAAAGGGACAAGGCTGTGCCCTTAATTTCAAGAAATGAGGCGAACAACACAACAAATCAATAAATTTGACTACGTGATTTTAAAAGTTTTTGAAGCTCTACATAAAAAATTTAAATGTAAAGAGAAGCTCAGATTTTCATTTAGGCAAAATGCAAGAAAAAACACATTACTGCATACACATTCTAACTAATAATAGAGGCACAGTTAAAGGTGGGGAGGGGCAGGGGAAGTAAAGGAAAGTTTACCAGAGGAAATGCCTTCTAGACTAGCTTGAAGCATAGGAGGGGTGTGTGTGTGTCTCTGTGTGTGTGTGTGTGTGTGTGTGTGTGTGTGTGTGTCTGTGTGTGTGTGCGTGCCTGTGTGTGTGCGTGCCTGTGTGTGTGTGCCTCTGTGTGTGTGCCTCTGTGTGTTTGTGCCTTGTGTGTGTGTGCGTGTGTGCCTGTGTGTGTGTGTGTGTGTGTGCCTGTGTAAAAGTATGAGTAGGACATCATAAAAGTGGGATCGCTTATGAATCCATTGAGTACATTTAAGTCTTTAGGGCCCTGTGTGTAAACAGCCTCACATCTGGGTGGACCAGCTCTTCACCACAGAAGAGGAAGGGATGAGAATATTTGTGAGTTCATGGCATTTACTCTTTGAGGGAGTGAGGGCTCACTCAGTCACAGCAAATCTCAAATCCTGATGTCATTTGATCAGACACAACAATTTAGTCTTTCAATAGTCTCCTAATGAAAATTTTGGTCCCTCATAGACACAAATGCCAGGGCTCCACTCATCTGGTGTTGGGGCCCATGAGGAGGTGTATTTCTGCTGTCTTTTCTGCCAGGAAATGCCCCCCTCTGACCCACGACCTTGTGCCTTCTGCTGAAACATCAGCTCCACGGGGTCGCAGATGTGCTCCTCTTTACACATTTGCCACACTCCCTGAAAATGGGAAGTTTATGAAAACATATGCCGAGCCGGAGCCCATGTGCTCATCAGCATGAGATAAGGTGAGCGATTTTATTTTGGTCCTGGGAGATTTTTCAAAACCACTTTGCTCCATTCCTTGCATTTACAGTGTAAATCAAATGTTGTATGATTATCACTCCCTTCCTTACAAACTACATTGTGCCTTCTTTCCTGTTATTTTTTGGTTGATGTTAGCAAAACAGATTGCTTCATTAAAAGTTAGTTGTGGTCTTTTCAATTCCTCTCCAAAGAATTTATGCTAGTGCAGCAAAGGCAAACTACTAACAATCTGCCTTGAACATTATGGCTTTATGTTTGACTGGGAAGCCTTCACAACTGAAAATGAACCCGGATATCAGAAATTGAGAAACTGCTGAATTGGAAGTCTCCCAGTAATAGCCCAGTGTAACTTCCTTTCCACCTTTTACTGGTTTAAAGACTGCTTGAAGTCTTTTTTTCCTTTCCTTCTTTTTGGGCAGCCATCTTATCACCTCATAAGACAGACCACTCTTAATTGTTAAAACACTTTTCTTTGTATTTTAAATGAAAAAAAATTCTTTCTTCCTGATAGGCTCATGGCAGTTTCTTTCTCTACTATGACACAGTGGTTTATAACCCAGCTCTTGATAATAATTCTACTGTTCTAACATTTATTTAGTCCTGCCTACCTCCAATATTGCTGCTGTTGGCTATTGCCCAGTGAGTGCCCACAATTCAATAGCTGCTTTGCCTATACTGTCTCTAAACATTAAACAACATCCCAAGAAGTTTTATTCATCCCATTGTACTGATAAGAAAACTGAGGCTCAGAGAATCTAACCAACATTTCCTAAAACACACAGGTTAATTAGCAGAACCAGAACTTTGAACACAGGGATGCCAGGCTCCAAAATTCATGTTTTTTTTTTTTCCCCACCACAAAATACATGCTGCTGTTTACTTGATGTACTGCCACTATGTATCAGGCACGAGTAGGGTGCTATAGCAATAAAGGGATGTCTACAGTACATAGTGGGCTCTTGAGAAGTTATCAATTTGTCAGGAAAGACAGTCACATACTAACAGTATCTGTGGCAGGAAGACTTCATCAAGCTAAGAATCTCATTCCCTCACTAGGTGGAATCATGCCACAGCATTGCTGCTTAACACTTCCTCCTTAGAGCCCAAAGTCTATATACAGTGAAATACCAAAAAGTTACCACTGTGGACAGCTGAAAAAATATCCTCTCAAAAGAATATCCAAGACCTGCTGTGTCTGAATCTAACATCTATTTATTCATACTGCACCTCACAGTCTGGTTTCTGAGAGCTTGGAGGTAGGTGAGGCCAATATAGACTCATACCAAAGCAGCCAGAATTCTAGACTTGGGTCCAGATCAACAACCTTCCATGAGTTCACAAGGGATGGTAGAGGACAGTGGGATGGACAGATGGGCTGTTGTCTTAATGTTCAAGTTGTGCTGAATAACTCAACTGTCTGGAATTCCTCCTTATCTGTGTGCTTTGTGTCTGAAACCGACTCTGAACTGCCCTTCTTTGAGTATAAATAATAACTCTAATTGTACAGGGTGTGCTGGGTGTCTGTGTGTACATGTATGCAGTGCGTGCATGTGTGTGTGTGTGTGTGTGTGTGAGACTGAGAGAGAGTAAGAGAAATTGGCTAAAATGGAAGGTCACTTTAAGATTTTTAAAATCCAACCAAAATGAGCATTCATATTTTTAAAAATCTCAATTCTTTTTTTTTTTTTTAAAGTTTGACAAACTTATTGGTATTTTAGTAAAGACATTCATCTCAGTCGTTTCTCTCTCCCATCTTCTTTTTTTTTAAATTGGGGTACAGCTGTTTTACAATGTTGTGCTAGTTTCTACCGTACAGCGAAGTGGAGTTCCCTGTGCTATACAGCAGGTTCTCATTAGTTATCCATTTTATACATTACTGTATATATGTTAATCCCAATCTCACAATTCATCCCACCCCCCCTTCCCCCCTTGGTGTCCATACATTTGTTCTCTACATCTGTGTCTCTATTTCTGCCTTACAAACCAGTTCATCTGTACCATTTTTCTAGATTCCACATATATGCGTTAATATACGTATTTGTTTTTCTCCTTCTGCCTTACTTCACTCTGTATGACAGTCTCTGGGTCCATCCACATCTCTACAAATGACCCAATTTTGTTCCTTTTTATGGTTGAGTAATATTCCATTGTATATATGTACCACATCTTCTTTATCCATTCGTCTGTCGATGGGCATTTAGGTTGCTTCCATGACCTGGCTATTGTAAATGGTGCTGCAAGGAACATTGGGGTGCATGTGTCTTTTTGAATTATGCTTTTCTCTGGGTATATGCCCAGCAGTGGGACGGCTGGGTCATATGATAATTCTATTTTTAGTTTTTTAAGGAACCTCCATACTGTTCTCCATAGAGGCTGTATCAACTTACATTCCTACCAACAGTGCAAGAGGGTTCCCTTTTCTCCCCACCCTCTCCAGCATTTATTGTTTGTAGATTTTTTGATGATGCCCATTCTAACCAGTGTGAGGTGATACCTCATTATAGTTTTGATTTGCATTTCTCTAGTAATTAGTGATGCTGAGCATCTTTTCATGTGCCTCTTGGCCATCTGTATGTCTTCTTTGAAGAAATGTGTATTTAGGTCTTCTGCCCGTTTTTGGATTCGGTTGTTTGTTTTTTTGATATTGAGCTGCATGAGCTGTTTGTATATTTTGGAGATTAATCCTTTGTCCATTGTTTCATTTGCAAATATTTTCTCCTATTCTGATGGTTGTCTTTTCTTGTTTATGGTTTCCTTTGCTGTGCAAAAGCTTTTAAGTTTCATTAGGTCCCATTTGTTTAGTTTTGTTTTTATTTCCATTACTCCAGTAGGTGGGTCAAAAAAGATCTTGCTGTGATTTATGTCAAAGAGCGTTTTTCCTATGTTTTCCTCTAAGAGTTTTATAGTGTCCGGTCTTACATTTAGGTCTTTAATCCATTTTTAAAAAAATAAATTAATTTTATTTATTTATTTATTTTTGGCTGCATTGGGTCTTTGTTGCTGTGTGTGGGCTTTCTCTAGTTGCGGCGAGCCGGGGCTAGTCTTCATTGCAGTGCGTGGGCTTCCCTTTGTGATGGCTTCTCTTGTTGCAGAGCATGGGCTCTAGGCATGTGGGCTTCAGTAGTTGTGGCTGGCAGGCTCTAGAGCGCAGGCTCAGTAGCTGTGGCGTTTGTTGCTCTGCAACATGTGGGATCTTCCTGGACCAGGGCTCGAACTCGGGTCCCCTGCATTGACAGGGGGATTCTTAACCACTGTGCCACCAGGGAAGCCCTTTAATCCATTTTGAGTATATTTTTGTATATGGAGTCGCGGAGTGTTCTAATTTCATTCTTTTACATGTAGCTGTCCAGTTTTCCCAGCACCACTTATTGAAGAGACTGTCTTTTCTCCATTGTATATCCTTGCCTCCTTTGTCATAGATTAGTTGACCATAGGTGCGTGGGTTTATCTCTGGGCTTTCTATCTTGTTCCATTGATCTATATTTCTTCTTTTGTGCCACTACCATACTGTCTTGATTACTGTAACTTTGTAGTACAGTCTGAAGTCAGGGAGTCTGATTCCTCCAGCTTTTTTTTTTCTCTCAAGATTGCTTTGGCTATTTGGGGTCTTTTGTGTCTCCATACCAATTTTAAGATTTTTTCTTTGTTCTAGTTCTGTGAAAAATACCATTGGTAATTTGATAGGGATTGCACTGAATCTGTAGATTGCTTTGGGTAGTATAGTCGTTTTGACAATATTGATTCTTCCAATTCAAGAACATGGTATATCTCTCCATTTGTTTGTGTCTTCTTTGATTTCTTTCACCAGTGTCTTACAGTTTTCTGAGTATAGGTCTTTTACCTCCTTAGGTAGGTTTTTTCCTAGGTACTTTATTGTTTTTGTTGCAATGGTGAATGGGATTGTTTCCCTAAGTTCTCTTTCTGATCTTCCATTGTTAGTGTATAGGAATGCAAGAGATTTCTGTATATTAATTTTGTATCCTGTGACTTTACCAAATTCATTGATTAGCTCTAGTAGTTTTCTGGTGGCTTCTTTTGGATTTTCTATGTACAGTATCATGTCATCTGCAAACAGTGACAGTAAAAATCTCAATTCTGATTTACTGGAACTTACAGTGCATCAATCAGGAAAAGAGAATCACAGAAGAAAAAGATAATTTAGACTTAACCTAATAAATTATCTTATATTTGGCAGCAATGATTTGGGCTCAGAGAATTTAGACATTTGCTCAAGACCACACAAATAGTTAGTGACAGACTATAATTTATGAACTTTTTCCGTTCCATGGCACCTCACCCTACAACATACAAGTTTGCAGTTATAATTATTGCAATATGGAAACTTTTACAGCTCCCTAATGCCTGGAGTAAGGCGTGTAAGACATAGGCGTCAACCATAAGTAAAAAGAACTGACATTTTGGAACATTCTTCTAAAACCACAAACTACTTTAGCACTATCTCCTTTGCAGTAACAGAGTCAGTGAAGTACAGTAGAAAGGAAACAGGTATTATATTCAGACAGAGCTGCGTTAGAAGCTTAGCCTTGTGACTTCTTAGTTGTTAATGATTGTAGCTAATTTACCAAGCTTCTCTAAATTGTTTCTTCACTGCAAAGTGGGGAGAATAAAATGTACCTACGTACATGCTTCTAAAGGTTTAATTAAGTGTGTGAATTACCCAGCTTAGTGCTGGTACAAATGTTAGAGCCTGCCTAAGACTGGTAAAAATGGTGTATACAGATAAGAGAGAATCTGCGCATTTCATATTTCCTTTTCTTCCATTTGCTTTCAGTTCAAAACTCTAAAGCACTTCCTGATAATGGCTGTTTTTCAAAGAATGAGATTAGAAAATTCACTTCATTAATACCTTTTAATCTCCACTACATTCACCACCTATAACTTGCCCCTCGGGCTCTCCTCTACAGAAATCAATGTGCTCCTTACTGAATTGTCAACTTGCGTAAAACTGTCAAGGCCAATGATAGGGTTTTGGGAGAAAAAGATATGAAAAAGTCACTGGTACACACTGGGAATTTGATGATGAGATATATCTTTGACTGTCATGGGAATCTTTTTAATGACATTTTCCTGGTTTCTTTGAATTTTATAGAGATGTTAAAGAAGGTGACATAACCAAAGGCCACCATCTTTCACCCTTGAGTCCTGGAATTAGTTTGTACTAGGTATGAAAAGAAGCTATAAAATTCAAGGGATTTTTTTTCCCCTACACATTAAATTTCATTGTGTTCTTTATAGAAAAATTCACATCTTTAATCTATTTTTTAGTATTTTGTCCCATTTCAGAATCCCACCAGAATCTCAAGGTGATAATGTACTTATTCATTCATATTCTGCAATGAACAATATCTTATATTGTTTACTGTCCCTCACTTTCTCCCCCATGTATGTTACCTTTGCGCCCTTTCCTCTTTCTTCCATTTAACAAATATTAATGATTATGTGAATGACAATTCTGAATAATATTGAGAGGGGAAGAGAGATGAATGAAATGTTACCTCCTCTCATGTCAGTGGGGCTGGAGTTGCCAGATACCTGGTTCAGTAGCACAGGGAGGGGTGAGGGGAGGAAACAGTGTAAACATTTCTAGAGAAAGCAAGTACACTTCGGGGGTCTAATGCAATGTGACTTTAGTACATTTCATAGATTGAATAAAAACTGTGCCCAGACAGCACGCATGCTCAAACTGGGGCACCCTGCCTGGCCAAGCCCCTGGTGTTAATGAGACACTCTGCAGCACATCCTGGCTTTACCAACCAGAAAAGGAGATGCCAGTGTATGCCCTCCGGGCATTTGAAGCTGGCACTTATTTTCAAATTTCCTTCCTGCCTGGCAGAGGAAACACTTTTTCAGACACATGATAAAACTGCAGCATGGTGTGGGATAACGAGGCTCTGGCAGGGACTATTTCAGAGAACTGTTGTGCTCACCAGCTGCATTGACTGTGTGCCCTCAACACACACACACACACACACACACACACACACACACACACACATCACTCAAGAGCACTGATGACCTCTTTTTACCCCACAATGAAGAAGAATTTTCATCTGACATGGCTCACCCAAGAGAAATTTGTCAAGTGATATATAGTATGTTAGAGGAATGTGGTTGAGGGTAGGGGGTTGGGGGATTGGAGACTGGAACCAAAATCATACAAATGCATATTTGCTTAATACTATTAGAAAAAGAACTCTTCCTTGCTCAAAACTCAGAAAGTGCAGGGAATCCTATTCCATTTTAAAAAACGTTTCTTTATGAAAAGTTTCAAACATATACAAAAGAATGGGAAAACGAACCCCCAAGTACCCATCACCTAGCTTCAACAATGATCAAATTATGGCCAATATCATTCCCTCTATCCTCCCCACCTCCACCCAATCCTCTACAATTGATTCTATTTGTTGTCGTTACATTGTGTTTGTATCAGGATTCACCTAAGGTTATTACATTGCAATTGGTTGTTGATATATATTTTAGTTTTCTTTTCATCTATAAGTTTTCCCCATCTGGTTTGAAGTAGCCTTTGAATTCTAAACTCCAGATCCTTGTACTAGGAGGTGCAGATCTGCCTTTAAAACAACCTGTGGCAACTTAAATGTCTAAATATGGAGGAATGGTTAAATAAACAGTGGCGTATGCATTTGGTTAACTATTGTGCACAATGTGGTTGAAAGAATGCCCTCTCTGTGAAACCTAGGGCAAGGCTTATTTTTGAGCCTCAATGTATCTATTTGTAAAATGAGAATAAAGGATTAAATAAATTAAACTCAAGGATTAAATAAAGTACATACATCTCCAATCACAGTGCTCATTACATAATACCAGAGCATACAGGGGTATTTTGATATCATTTTAATATATATAATACTTATACATTTTTAATGGACATATTTTATTTCCCCCTAAAATCATGTTAGGCTGCAGCTGAGCAATGAGGTTGGTGCTTCAGGGAAGCAGAGAATGGGGACTGCCTCATACATCATGGCATCATGGGTCAGTCTTAAGTCTCACAACAGACTTTCCTAAGAACAATGACAATCTGAAAGCCAGGTTTGTGGAGCGACAGCAAGGGTTTCTAAATTTTAAAGTTACCTTTCCTTCATATCAAGAGTATGGCCTTACCAAAGTGTTCTCTGTTTGGTTTGGTTTCATTTTTTTAAGTGTACATAAAACACAAAATAGTATGGTATGGTAGTTCTAACCAGACAGGAAGAGGAAAGAACTGTTCTATCTGTGCTGACACAGGGGAGAATTCAAACAAGAAGGGAGAAGAATTTGGGGAAGAAGGTGGGATGCTCATGTGTCTTGACTTCTCTGAGGCAGGTATTTTAAGGGTGAAGAGACTCTTCCATAAGTTGAAGAGAAAGTTGAAAGTATCTGTTGCCTTTTCTCCATTTGAAAGAATCTCACCTCAACTAAGGATGGCACCCCAAGTAATGCAGGAGAGATGGTGTAAAACTGACTGATGAATATGGCTAGATAGATGACCTTAAAACAGTTCTGACTCCCTCCGAATACTGCATGTGCATCCCTTCTGGGGGACCCAATGTCTCAACTGGCTCAGGAGAGTGAATGTGGGGTTTCTGAGAAGGCCAGTGAACCAGCAGAAGCTGGGCATTGGAATAAATGGAAACCCCTGAGACCTCTCCCCTCATCACCATGGTCTCAATAAGCCATTCACCTACCCACTCCACCCCACCCCCAAAAATCCCCACCCAGATGCCACCTTGTAAAGAAGACGAGGGACAGAAATCTGAAACACTGAGCATTTTTCTGCAATAAACTCAATTGAACTTACTATTTCATAGATACAGACTGTTTAGCTGGAGAAGACTAAGCTATCATTAATTGCCAACTTTTCCAATTACCTATTAGGTTGATGAGAAAGATCAAGTTAGCTCCAGAAATTTAAAACTCTGTATTCTCTCTGCACATGTGAGTGTATCATGTAATCTGATGCCCTAATCTACAAAGAAAAGGGAAAAAAGCAGAACGCAAAGTATGATTATAACCATGTAAAACGAAGCTTTAGAAAACGGGAGAAAAGATCGAGAGTCATTACAAATGTAATCTGTATAAATGTAAATTTGTCCAAATTACAAAATGTAAATAGTGGTTGTGTTTGGTTTGGGCAGCCTTGGGTTCTAGTCTTCTCTGTTTTATTTAATCATAATACTTTGATTTTGTATGAAAAACATATTTTGAAACTTGGAGAACTTATTACCTTAAACACATTATATTTAATAAGCAATGACTGAGCACTAACGTTTCACAGGCATTGCACTAATCACCATGGAAAATACAAAGATGGATGAGGTATGGTCCCAATGCCAAAGGAACTCACAGCATGGTGGAAGAAACAGATGGATAAGTGGCAAAGGGAATTCAACATCTACTGTTTCCCAGCTATAAGAAATTTAGTTTTTCCCATCTACTCCAAACCACCTCCAGAGGACTTCAATTCAGTTTGATGATGAAAACAAAAGCATGAAACTAGTATGATAATTTGCATTTACATATCTATCCTTGGAAAAAAAATACACATATAATGAGGGTATGCCATGCCTTTACTAGTGGATACAGCTTGCTGTGCACGTATGAGAGACCTCCAACCATTTACTGGGACACCTTGAAGTTTAGCTGCAACACTGTTTCACGGTTGACATCATGAAGCCATCTATTGGATGAAACCACTTTATAATGAGGTCCCTTTGTTATTTCAACAATGAACTTCCCTTAGATGTAGTACACGATTAGTATCACATTAACTGATATAAAAGTGTACTGCATGACAAATAGTAAGAAGAGTTAAACTTCAGAGTTTTAAGAAACATTAGACTTTATCTAGGTTAGTAGTTTTCAAATTTTAGAAAGCATCAGGGACCACCTGGATGGCTAGTTAAAACACAGACTGCTGCCTCATCTTAGTTCTGATTCGTTAGTCTGGGGTGGGGTCCTCTAATTTGCATTTCTAACAACTGTGGTTTCTGGCTGATTCTACAGTTGTTGGACTTGTACTTTAAAAACCATTAATCTACATCAATTTCTTTTGCAATTTAGGAATCACTTTTCTGTAACCTTTGGTCTCTGCTCAAATAATTCATTGAATGAGGCACTCACTAAATTGCAAGGAAGCCAGTTTCCCTGTTGGACAGGCTAATTCTATAAGAATTTACTGGAGTCAAAATATGTTTCCTTGAAACCTTTGTTCACCACATGTCTATTCCTTTCTGCTCTAAACAACTCTTCAGATGTCTTCTCTTAACCAAGCTGCAAGTTCCCATCCTTCAACCATTTATTCTACATAATTCCTGTTTATCTACCATGTTATCATCCCCTGCTGAAACTCCCAGTTATAAAGACCACTCTCAAAACAGGGGGCTGAGAACACAGCATTCTAGATACTGATCCACTGTTACTAACCCCTTCCATAAGCTGATGTCATATATCCATTAACAAAGAACTGGGTTTTATTACTTTGTTTAGAGCAATCATGCCACTTTAGTAGTTGATACTCCATAGAAGGTCTGAACTCTTTCACATTCTGAACAGATACTGACCTTTCTCTTCTTATCCACTTGAAATAAGAATTTTGCTTTTATTCTGGCTAAATTTCATTATCTTATTAGCTCATAATTCCAGTTTACCAAGTATAGGATGGTGGTTAAGAACAAGGCCTTTGAAGTCAGACAGTCCTGGGTGCAAATCATAGCTCTACCGTTTAACAGCCATGTGGCCATGGACAAATTACGCAACCAGCATAAACCTCGGCTTCCTCACAGGCATTACGGTGATAACAGTAGCTACCTTACAGAGGTATTTCATGAGATAATATATACAAAGTGCTTAGCATAGTGTCTGGTGCATATTACGTGCTTAGTAATAGTTAGCCATTATTATTTTATTAAAAGCAGTCTAAAACACTAAGGTTTATACTGTACAGAGTAAGAGCAAAAGTCTTTTACAGAAACCTACAAACCCTTATTAGAATTTTTCAAAAAATTAAAATAAATAGACAGTTATAGTTTTTGCCTCAGTGAGACTGGAAATCATAAATCTATCTGTTCACTCCAAGGATATTTACAGACTTAGCACAATTTCAATCAAAATGGCAATATGGGGCTTCCCTGGTGGCACAGTGGTTGAGAATCTGCCTGCCAATTCAGGGGGCATGGGTTTGATCCCTGGTCCGGGAAGATCCCACATGCCGCAGAGCAACTAAGCCCGTGCGCCACAATTACTGAATCTGTGCTCCGCAATAAGAGAAGCCACCGCAATGAGAAGCCCACGCACCACAACAAAGAGTAGCCCTCGCTCGCTGCAACGAAGACCCAATGCCGCCAAAAATAAATAAAATAAATAAATTTTTAAAATGGCAATATGATATTTTAAATTGCAATAAAATTTGCATGAAAAATATGAGAAAAGGCAAAACTCTGATAGACAATCCTAACAGGAGAAAAGAGAAAGAAATCTAGCCATATCAGACATTAAACTTATACAAAAGTATTAGAACTTAAAGCTGTGGTATTGACATAAACACAGAAAGGCACACCAACAGGAAAAGGTGGAAACATTAGAAACAAACCCAAAACTATGTGGAAAGCTAAGTCAGTTTTCCCAAATAGAGGGACAAAGAAGGCTTATTTAATAAGTTGTATTAAGATAAAATAGGACAATTTAGAAAACCAAAGTGTTAGACCTACACCTTACACAATACAAGAATCCACTGAGGAAATGCAGAGGGATGTGTTGCCACTACTGAATATACAGAAACTGGAAGCCTCTGTAAGTGAAAATGTTGTAAATTAAATTTTGTCCTATAAAAACAACTGATTCAGAAAAATATTTGTACTGAAAACGTCAGGTAAATTTACATTTGTAATATATGAAGAGTTCATTCAAATTCAGAAGGAAAACCTCAAAACCTAAAAATCGAATAAGCCATGACATTAACACAAAAATTACATAGAGAAATATCAGTAATAAATAAATACAGGGGAAAAGACCATTCTTAATGGAGCCTGGAGATACCTTTAATCACCTATTTAAGTAGCTAATAAATTTAAAAAATGGTACCCATTGCTGGTTAAAGTTTAAGGAATCTGTTGTTTTCACTTATTTATAATGATCATTTCAATTGATACATTCTTTTTGGAAGGCAATATATTAAGAATAATAAAGATGGATATACTCTGATCCAAATTTTAGACTCCAGAATTTCTCCTAATGGCATAATTCAACAGAAACAAAAACCTATGCACAGAATAGCTATCTATGATTCCAAGAGTGAAAAAAAAGCATAAACATCCAAGATTACAGGGATAATAAAATCAATTCAGCAAAATATTATATAGTAATTAAAATAATTATGAAGAATATATAGACATGTTTAAAACACCATCATTAATGAAAATAGCTCGTGCATGCATTTTTCTTTTTGCATTTTACATGCCCACAGGATGTGTTTTATCCTGAGTGTAACAAAGTAAATGCAGCGGTGTGTAAAATGAAAAAAGGACTAACAGTACTAGAGGAGAATTATTTTAATTTTAAATCATTATTTATTAAAGCACTATTCTTGAAAAGTTTTACATTTTGTTTTAGGTGTTATGATGGGCCTAGGACTGCTGATAGAATTGTCAACCAACCGAAGAAGCAGGCTGGACCAGCTTCAGTTCCTCTCAGGACTGAGGAAGAATTTGAAAAGTTCCTTAGTGATAAAGATGCTTCTGTAGTGGGTTTTTTCAAGGATTTATTCAGTGAAGCTCACTCTGAGTTTCTAAAAGCAGCCAGCAACTTGAGAGATAACTACCAATTTGCACACACCAATGTTGAGTCTCTGGTGAACAAGTATGATGATGATGGAGAGGGTATCACGTTGTTTTGTCCTTCACATCTGATGAACAAGTTTGAGGACAAGACTGTGGCATATACAGAACAGATGGGGCCGAGACTAGCAGTAAGAAGGACTGTTAGTGGGCTGCTCTAATAGTTCTGGAGAGGATGCTGAAGGCCTAATATAGGAATGGAAATGAATGAAAGGTTGGAGAAATATTCCACAGGTATAACAGGTAGGGCTTTGTGATTATTTAGAGATGAGAGGAAAAGGAGAGGAAAGTGAGGCGTCAAGTTCATTAACTAGTTTTCTGGTTATGGGTAGTTGAGTGAATGGTAGTACAGCAACTAAAATTAGAAATGAAAAGAAGGAACAGGTTGGGGGACGATGATGAATTATTAGGTACCCATATGCGCCAGGCACTGCTGAGTTCTGAGGTTACAAAGACGAATACGACACGGCCCCTCTCTGTAAGAAGCTCACATACTGGTAGGAAAGACATAAAAATGAAGACGAATAAAATACAGATTGTTTGTATAAAGTCACCTATCTGGATTCTTAATAAAAACCATTAAATATCTAATCATGAGGAAATAATCAGACAAATCCCAATTAGGAGATATTCTGCAAGGACAATCTGACTCTTCACAAGTAATATTGTGAAAGATTTTTAAAAAGTGAGTTCAGTGTTGAAGGACAATAAATATGCATGACAACTAAATGCAATGTATGATCATTGGTTGGATACTAATAAGAATAGTTCAAAGGACATTAATATGATAACTGGGAAATTTTGATTATGAAACACAAATCAAATAGTACTATCATATCACTGTTAAATGTCTTAGGTATACTAATGCTATTGTGGTTATGTAGAACAGAGTCCTAGGTATTCAGACATAGATGCTGAGATAGTTAAATAGTTAGGGTAATATGCCATGATGCCTGTAACTTATTTACAAATATGTATGTTATTTGTATACATGTATATTTATACATATAGATATATGAATACATGTATATTTCATATATATAGATATTATGACTATATATAGAGAGAGCACATGTGTGAATGTGGCAAAATGTTCAGATTTGGTGATTTTATATTCATTTTATTATTCTTTCTTCCTTCAACTAAAATCACCAAATTTGAACATTTGTATACTATCATATCAGTAACAAGTGTAGGAGAAATATAAGAAGATGAAACAGAGATTTTTAGTTAAACCCTTCCTCCAAGATTTTCTCCATGGTTCTATTTTCCTACACATGATACTTTGTGAAAACCTTTACTTTGCAAGAGTTCTGGCTTTGACAGTTAGGTGAGCCACATTCCAGGGTATCATGGAAACAGACACCATTGATGTCATAACTCTGCACAATCAGCCAGTGTAGCTTTCGTTTTCTCCAATGGGAAGACTGAGCCCATAAGAAAGGATATACTCAGACACATTACTGGGACAGTTTCATAAGACATATGACAAAACCTCAGTCTCCTGCAGAAAATTTAATCCATTTTCAAAATGTCACTCTACAGCATTCTACATCCTGAAATCTTGTCTACTGAGTAGATTTTTCCTGTCTCCCATTAATTCTGGAAACAATCCTAGCAAGTTCCATTTACTGAATACGTCTACGCACCAAGTACTATGGCTGGTATTTCGCATATATGATATTCATTTATCCAAAATGTATTTATGAAGTCAATACTATGGGCTAGTCACTATTCTAGGCACTGGAGACATAGCACTGAACAAAAGAGATATAAACCTCTGCCTCTTGGAGCTGAATACATCTCAATGATCTCATTCAAACATCATTAATGATTTCATTTAATCTTCACAATAAATCTGAAAGGGAGCTTTGGTAAGATTTCAAACCTTGCCTAATGTTATAGTTGAATTCCAACTATACTCTTTCAAATTCCAAGGTACCATTTTTCTTCCATATCATCCTTCTTCTTTCCAATAACTCAGCATCACTGGAATTTGAAGAACTTGCAAGGTGATGTACTTAAACAAAGATCTGATCAAGAACAAAGATGTACTTTTCACAGAACCCAAGTTAATAAAAAATAGGATACACAGTCCATCTAAAATTATGCAAGAGAGTCTGGGGGACAAAGTTTGCACAGCAAAGTGTTGGAATTTCTTATATCTAACAATAAGTATATAATATTCAAAATCACAATTGCCCTGGGCACTGCAGGCATTCCCTCAAATTCCGTGTGTCCTCTCTCTCATTATACAGTTAGGGTTGTCTCTTGCACTGTGCTCTCTGAGCTCCTATCACTTTGATATGCTAAGCAGCTTTGCATCAGCAGGGGTGAATTGGGCCCAGCCAGTGTTCCCGATTTAAATTTTAATTCATTAAAGAAGCATGCAGTTAGTTCTCTGTAGTGAATTGAGCAATAAAAGTATGAATTCTGAAAAAGACAGCCCCAGTTTATTCCTTTGGCAACTTGATCTTTGACAAAGTTGGAAAGTGCTGCAAGTTTGAGAGCTGCTTAATAATGAAAGCGACAATAATCCTGGAGAATGGAAATGTAAAGTCCTAATGCCAGCAATTAGAAGTAATGACTAGTTTATTAGGCTATCATTTGAGCAACATTATTTCCACTTCGACACAAAGCACATTGCTCACATCTCATACATAGGAGTCAGTATCCACCGTAGGGAATTTGGGGGCTTCCAAGAAGAGCTTAGTTCTGGGACCTCTGGTTCTCACTGTTAAGCACATCAATTCCCAAGATACTCCAGGACTGGCTTTAACACCATCTGTCAGAGAGAGCGTGATACAGCCCAGGAAGTCCTTTACCAATCATAATAGCAGACACCTAATTTTATGTGAACTTACGGCATGCATCATCAAGGATGGGACTGAGAAATTAAAGCTCTTTTCAGCTATAAAGAGCCTAAGCTATTCACTCCCAAGCTTTCTGACAGGAAGGGCCTTACAATTACAGATAATGAATTAAAGCCCAAGGAGTCCAAGATAAGTGGGAGAGAAGTGACATCTATTAGTTCTCAAATGCATGAAATCTGGCATGAAAGGGTTTCCTCAGAGGAAAACACCAATTATATGACAATTTTAATGTGAAAGTGATTTGCGCTTGCAAGAGCTAGATAATTGATACCACAGTTTACTTGTTGTATGCGTGCATAAACAAACATCTGTATTCATATAAATTCAATTCAACAGATATTTATTAAGCATCTACTACATGCTTGGCAGTATGTAGAAAATGGGGATGAAATGGTAACCATTACAGGTATGCTTCCTGTTCTCATGAAACGTATAGTCCAGAGAGGAATACAGAGCAATACATAAGCAAGACCATGTGATAAGGCCTAGAGAGACGAAATGTAAGGTGTAATGGGAGTCACAGGGAGGCTTCCTAACTCGATGTGGAGTCAGGAAAGATTTAGCAGAGCAAATGATATCTACACTAAGTCCAAGAGAAGGGACAGGAATTAGACGATAGGGAGGGGAAGAGAGTGGACCCGGCAGTAGCAACAGCATAGGCAAAGAGAAGGTGAAAAACTCTGAGGGGGGGTTGCTGGCAGTTGAGTACGGCTGGATCTCAGGGTGCAAGGAGAGATCAAAACGGATAAAACTGGAACACTAAGGAGAAGAAAGGTGATAAATGATGGCCGAGAAAACATTGGCTTTTGTGAGCATATCTTTTCTAAAGAATTTTAATTGTATACAGTTTAATATATATTTATATATCTGTATTTATATCAAAATTAATAGCATAGAAACCAAATCTGGTCAAACTTTTAAAGAAGTACTAATCCCAACTTCAAAGAGTCTAAAGCCTCACCTGATGGTGTTACGTTCTGAGTTTTTTTCTGGAGATAACATAGTTTGCTGCAGTTCTGGCAATATTTACCATCAAGGTATTGTGGCCAGGGTCAGGGGTTGCCAACGATTAGACTAGTGGTTCTCAACTCTGGCTGTAAATTAGGATCACCTGGAGAATTTAAAAGTAAACTGCTGTCCAGGTCTCACCCTGAGATTTTGAATTAATAGGTCTATATTAGGATTGGATATTGGTATTTTTAAAGAACAGAGATGTAAATGCCAAAGGCAGGAAAGAATCTGAGCTACTCGACTTTCAGAGCTGATTATATCTTCTCAGCTAGACCATGGGCTGCTTGCAACTGGGGACTATGGTTCCTGATTTTTTGTTATAATTATTGTTATTGTTATTATTTTTTCAACAGCTAGCTGCAGAACAAATATTCAATAAAATATAAACAACTATTGATGAACAATAGCCATGGGGGAGAAAGGAAGGGCAAGTACTATACAGTCTGTGTTTAATATCAGTTACCAGTTGATGAGGGTCTACTCTAAGTCCTTCTGTAACTCCAGCACTTAGCACAAGATGTGTCACAATGTAGGTGCTTAATAAATATATATGGAATGGATAAGTTAACTTCTGTTGCAAGGATGAGGAAAATGAAGCTCAAAGCTTATTTGGGGGTGAAATGATCACATGCTTCAAGACAAAGCTGATCACACTCAACTGACTCTTTCTATCACAGCATGTTCATGAGATTTATCCAGGGCACTCTACGGGCAACAACCCTCTTAGATATCTTGCCTTTCAGAGTCATGGGAATGTCTGACCCATTCACCGCTTTGCTGAAAACTTTATCCCCTCTACTAGCCAATGGTACCACTCAAAAACGTCTCCTCATTACAGACACCTCTCAGTCCACCTTCTCCCACTGACCCAGAACTCTGCTGGGGGTTGCGGGGGGAAGGGGGGGACAACTTGTAGCCCAGGTGACAGAAACAAAATCCTGGGAGTGGATTTGCTGATGTAATGGAGCTGCGCGGAAGTGGGATGTGGGAGTGGGACTCCGGTGAGAGATGAGGGGGAGCCTGTAATAGAACTCAAGGTGTTCATGCTAGAGGGTCACTGGGAACCCTGGCCCTTTCTGTACTTATCATCAGGTTAGCAAGAGAAATGTTGACCACAAGAAAAGAAGGAGGGCCAGACAAATTCGTAGAGGATCAGGAACCTTCTCTCACTTTCTTTTACTTTCACTTAGTTGAGCCAGAGGAGCTATAGTTACATCTTAGTCTTTCCTTGTGACTTGGCATTTCTGTTGGTTTGGCTATTTTTAACACTACTACTTAGAGACTACGGAGGGTGTAGTTCATAAATGAGGCAGACATTTGATAAGACCTGCCTTGGTTTCCAAGTGTTATCGCCACACCTGCATACATATATAGAAGCTTCTTCCTATCTACACCTTAACTAACATAGTATCTATTATGGGTTTTAGAGAATTAATATATGTTATATTTATTGGCTGAAATGTGAAGCTTCACAATCTAGGTTTATCAGAATTTTAGAAATAAGCAACTTAAACCTTTTCTATCACCCCCTCTTTTCTTCCTACCTCTAAAATAAAATAAAGGAACAGGCATTAATTTGAGTTTGTCTTTCCTTGTGAACAGGTTTTATGTTCTATAAACTAATTTACTAAAACTTATAGTAAATAGTTTTATAAATAAAAACCAAAAACATCATATTGATATTACCTATGGATATTGAATTTTAAGTAGAGGTGATCATATTACAGACTATAATTTCCAAAGATTTTTAATTTTCAATATTTCCTTAAGCTTTTCTACTGAGCCTAAGTTTTTGATTTTTATTCTGTTATTTTAGAAATATAGGTTTTTAACTACCTAAGCCCTACTTTCACACGTTCCTCAATCTTTGTGTGCACGCCTCATACTACAGTGTTATATAAATGAATGTGTCCCCTCCTTTTCTCTAAAAATGTAAATCCCTTACATGGGCATTACCAAAACATAATTTGCTTTCTGATTAAAATGAACAAATAAAAATCCCACACAAATCTACAATAAAATATACAGCCTCCCAGAGGGATCCTAGATTTCAATCAAGGAATTTCCAGAAACCATAGTATGGTTTACTTACGGAATGCATTTCAAAGCAAAATGCTGAAAACTCTTTCTTCCTTTTCCTTGTGATTTACCTTCATGTATGAATTGGTTTTATTTCCTACATTCCCACAGACTTAGTTCCTTATGAATAAGGAGCAGGCCTCAAATTCTTTTCCTTTTCCTTGTACAGTGTGGTCTTCTGCTTTGTTTATAAATGGCTTAGTAGTGTCCTGACAGAGCAGATGCAGGTGGTGGGGAAAGGACAGCTCAATGAACAAGTCCCAGCCATGGACGCTGAAGGGCCAGGCCATTGTGGGCACTGCCCATTTCCATCACATTCGAAAGTGTATAAGGGCATTTGCATCAAGACTAATGCATAAAGCATTAAAACTTATGGAAGAAGGGGAATAGGGCCCAACTTTAGTAAATTATGAAGAAATTTTGTGGCTTCCACATTGAATGGGACTCTTCATTGGAATGTTAGGACTTCAGTGTATTTTCTCATACTTTTTCATCTATTTCATGGACTTAGGTAAAAAAGCAGCCTTGCTTTTAAGTTAGGTTTTCACGGAAGAAAAGAACTTACGGAAACTTTTTCGTTAACCATCTGCTATGTTGCTTAAAAATTTTAATTATCTTTTTTTAAAGATATACTCAAAATTCTGTTTCTCTTAAAAATTTAAATAGCTTTCTTTAGTTCTATTTGAAGCCTATGGATATAATTTGATTTAGAAGAAGTAAGTGTAAGTTTTTACGTATTCTATGTGGTCACAACCTGTATTGGTTTGAATAGGTATATGGGAAATGTTAAGAGTGTATGCTTTTGTCCTGTCTTAGCACTCTTTCCATGGGAAAACGAACCTTCCCACATTCTTGAATAAATATTCAGAGCTCATGAGGTTCAGCTGATCTGCCCCACTACCCCACCCCTTCACATTTCAGTGATGCTCCAGTGATTTGCATATGACCCAGGCCTGACTACTCCACTCCTGGCAGTGATTCACCCAAGCCAATCAGCCCATGGCAGGAGCTATCAAGGTAAATGCACTATGGGATCTGCAGCTCTAAGAATGATCTTGGTACTGCCAACCATCATTCTGTTGGTTCTTGAAGCAGAAGAACCAGGCCCCATGGCTTCAACTTGTATGAGGTGTATTTTTGCCACTTGCAACTCCAAAGAATCCCAGTCCGTACAGAGGGAAGTTGAGGGGCTAGCATTTGTTTTATAATGAAGTGTCATAGTATATTTGACATGTGCAAACTCACTCAGTCCATTCTTTTCTTTTAAGAATGATAGAATGGATATGACTTTATATTGAAATACTATACAATTTTCACAGAAATATTATGTTGGATTTTAAGGGATTATCTTGATTTAGGTTAATCTGAGAAGTGGTTTCCATAGATGGTGCTATATAAAATGACCGAAGAACACCATGAAATAAAATAAAAATCTACATGATGATATAATGTTTGCTATTCTCATTTTGAAGTAGCAGCTGTTACAATTATGAATGGGATAACTGATGATCCATTACCAAAAAATTCAAACTAACTTAAGCCAATTTGTCCTTGTCTTCCTGATAAGGTATTGGGTATACTAATTTTATTCCAATTTATTTGGGGTGAAATATATCCCATGCCTAACTCATTTTGGAACCACTAAGTTAAACAAAGTTAAAGTTATTGTTGCTGTTTTTAAACTGCATGCCTTCTCAGAACTCAATTTACGTTAATGTGTGTTTTAAATCTACAAGAAAGAAACAGAATATTCGGCCTTTCTTAAGCTTATTTAACCATGGAAGCATTTACTACTAAGCATTTTCAGGGACTAGTGTTCTACAAGATACATTTTGGGAAGTTCCAATCTATGTTGTTAAAATGAGCCTGTATATAGTGCTTGACAGTTGCTAATGCATATTAAAATAACTATCCAAGTAAAGAAGAGATCTCTCTTCCTTATGCATTTCAGAAGGCAGCATGGTGGAGAATCAAGAATACAGAGATTTGAATACCAGTTTTACTTATTAACTGCTCTTTAAGCCTGTTACATCCTAAGTTTTTGGTAAAAATCAGGTAGGATCTTCTCTGTGTCTGGGCTACCCTTCTACTTCTACGTGTAGTTAACTCCTTCTTCTTCAAAAGTCAGCTTAATCATTGCCACCTTCCCTAATGTCCTCTCTGCTTCTGTGTCCTGTTATATCATAGCACAGATCACACCACATCATAACTCTTTTTATCGATTGATTTCCCCTATTAAACCCTGAGCTACTTTAAAGCCAAAAATATAATTTGATCATTTTATATCTCTAGAGACAAAGCATAGTGCCTGACATTTAGTAAGTTCTCAGTAAGTAGCTGTGCCAGTCAGAAAGTCATCCCTCTTAGCTGTTTATGCTTGCCAATGAATAATTCCAGCTGCTAGCTGATAGGAAAAGGTTTAATGGTAAAAATACTTGATACTATCATCATGAAAATCAATTCCAGTGGTCTCTAAGATGGGATGTTCTCACTAATAGTGGTGGGCGGAGGAGGTGTGATGCCATCACTGCCATGCTCAAAAGAAAATATATATATTATAATTATATATATGTATTTTGTAATTAAGAAAAATCTTTAATCTGTATGGATATATGACATACTAATTGTCACCCATATATGGTCCATATTTCAAAAGGTATCCGAGGTATTTTTAGGCAAGAGAGGAAGTGCTATCATACAGAGGTATAAAAATAGGTATAAGAGACCTAAATCATTCCTTGTTTTTCAACACACTGCAATTGCTTAAGTAAATTTACAGTTTCTATAACAGGCTTAAACTAAATAAATGTCACAAAGTAGACAAATGGCTTTAAAAACTTCCTTGCAAGCAAACCAGAGTTTGAAGATAAAGCAAAAATGCAAATTATATAAGCATAAATGAACTACAAGAAACTTGCAGAATGAAGTTGCCTCCAATTTCTAGTATAAACTTTCAACCAATTTAAAAGGTAAACACAGTAACAGTCTAATTAGGGAAAAAAAAACCTCATAAAATTCCCAATCGATCAAGAAATTTTGAAATATGAACTTAAATTCTCTCCTAATACATTAGCTAAGATTAGTGGATGATGGGATAAAGAATAAAGACATTACAATTTCTAAGACATTGAAAATATAGATTATTCCAACTAAATCTAGTCTATTTAACATTTACTATTTTTCTTAGGTATGTGACAATTGTACATATACACTAGCTATATTATATATTAATATACTCATTATTATATGAGATGTATTATTAATATATATATTTCTTAAGCACAGAGGAAAAATGGGATGGCTCTGGGGTATGAAAGGTATTCTGTCTCATTGTAAGTCTTTAGACCAATGCTTTCTCTAAACTTCCCACAGGCACAGGCTTGATGAGTCCAGATATTTAAGTGCAGAAACAGAAAAAAATAACTCAAGGCTGAAAGAGAAGTGGGATATGGAGCGGCTGCAGACTGAGATCTGAATCTGATACACCTTGTCCGATTCCCATGGAATGCGGTCCTCCCCAGCATTGTTCTATGATGCCACAGCACTGGGGACTATCTTCTGCTCTCTTCCTCTTTCTCTATTAGAACGTTTAATTAAGGAATCAGTATTTTCTACTTCAGAGCCATACAACCATCAATATCTACCCAGTTTTAGCACTGTATTCCCTAATACATGTATGAAAGTATAGTATAATTTCTAAATGTACCTTTTTGGAATAACAGTTTTACTGAGATATAATTCACATTTAATACAATCCACCTATGTAAAATGTACAATTCAATGGTTTTCAGTATATCCAGAGTTGTGTGACCATCACCACATTTTCATCAGTTCTCCGAAAAGCCCTGTACTCATCAGCAGTCATTCCCTCTTCACTTTTCCCACCCACAGCACTAGGCAAACACAAATCTATTTTCTGTTTCTATAGATTTGCCTATTCTGGACATTTCACATACCTAATATATTTTTAGTACTACGTCTATTCCTTATCCCACACTGCAAAATTCTACCCGGGTTCAGAAGGACGTAACTTTGCTCTGACATTCTCTTGCCCTGACAGAAGAAAATCATAGACCCAAGACGGAAAGCTCTCAGTATCAGGCTAGTTTCTGGAATAATCCACAAGTTGCAGAATATAGCTAGTAATAGTGCATACTTTTTTGTCTGTATGGAAATGGAGGAATGTAATAAAATATCATGTATCACTACAAAGTCTTTGGTTTTTAAGCCTTACACATGATTGTAAATGCTTAATACCTCTGGAACATTTTTCTGGAATACTGTGTTTTAAAAATTTAATCCAGTTAGTCTTTCACATAATATTAATTGAGCCATAAAATATATGCCAGGCACTATGCTTGATTTTTACAACAATCCATAAAGTAGGTCAGTATTATTATTCCCATTTTAAAGATAAGGAAATTAAGGACTTCCCTGGTGGCACAGTGGTTAAGAATCCGCCTGCCAATGCAGGGGACACGGGTTCGAGCCCTGGTCCGGGAAGATCCCGCATGCCGCAGAGCAACTAAGCCCATGCGGCACAACTACTGAGCCTGTGCTCTAGAGCCCGCAAGCCACAACTACTGAGCCCGTGTACCACAACAACTGAAGCTCACGCACCTAGAGCCCATGCTCCGCAACAAGAGAGGCCACCGCCATGAGATGCCCGCACACCACAATGAAGAGTATCCCCCACTCGCCGCAATTAGAGAAAGCCTGTGCGCAGCAATGAAGACCCAATGCAGCCAAAATAAATAAATAAATAAATTTACTAAAAAAAAAAAAATAATAAAGATAAGGAAATTGAGATTCATAGAAGTAAAGTGAGCTGCCCCAAATCACACAACTCATACATGGAAGAAATAAGAATTGAATTTAGGTCTTCATTCTCCATCGTGTGCACTTTCCATCATGCTACATTTTCTACCCTCAAACAACGTCCTTCTGGTATAAAGACTGTGCAAGAGCTAAGTCCATAGAAAACAATTTATACTCTTCCAAGACCATTTTTTAAAGTTACCTATGATTATAGTTCAGACACTTCTATATGCAACAGAAATGCTTCACTATAATTGATATTGTGGGTCTGAGGACCCAGCATCAGGTTAAAAAGAAAATCCCTCTTTCCTGGTTTGCTGTTTCCCCCAGTGGCCCCAAATGCAGAAGGGCTTAGACATTTGAGCTCTAGAATTTACCATTCTCCTCATTCACACCTCAATACACAATTCTCTCTCCTGGTTATTAAATCCCAGTGGGCTTGCTGCAAAATAAAAAAATAACGTAAGACAAAAAAATAACATGCAGTCATTTTACACAGAGTCTGGTGTTAGAAATTCAGTAGGGAGAGAAGAAATGAAATGCGGGGAAAAGAACTGGCAGAATACAAGGTCAGCCCCCATCAGCAGCAACAGTGACATAACAATATCAGAAAAATGTCTGATCACCTTACCAATCATTGTTGGCTCTTGTTGTGTTTAGTGCAGTGTGTTTCGAGTAGATTGTTGTTTTTCTAGCTTCTAAGTGCCTTTGGCTTAAAGACACCAACACTTCCACGAGGTGTACACATTTAACCCGGGGCAGGAATCATCTTCTGCAGAAAACAGGGCTGCCTCTATGCAGGTGGGGTTTCCAGAGCCCACTGGCACAAGTCCTCTGTGAGCGGACACGGGCCAAAACAGGCAGGACTGCATGGATAGATCAGCTGGGCTTGTCTTGGTACAGTAACCTAATAAACTCCAACTGTGCAAGGCAGCACTGGTGCTGAGAAACCCGATTGTTCATAGTAACAGGACTTTCTCTAGTACGGTTGGTGAGAAATTCAAGTGTCCTCTCTGCTAGTAATATCCGGGGCACTACTTCATTTAATTAACCCCCGGAGAGCCAGCCAAGGCACTGCTCTGATTACAAAATAATGGGTCCATCAGGCACAATTAGTACCCAAGTGAAACATGGCAGTTTGCATGAAAACGATTGAAGTAAACAATTTCAGGCGCTGAAAGGGGCTTGCTTCCTAATTAACCCTTAGAGGGCTCATCTGTTTTGCCTGAACAAAGCCCAACCCCAAACCTTTGCCAATTGGCATGATGGGGAAATGGTTTTTGCATCAGATCTGGCTAGGCATGGCACTGGCAAGTGGAAATGACTAATCCCTGAAGACTTACACCATAGGACACCTGGAAAACACACAGGGTTCAGTGAACATATTAAAGAGTGGATATATTATGGAGAATGAGTCCTAGAAAGAGTCTTGGAAAAATGCAAATTCTTGGAAGAACAGCTTCCCTGCCCTTGCTACTTGAGGACAAGACACGTTTTCTTCTCTCTGACAGCTCCATAGAAATTAGTATAAGACCCTCCATGCAGGATGTGTACAGCCTAACTTGTGGGTGTGATTTGTTTTAAAGCGAGATTGGAAGTGATAAAACTGTTGGTTTTTTTGGACTCTACATAAAAAAATAAACCAACTTCTATCTCAATATCAATTTTAATAAGCACATTTTTTATTCTGTATTCTGATGAGTGTTGCATTTGATTTTTCTTTGCTATATCGCTAGCCCCTAGAGCAACGCTTGGTACAAAGCAGGTGTTTCCAAAAATACTTGTTGAATAAATGTGTGAATGACCTAAAAAGAGGCTATTGTGAATGAGGGGGTAGAGGAGTGGGCAGTAATTATCCAAAAGCACATATTTAAGAGGTGCATGGATAAAAGAGTAATGCTTTACATTTGCTATGTTGTGTTTGGTCTTTATTACCTTTAACAGTACATATATTTTTAATTATCTTTTCAAAATATACACCTTCTAAAAGTCTAAGAGAGTCAGATTCAAGATATTGGTTACTAAATAAACAAAACTCCTCTATTACTCCTTAGATTTTAAGTCTTCCTGGGAATAGGGGTGAACATGTGTTGGATGCAACGTGGTGTGATGGTAAAAGGTGGCACCTTTGGAGCCATAGCCCCTGATTTTGAATATTGACTTTGCCAAAATTTTGCTATGTAAACTTTAAAATGTATCTAACCTTCCTAAACTATAGTTTCCTCATCTATAATAAAATGGGGCTAATACCACCTACCTTAATCTCCATGTAAAGGACTCAGTAATTGTTAGTGATGATGATAGTGATAAAGTTTTGATTCTCATGAGAAAGAAACTTATAGCAGCAGCTCACAAATTAAACACAGCAATATTCAATTGTTCACAGGTACAGGAAAGAACTTTGAGTTGTACACATGCACACACACGCACACAAAAACACATTAACGCAGATAGTGTTCTCGATATAGATCTTGACAACATACCAAAAATAAAACCTAGCCAAAGAGGTTCTTTTATGGATCCTATTATGCCCAAAACAGCACCTCAGAGAAGCGTGTCCTGAACAAGGATGCCATGGTCTGATTTGTGCAAAGCCCCTGGAAATCTTCAGTGTGGCAGAATCAACACCTGTTCCCTTATTTACCTCATCTTTACGCAAATGAAGCCTACTGACTTGGGTATACCAAAGAGAGAGCCTGGATTTCCCCATGATTTTGATTGTCAGATTGGCTGTCATGTATCATATTCTTGATATATTTGTGGTCAGCAAGAGAGAACAAAGCTTGGAAATTATCAGTGGTTGCTTATGTTTCATTTGGTCAAAGGAATACTGAGTTCCTGGCTTTTACTTGCCTGTGTGGCATGAGTTCAGGAGTGGCACCATGGCAATCACAGTAAGAGGCCATGATCTCATGCTTAGAGGAAAAGCTTCTCAGCTGGGCTCCTTGTGGTCCTGAAATTGTATCATGACCTCAGCCCCTTTGGGGCTTCCTAGGTGGAAATCTTAGCTAGGAGAATAGGAATACTCCAGAGGATGGAGACAGGTCCCCTTCCACACGAGGCTCAAAATCCTGAGCTTAGGCTTCCCTTATTGAACTGCCATTGAATGATAAGATTTAGAGGGAAGAAATGTATCTCATTCCAGAAAAAATTATCTTTTATTCTTCCTCCAAGGCCGACTTAACAAGGTCTTTAAAAAATAGAGGGGGTCTTAAAGAAACCCATCTGGCTTCTGAATGCCAAATTTGCTCTAAATTCCTGGGAGTCAGGCTAGGCTGTCAATATACTCTGAGCTGTAATATGTTATTCATGTTTCTCTGAGGTCATCAATGTCTTTGCTTGCTATTCTTACCATTCTTCAGAATAATGGTGCTTAGTGAAGCAATTTCTTTTTAACTCCTACCATGTGCTTAGTTACATGCTATATTCAAAATTCTATTTTAAAATTCTACATCTCATCACCGTCCTTCCTCCAGAGGTTTAAATACAATCTAGACCTCTCCACCCATCTTGTTACTTGCTTAATAACTAATATCTACAGATATGGATTATGAACCTCAGTCTTCTTCTTATATGCCAGCACTCAAAGTTTCAAAATATTCAGTATCACACACCTTTTAAAATATTTACAAGCACAGAATATTTTTTACAGTACCAGGCCATTTAAAAATCTTTGTGAAAAGTTAAATATCAGCAACTGCCAATCCATTCTCCAGGGATGCACTATTAAATTGCACCTTGAAAATAAGTTACCAGTAAGAATATTGCACATTTACCAAAACTTAAAGGTACCAGAAAATTCCACAAAAATCTCGGATGTTACCTTTATTGGATTAAGTGTGATAGTAAGGAATACTAGGGCTCACTGAAAAAAGGTATTGTATTTGAAAACAAGAGCGCTCAGATCTTTGTGCTTTACTGGAAAAAGGTCCACATCTGGAGTTACTGAACATGTGTTTTAGGAACCCAGTTGTGCCATCAACAAGCTGTGTGACCCTGGAAATTTCACTTTGCCTCTATGGGCCACTTTCTTCCCTGCAAAACATGATTCACAGGATTGTAGTGTGGACCCAAAACTTACTACTGTCAATAAACTCCAGGATGTTAGGAATTTCTAGATCATAAGTAAATCTTGGGTAATAAAATGTCATTTTGAGAAGCAAAGGATGTGGCACAAACCATGAGTCTTTAATGTCATGCTACTACTGCTAATATCTCACATTTTATTGGCAATTAATAACTTAAAAGTCATTTATCAACACATAAACTTCTTTGATTATTACAACAATCCTAGGAGGTGGATATGCTTGGCATTCCAATCTCCATTTTACACATAAGACAATAGAGGATCAGAGAGTTAAAGTGACACCCACTGAGACCTCAGTCTCTTAATACATAATTTATTTATTTTTTAATTTATTTTTTAACATCTTTATTGGAGTATAATTGCTTTACAATGGTGTGTTAGTTTCTGCTTTATAACAAAGTGAATCAATTACACATATACATATGTCCCCATGTCTCTTCCCTCTTGCGTCTCTCTCCCTCTCACCCTCCCTATCCCACCCCTCTAGGTGGTCACAAAGCACCGAGCTGATCTCCCTGTGCTATGCGGCTGCTTCCCACTAGCTATCTATTTTACGTTTGGTAGTGTATATATGTCCATGTCACTCTCTCACTTTGTCCCAGCTTACCCTTCCCCCTCCCCGTCTCTAATACATAGTTTAATTCTTTCCCTTATGTCCTGAACTTAGGAGTAAAGCTATCTCGGGAAATGTACTCAGCAAAGTTACAGCACAGCACTTTTAAGCATCAATTAATTTTCCTGAATGACTGAAGCCTTTGCCCCCTCTAGAATGCCTTTATTTACCTCTTGATTGAATCACTAAATTGCTCAAAGTTCATGGAATCCTACTTTTTCCTTCTCATTCATTCATTCATGCATGCTACCTTAGCTCAGGCTGCCATGACAAAATACCTTAGACTGGGTGGCGTAGACAACAGAGATTTACCACAGTTCTGGAGGTTGGGAAGTCTAAGATCGAGATGCTGGCAAGGTAGATTTCATTCTGAGCCCTTTTCTCTCAGCTTGTAGGAGGCTGCCATCTTGCTGTGTGCTCACATGACTTCTTTGTGCCCCAAGCAAAGTGGGGTGAGGTGGTGGCACTCTTTCACATCTCGTCTTAAAAGGGACTAATCCCATCTGGAAGGCTCCACCCTCATGACCTCATCTAAACCTAATTACCTCCCAAAGACCCCATCTCCAAATACCATCACACTGGGGGTTAGGGCTTTAACATATGAGTTTTGCAAGGACACAAATGTTTAGTCCATAACACATGCATTCATTCATTCAACAGTAACCATTACAGGGTTAGTTGTAACAACTTTTACTCATTTAGCAGTGAACAAACAATGTTATGTTCCATATACATCCCACTAATTTGATCTTAAAAGCAATTCTATAATATGTTAAGCAAACATCTTATTTCCATCCTCCATATTAGGAAGCTGAGTCTCAGAGAGGGAAAGTTAACTTTTGAGCTTGCTTTTTAAATTCAGGACTTTTGAGTACAAATCCAGTTCTCCATACACAACACAGCAAGGTAATGTGAAAGATGCAAAGGTATTCATTCGTTCGTTCATGCAAAATATTTATAGAAAACCTGTATTTGCCCACTACAGTTCCTGGGGATACCCAGTGAATAAAACACACTGAATCATGCTGTCCTTTTGAAGCTTATCTTCTAGACCTTTTACCATCAGAAGCATGCAGTTTGAAAGGACATGTGCAAAAAACCTACAGTACAGGGAAGAAGATAAACAGCCACGTGAGCAGGGAACGTGGGAAAATGTTACAGAATTTCAGAGCACACAAAGACTGTTTCCGGTAGAAAAAATTAAAAAATTTTTTCACAGAATGGGAAGCCCTTGAGGTGAAGTTTGGAGGACAGGTGGACTAAAGATGTAAGCGAGCAAGAAAAAGAGAATAGAGGGTCCACTAGACTGTCAGTTCCCTGAGGAAAGGGGTTTTGTCCCTTTTATTAAGGGCCTAGGACAGTTACTGGCATTTAGTAAGTGCTCGATATTTATTAAATTAGCAAAGGATAACTCCAAGCATAGAAATAATATGAATGGCATTCTGAAGGAGGGGAGATAAATCTCAAGGTATGTCTATGGGAGCTTCCATAGAAAGAAAAGATTGGCTGCCTTTAACCTAAAGACCACAGGGAATATATACTTATTCACTTCCCTTAAAAATAATAATAATGTGGGTATTTGTATCTCTACTTGACAAATGAGGAAATTAAGGCTCAAAGATATTGTGTACCTCACCCAAAATCAACTAATAAATGAGTGATAAAAAGTGGATATATGTTACATATCTACGTCCATCTGATTCTAAAGCTTGAGTTCTTTCTGTGATGCTTTCTCTTTACTCTGGAAATAAATATAAATGTAGACATGAATATAGATATAAATATAAAAATATATTTAGGAATTGTATTTGTTATCCTAGAGTGAAAACAAAAAAAGAGTCAAAGACATCATTAATAAAATGACTGTATGACTTTGAATCATTCAGCTCTCAATGTCTTTGTATCCTGTCCTATGCCACATAAGCCCTCCTAAAATTTGCACATAATGGTCTAGGTAAAGTACAGATTTTGTTGGAACAAGAAATGACCATCCTATCTTCATCACCCTCCTACACATAAGTGCTTACTTACAAATATCCTATCTTCCATCCACCAGCACAAAGCATGATTTATTTAAATGAGTAATAAAGAATCCTGAATCCTTCTATTTTCCTGCTCATGTGGTTTCTGGGAGGAGGACTAGTTTAATATTGGTATTTATTGACACCTGCAGTTGATGTCTTGAACACACTGTGGACAGAGTCTGGACACTCTACTTCTCTATTCTGCATTCTGAGAACGATCTTCCTAAGAAAACACAGCTGTAGGCACACCTTTCAACCTTCCTCTTTGGGGTGGTTCCCAAGAGGTGGCCATCCAGGAGAATATTAAGTAGAGATTACACCTATTTGCCTCAGAACATTTCCCATCTCTGAGTTTTTAGCAGAAATAAAAGCCTTCAAAATCCCAACCACATAGCTTGCTTTATGAGGTGACTGCTCAGTAAAGAAATGAATCTTGACAACACAAAGTAATACTTCACCTAGACTACACTTATCAGGCCAAAAGGTTTAGTCCTATTTCTTTGGAGTGAAGAATCATATATGCCTTCCCAGTAGGGCTTCAAAATATTCCATTTTCTGATTTGAGCTTTTAAGCAATAACCACTTGGTAAACGAAGCAGAAACTCTCCCTCTGGATTGTTTTATTGTTGTTGTTGTTTTTGTTTTTTAATTGCTAGGAAGTGAGGCAGGAACACAGCAAATATCTTTTGTTCATTTCATCTGTAACTTCACCAGTACGAAATACCCTGGAGTTTTGCTCAAATATTATTGCTGAGGGGCCAGGAGCTATTCTGTTTTTTAATATATCTGAGGTTAGTCCACTTAAAGACCAGAAAGGGCAGGGATTGAGACCCTACCAGTACTCACGGTGCTCTGATAACACAGCACGCCATTTGGGGTTTCCTGTCTTTTCTGTCTCAGGTCTGCATTTGATGGTTCAGACCTGTCTCTGCTCTCTAGTGACCATGGACTGGTTTGGTATTTACTTATACTCCCTTGGTCTTTGGTTTGACTTCTTAGTTCACATCTTCATCCTGATTCATGATGTCTTCCACACACACCCTGGTCCTGAGCTTATTTGATCTGGATCTCAACAGACCCCATCTCTAATTCTCCTTCTGACCACCCCCTTGGCTTCTCAGTGGTTTTACCGGCATTTGAAGGAGCAGAATGCACATGAAGTCCAACTCCTTCTTAAAGTCAAGGCCATCCCTTAGCTGGACCACCTCAAAATAGTGACTTAATTTCTCCAAGTCTCAGTTTGTCTTTTCAGTGAGAATGGAAATAACTGGCCTGCCCCAGCTATGTTGTAGGGATGCCATAAGTTGATATATGTGAAAGAACTTCATAAAGTATGAAGTGCCCTTTATACAGTTAAAGTACAACAGAAAACTCTATTTTAGGTTAGTTCTCTGCTGCCCTCTCCTGGTTCCCAGTTTCTGTAACTAAGATTTAACTGGGAATTAACACTTTTGATAGGAGAAACTGTTTTAAAAGATATACTCCTGTTTACATATATAGAAGGTGTAGGCCACACCCATTGGTTAAGGTTTTCCTAAAGTCTATTCACATTTAGAGTGCAACTCTTCTGAATTATTTTTAACTCACATTTCTTTATCTTTGTGTTTTTCAACTCAGTCTTATTCTCTGTGCCATCAAGGTCATTTTTTGATGGAGATTTTCTTAAAAGGGTGCTCTACGATGTTCTCCAAGAATTTCTTCTAAAATATATCTATTTTACTATTTCTGAAGCTGGGTTTTCTTAATTGTATCAGATTATTTCAATGAAGGCTTTTCAGAGAGGACAAGTAAGACTCATTCTTTCCTTAAATGATTTGTTGACTGAGACATCAAAGGAATTCTATTGTGTGTCATGCCACCAGGAATAACAACTAAGTTTATAATCAGACAATGACAACTGCATCACAAGTGCTCCCTGGCTGACAATAGTTGACAAAGTTGTCATCTATTGCAAGACCTACCTTGAGTTCAGAGAAGACAAAATGTGAAAAATATATTTCCTAAAATTGATGAATGTTTCATCTTTTTGATATTTTATTATCCATGATCCCTGCAACGGTGGTTGTAAAACCATCCAATTGGTTTTATAATGACTTCAGGCTATGATGAGATTTTAGCATGCCCAGCATTCACTGGCATATAATGCCAGAATCCTTTACTCCACTGACCATCTACCACATGTCAGGTAATTCACACCTATGCACTGCAAGTATGCACTTGAAAGACATGGCTTTTGCCTTTCAGAAACCACAGCTTGTAATGTGTGCTCCTGTCTAGAGGAGAGGGCATGCAAGTTATAGACCAGATTGGCACATAGAAACTTACTGCAGGGCCAACTCTTAGAATAGTCTGCTGATCCAGGCATCTCAATTTAGAGATGAAGAAACTGAGGCCTGGCGAAATTAGTACCTTACTCAAGGTCAGACACATGCACTAAACAATGCTAATTGTATGTACTGTATGTTGATTTTTTTGTCCTGGAATAATTTAATTTGATTTTAACTAAAAGAAGATTTGTAATGAATTTATTTCATTCTGATGGTTTTATTTTATATAAGGATAAGTGAAAAGGGTGCAGTATGAGTAACTTAACTTTTTTCTTTTTATTCTTTTAAATTATGGAATTTTATTTTTTATTTTTAAATTATAGAATATTTTATACTTATGAAATTATATTTATAATGTATTATGAATAAAATGTATGAAAAGTGCTAAAAGAACACCCACATTAAGAAATAGGATATTTCATTTATCGTTGAAGCCCCTTATGAGGCTGTCCCCCTCTCTTCCCCTCTTAGGTCATCAGCATTCAAAACTTTTATTATTCCCTGGCCATTTCTTCATATTTATAATACATATGCATATAGCCTGAAATATTATTTTTACATATTTTAAAATTTTATACAAGGAGTATCAAAGCATACGTATTATTCACATTTTTTTTTTTCTGTTCAACGTTATGTTGATGCGATTCACGCTGATTTAAGGATCTGTTTCATTCATTTCACTGTTGTTTAGTTAACACTGAACCACAATTTACCTATTCATTCTCCTGTTGATGGAAATTTGTTGCTTCCAGTTTTTATTATTATAATCAATGATGTACATTTATTCTGTTGTACATATGTAGAACTTTTCCTAGCTTATATGCATAGGAAAATAATTTGTGGGTCATTAAATGCCCACATCAGCAATCTTACTGGATAATTTATACACATACCAGAAACGTAAGAAAAATCTCCTTTCTCCACAGCTCACTAAGACTTATTATCCTACTTTAAAAAAATTTTCCAATTTGGTGGGTCTAATAGTATCTCATTGTGGTTTTAATCTGCACTTCCTTGATTAAAAATGAGACAATACCCTTTTATGTATTTAGTGGAATGTTCAGTTTTCTCTTCTGTGAAACGCCTGTTTATACTTCTGCTTTTAAGTTTTTTCTTTTAAGTAGCTTGTCTTTTTCTTACTAATTTGAAGAAGTTCTTTATGTATCATAGATACTAATTCCTTTTTGGTTTTACATATTGTAAATATCTTCTATCATTTTGTGACGACTTTCCTCATTTTTGTATATCCTTTGATGAATAGTTTACAATTTTAAGGTAGTCAAATTTAAGTTTTCTTTTATTATTTCTGATTTTTGTATCATGTATTAGTTTGAAGGAAATACCAGATTTTTTTGTTTTTTTGTGTTTTTTTTTCCATACAGATTAACAATTGTTCCAGTAATGTCTCCTGAATAGCTCATCTCTTCCCTAGTGGTCTGCAAGATTATGTCTGCCATATTATTGTATGGTCTATTTGCATATTCCTTCACCTGTGTGTCATGTCTTAATTACTACTGTTTTTTAATCAATCAATTTTTGGTATTTGGTACTACAACTAACCCTGCATTTTCTTCTTCATGAATTGGCTTTCACTGATCCTTTGTTTTTCTGTATACATTTTACAATTATATTAGGATTTACTTGGAAATGCATTTGATTAATCAGATTTTTTTCTCATTTGATCTTTTCCTTCTAATGGTTTGATATTTATATATACAAATTACAGTCTGTTAATTGTCACCATGAAAGTGTGACTGTGAATACTTAAACTCTAAAGTTAATCAGTGTCTTTAACCTCCTCTCAAACAGCAAAAAGATCTTAGAGTACTTTAAATTCTGACCCCCTCCTGGCTTACCTTAAATTGCTTTTTGACAGTTTACCCTAAGCTTTTTAAAAATATTTTTAGTCCTACCAATTAGACATTACTATGTTTGTCTTTTCAAAGGACATCGACTTAAATCTACCAACATACATGTCATTTTCTTTGCTCACTTTCCTTTTTTCATCTCAGATTTTCCTCTGGTATCAATTCTTTCTTTCTGAAATATATTCTTTGGAAGTCAATTTTCTATAATTGAATTTGTTTTACCCTGGTTCTTGAAAACATAGTTCCATTGGGTTTAAAATTTTAGATTGACGGTTCTCTTCTGTATCTATTAAAAATTCATTCTACAATCATCTTCTGGATTCCACAACTGCTGTTGAAAAGTTACCTGTAAAAACTTGTTGCTGATGCTTTGTGAGCCATCTTTTCCCTCTGGCTGCTTTTGAGGGTTAAACCAAGGAGCTCCTCCTTGAAATTCTAAACCCTGCTCTTTCATTTTGGTCTTCAACAAAAGTCATTGGAAGTTGTGTAGTAAAGTTGGAAATAGGAAATATGTAGTGACCATGGCAAGCAGGAATACTTTTCACTAACATTTATCACATGACTGAATAAAGTGTGACTGCAGAGCTCAGAGGGTTTTATCTCATATAGAACTATAGTGAGTCACTCTAAGACAAAAACACTTTGCTGATGTAGACATATGACCAGAAAAAAAGTCTGACATTATAAGAACACTGACAGTCAGTGGAACACCAAGATGTATTTCCACTAAATGGTATAGACTTATACTACTCATTTGTAGAGTAAATGAACGAATATTCAGCCCATGACTTAAATACTTCAAAATGTTCTATAAGAAATAAGAGTAAGTCTAAATAAAGGGATAAAGTGCATTGAATATGACTGATTTCTAAAAATCACATATAAAATATGTTTTTATCTGCTCAAATGAGCCATAATAAAATATGTTCATGTTTTGTATACTATCTTATAGGAAAGGATAGGAGTTAGCTGATGCATATAAGTTGATGTATAAGCTGATGTATATAAGTTGTATATTTGTCAAATTTTATTAGCTATATTTATTCACTCATGGATTTATTCATGCACTCAAAAATACTAAGGTCTTCTGCGTTCTGGGAAGCCATGTTCCTATTTAATTAAATGGATCAAAGCCAGTCCCTTATTTCTTCACAGAGAGAGAAAACAGAAACCTCTTAGGCTACGAAGGAATCACAACATAAGTGTGCTATTTAAGCACCATTGGGGAAATGTTGTTTCATTAAAATGCCAGCTAAATTGAGTAAATGAGTTGCAAAAACTAATAACCAAAACTCACTCCAATGTTACCCAGATATTTTTACAGGGCTTTGCTGTATTCTTTGATATAATTGCCAAAAAGAAGGATAGAAGGAAGGAAGAAAGGAAGGAAGGAAGGGAGGGAGGGAGGGAGGGAGGGAGGAAAAGGGAGAGAGAAATCATAAGAAAAGGAAGAAAGCATCCCCAATTTGATGACAAACTCAAGCTCAAATTTCAGGTACAGTCAAAATGAACCTATCCTACTATTTCTTTGAAAGAACAGGGCTAATCTGATTATGATCTAGAGAATGAAGTGGTTGTAATTTATCTGTCACAAATGTCATTATAGTTAAGTGGTGGTTAAATGTACATATTTTTGAAAACTTAAAGCATAACAAATAAAACAAACAAATATAGTCTCTGCCTAAAAGCACGCTGGTGGTGTACTGACAAAGCAAAACTTAACTCCCTTACTCCTACTTTGAGTCCATCATCTGTACCAATGAGAAGGATGGTCAAGCTGGTAAGAGAGGGCCGTGCCTTAGTGCGAAGCTATGGACCCCCAATCAAGGTGACGTCCCTCTCAAGAAGTGAGTGTCTCCTTCCCAGATGGAACTGAAGTTTAGATTGCAACGTTGCTAACAGCAATATCTGAGAAATATATAGAGAATAGGCACTAAAGGACTGAATGGGACAATATCTTGATTTTCAAAAAAACCTTAGTGAACTTAAAGACACTTCTCAATATGATTTTAAAATAGACTATTTTAAAAAGAGTTTTGTGAGCAATTAGAAAAGGCAATCATGGGAGCTACCAAATATTCTCTGGTAACTTATAACTGACCTTGCTTGATTTAGGGGTAAAATCTCTAGACTTTTCTACTAGTGACATCTTATAGACAGAGTGGGAACATATTTCATCTAGACAGTTTGCTTAAAAAAGGGGGGGGATAAAGATGAAAATATAGTTCAACACTTAGCAGATACATAATGGACAGGAGCTAAGGTATGTTGTAATAGCTAACAGGAGGGAAATCCCCAGGGAAATGGTGAAGCCCTTCAGGTCCTTGGTCCTTGTCTGATCAACATTTTTAGTAAGACTTGTGTTAAGACACATTGGTTAAGTTTGCAAGTAACAGAAACAGGAAAGAATACTAATATGTTTTATAGCAGAATAGAGTTCAAAAAAACCTCAACAGCCTGTAAAGATGAAATTAAATACAGATAATTGGAAAATCTAACACTTGAATGTAAGCATGACTTATTTAGTAAAATTTGTCAATTTAGAAGGTAAAAACATCAGGGTTTTAGAAGAGTGTATTCAATACAAGAACGTGATGGGGCTTCCCTGGTGGCTCAGTGGTTGAGAATCCACCTGTCAATGCAGGGGTTCGAGCCCTGGTCTGGAAAGATCCCACATGCCGCAGAGCAACTGGGCCCGTGAGCCACAATTACTGAGCCTGCGCGTCTAGAGCCTGTGCTCCGCAATGAGAGAGGCTGCAACAGTGAGAGGCCCGCGCACTGCAATGAAGAGTGGCCCCTGCTCCACGATGAAGAGTGGCCCCCACTTGCCGCAACTAGAGAAAGCCCTCGCACAGAAACGAAGACCCAACACAGCCAAAAATAAATAAATAAATAAATAAATAAAATTAAAAAAAAAAAACTTAAGACTTTAAAAAAAAAAAAGAATGTGATGATAAAATTCAGTTCTACTCTCTGCATCAAAAAGACCCCAGGAAGGACCCAGTCAGTAAAATTAATCTCTTCAAAGGCATTGTAGGCTATTTCTTTTTATTTCAGGTTTCCCATACCCTTCCTGTCAGTTACTCTAAAAGTACTATTAATGTTACCTTACATTTGTTATACTACTTCATGCTTTTAAAACTTTCTCTCCGGCCTCCCCCCACTTTTTGTTTGGTTCAGTGCACACTAAATAAGCATAATAATTTTTCAGATCTCCTCTGCTCCACGTACTACCTCTTGTCTACTTGTTGATACAATTATTTTTATCAAGAATAGATGTCAACTCCTAGAGGTTGGATTTCCCCAAGTTTCTTCCGAAGTCTCTTTCTTTTCTCTATAAACATATGCTCCCCAGGTGATTCTGGTCAGTTCCAAGGTTTTCAATGCCATTTTCATGATGATGACACCCATATTTACATCTCCATCTCTGATCTCTTCATTGATCTCCAGATTCACATATCCTGAATCTCTGGCACCTTCACTTGAATGTCACATTAAACATAACACAGCTCCAAACAGATCATGTGATATTTCCTTCTCCTCTGTTCAGCTGTCAGTGTCTACATCTCAGTAAACAGCATCATCCTCTACCCAGTTGCTCAAGGCAAAAATCCAGTTATCACCTTTGATATGTCTTCTCCTTTCAACCTGCTCGTCACCAAGCCTGTCATCTCTACCTCCAAAATAACTTCTGATAACAACCAACTCTGTCCATCTTCACTGATACGCCATAGTCTAAACCCACAAAATCTTCCCTATTTCCAAAACCTTCTATGTGTCTCCCCAATGTCGCTTATGCCTCCCTTAGAACATTCTCCAAAGAGTAGCCAAAGTTATCTTTCAAAACACACATCAGATTTTCCCACATTCCTGTTTAAAACCCTGTAACAGCTTTTCATTGCAACAAAAAGAATATCTCAATTTCTACCGGGGAATATGAGCCCCGACCTGATCTGGCCTGGTAGAATTTTTTCAGCTGCTTTTCCTTTCGCTCTCGCTTATTCATCAGAATCAAACCACACCGGTTTTCTTTCTATTCTTTGAACATACCAGATTCATTCCTGCTTTAGGGACTGTGGATTTTTCTGCTCCCTTTGCCTGGAATTCTCTGCTTCTAGGTTTTTAAATGGTTATTTTCTTCTTGTCATTTTGGACTGTATAATTCTTTGTTGTAGGGGTCGTTCTGGGCTTTGTAGGATGTTTAGCAGCAACCCTAACCTCTGCCCACCAGATACGATCATACCTTTCCAGTTCTGAAAACCAGAAATGGCCCCAGAAGGGAGGAGAGGCAAATCACCTCTGGTTGAGATTCACACTGTAAAGGAGTTTTTTTTTACGTTGATCTTTTATTTACATCTAGCTAGTACACAAAATTATTTGGAAGAAATCACTTCTTATGATGAACCATTGCAAAATCCTCAAAAAGAAAATAAAAGAGGGCTTCCCTGGTGGCGCAGTGGTTGAGGGTCTGCCTGCCGATGCAGGGGATGCGGGTTTGGGCCCTGGTCTGGGAGGGTCCCACGTGCCGCGGAGCAACTGGACCCGTGGGCCACAACTACTGAGCCTGCGCGTCTGGAGCCTGTGCTCCGCAACAAGAGAGGCCGCGACAGTGAGAGGCCCGCGCACCGCGATGAAGAGTGGCCCCCGCTTGCCACAGCTGGAGAGAGCCCTCGCACAGCAGCGAGGACCCAACACAGCCAAAAATAAATAAATAAATAAATAAATTTATTTAAAAAAAAAAAAAGAAAAGAAAAGAGAATAAAAAAAGGTGCCTGAATTTTAGAATTGGTCCTGGCTTTTATGGTGGTATGTAATGGGAATGTTTATTTGGGCCCAACTGTAATACTCAGAACTTAAGATGGGTATTTATTCAGTTACAATTCATGGTCATTTCAAATACGAAGCTCAGAGAGGTTTTGCAGTATTCTGGATAGAGAATGGACTACATAGATGGAGAGAGCTGTTCTGAATCTCAGATCTGCTACTTGCTAGCTGTGTGACCTTTGGTGAATCTACTTAATGGACCTGATGAGTCTCCTCCTCCGTACAATAGGAAGTGCAATCCTTCTATTTGAGATGTATTATAAAGATTAAGTGAAGCAATGTATGAAAAGGGCCTGGCTGAGTTTATAGCACAGAATAGATTCTCTTTGAATGGTAGCAATGTTTTCCAAAAGTAAGTGTGCTTTCGCTTGTACGCCATACGAAAGTAGCAAGTCTAAATGCGTATAATGATACAGAACCGATATGCAGTGAAAACACTGAGGGGATGTCTTTATGATTTCCATGCAAATAGAATTGCATGGAAAGTCAAGTATCAATTAGCGTGCTGCTTTCTGATTACACGTTGGACTTCTTGATCATAGAAACCTTCTTAATTAGATCTGATCTTTACGCTTGACATGTGCTATCACCCGTTCAAATTCCGATTTAATAATTTCATTTTGTTGAGCTATGCCTTCCTGCAAGAAGTAGGTGGGGGGGGGGGTGTTCCTATGTCACCTTGGTTTTTGAAGCACATCAAAGGTGAATAAAATAGAAAATCACCCTCTGAAACCTTATTAAGACAGATGAAGCTTTAGGGCTATCACCTTCAATTGCTGATTTTGAAAGACGTCATCTCGGATTTGCAGTGGAACATTATGTCACATCAGCACAAGTACGATAACCAGTTCGTACCCAAACTCAGTACAAAGCCTTCAATATGATTATGAAGAGTCAGAGTTAAAAAAAAAAAAAAAATCTTGCTGTTGATTGTCTGATTTAGGGTCAAGCCTTAGAGGTCTAGCATGGAAATAAGTCACATCTTAATAAAACTTTTCCATTCTTACAATGAGCGGGTATGGCCTCTAGCTATAAAACATGGGCGTAACATTTGGGCAGGGCTTTCCAAGGAAACGTTTTGGAAATGTTAATAGATAAATGGCAAATAATAGAGATCTGAAAGCTTTAAACTGGGTTATCAAAGCCTCTATTTTTTAGTTTCTCTAATCTGAATTTTATTATTTAATATCTTTAAACTAAATTCTATTCTCTTCATCACAGTAGGGAATACTCCAGTTAAGAAAAGGGAAAGTTCTCTCTCTCCTCTCACCTTCTCTCTATCCCTCCTTCCCTCCCTCCCTCTCTGGATCTCTTCCTCTCACTCTGAATTTTTCTGACTTTTATCATTTCTTCATTTCCTCTTTGTCTGAATTGTCCTACCATCTCATCATCATTCAGCCAGGAAAATCAGAGACAAAATTCTAGATGCTTTTGTAGTGATTGTGCAATCTTATAAGGCCTCAGTTAGTGGGCTCCAATTTTCCCTCTGGCATCACCATAATGATTTACACTTGTCACTTATTGTTCCCACCTCCAGGTACATTTGGGTGCTCCCAAAGCACCAGGTGCTTACCTCTGTCTTGGTACTGATCCCTGATATTATAACTCTACCCTTCCTTGCCTGCTTCCCCACTCAATTAAAAGCACCTCCCAGGTTGCAGTGCCCATCTTCAAGGATAGGATTGTACTCTAAGACTCACATGCTTTGCTAACCATCCTGTCTGTGAGCAAGATTCCCAAACAGGGTATGCTTTTGGTGAGCACAAAGACCTCCCTGTGGGTAAGAAGTCTGAGTACTTGCTCCGAGACAGCCTTGTGAGGCTCTATAATCCCTGGCCTTGGCCTTAGCCCCCTTTTGGCTCTGTAGACCAAGCCTGGTTGCTTTAAGGAGTGATCAGTGTTCAATATGGCTGAGCCTCTGGGTGGTGGTTAGAACCTACTTCTAGAAGGCGCTTTTGTTTTGTTTATCAAAAGACTCTCCTTCAGAGTGGTCAGATTTCAAGAAAAGCTGCCACTTCCTCCTCATAAAAGGTTGACTATTGCAATCTGTTTATTATTGAATTGACATCAATGTTACACCATTCTAAAATTTCCTTTGCATCACAAAGGGAAAGCCGGGAATGACACTTCCCTTCTCTTTACAGTTCCAGGTTAGAGCTGGCCTCTATGAAGATTAAATAAAGTAACGCATATGAAATGCCAAGCACAGTGCCTCGCATGGAGTAGCTAATCAATTTGAGGTCTTTTTCTCTCTCTCAACTTTGGATACTGGTGTCATATTAAGAGCATACATACCAAATCTAATGAATGTACAATCTTGAGAAGGCCATCAGACATATTTATTTATCCATAGTGATCACTTTTTCTTGAGAAGTGTTAACTATAATAATGGCAAAGCCTGGAACTGACCTAGTAGAAGTGAAAGTGAGGGAGGAATAAAGAACAGTTAACATGACATGTGTTGGTAAATTCATGTAAGAATAATTGTACACTATGTGTCACATCAAGATTGGGATCCAGTTTTTAATTAACTAATCATGATGATCCTGTCATATTTACTCTGTTGTGCCTATCTTCCTAGACCTTCTTGGATCTTAGAGCACAATCTGATGAAATATTAATTAAAAGAGAATTGGTGCATTCTGAAAGGCAAGGGTAGGAAGGCAATGGCTATACACACAGCCCTACAGCACACTGACTTAAAGAATTTGTTACAGTCTGCTTTCGGGTTACATTTTTCTAAAAGAGACAACCTTTGTTAGTACCAGAATCATTCTAACTACACTCTTTGTTTTCTTGGCCTTTTAAAAAAAAATGTTAAAGTATCACTCACTTGGCATCTATTATACACCTTCAGGTGCTGAGCCCTCACCTGACAACTCAAGGCAGGAGGATAGAATATAAATAAAGTGTTTGTAATAAGCAAGCAGGCTATCTCTCCATTCCAACAAAATAACTACATAGATATCAATCACACATGCTGAAGGAAATTATCAGTTAACAGGCATGTACAGGCATGTAGTATGTGCCAGGAAGTCATCAATATTATTTAATCCCTCAAACTAACCAATGTATTTTGTTAAAAACATATGAGGTAGGTATTCTTATTCCCACTGAACACACAAGGAAACTAAGGCTCATTTCCCCCAATGTTACACAGTAGTAGATGAAAGAGAAGGAATCCAAACCCTCTGATGTCAAATTCTATTATTTATACTATGGTATTTTACCTCAATAAAAAAAAAAAAAAGTGAGACTCTTGATTAGTTGTGTAATGCCAGAGAATTGCCTTGAACACTGTAGATGCTTCATCTAGGACTACTGGGCATTGTTGAGGTCTCTGAGCCAGAGTCTGGATATATAATTCCCTTTGGAATGGAGAAAGCCAGGGGTTAGGATGGATTTCAAATAGCTGAGGATCCCTGGAGGATGAGGATATGAGAGCATCTTTTGCAGGAGCTGATAATACTGGTTTTTGGTTCAAGGGCACAGCTACCATTGACTGTTGTATCAGATGCTCTGTGACCATTTTATACACAATATCTAATTTAATCTTCAAAAGAACCCTTGAGCTAGGAAGTATTATTAATTTTTCCTACAGATGAGGACTTGGAGACTTACAGTGGTCAGATAATTTGACTTAGGTCTCACAAGATCCAGCTAACCCTGAATTTCATGCTCATGAACGTTGTACTATAGTTTACAATTAAACATTATGTTGTATTCTACAATATAAGGTGCTTAACAAAAATCTGATTGCATTGACATATAAAAGTCATACCCTAGAAGTCTTGTTTTATCTGCACCTCCCAGACCATGAGAACAATAGCAGGAGAAGGGTACCTTCTAACTGACCCATCCTGGGTATCTTCAAAACCATTGAGATACCCAAGAATGGACGAGGTATGGCTTTGATGTATCACCCTTAAATGGTGGCTTTTCTGAGGGACTCTGAGGAGCTAGAGCTGTCACAGTCTGGCTTTAATCTGAATAAGCCAGCAGAATAAGAGAAATAGCTTAGCACTGATGAAATACATTTCTGATGCATCAAAAAACAAAACAAGAAATACTACTGGGTCAGAAACTGAGAAGCAAGATTGTCCACTGTGACCGATCTCTGCATTACTGGAACCAGTGCTGGTCAGTTTCAGACTCAGTGGCAAAGCTGAGGCAGAGCAGCCCTATGCCATGGGAAACATTCTGGCTCTCCCAGAAAGTGGGACATGGGAAGAAAGATGGATACCTTGTTACCTCATGTGAGTCATCAAGATGGCAGGACCCATCTGGGACAGATAAAGTCCCCAGTATGGAAATAGGAATCCCCCAGAATAGCATGTGGACAACAGGAAAAGAGAGACAAAGTAAGGGGCACCTGAGAAGTATATCACCTGGAAAATGGGATGTGTTTGTGAGTAAAATGAGGCTGCTCTCTCTATACTGAGATGAGGAAATCTCTAAGGAAAATTATTAATGAAACAAGAACAATGTACACAGCAGTTTGTTTGTATTTATATTAAAATAAGAGGTGTAAACAGCTTATAAAAATATTTGCTTCTGCTTATATATACTATATACATAGGACAACTCTGAAGGAATATGTCCCATTTACATCTGGACAAGGAGCTGGAGGATAGCAGTGTGAGGGAAACTTGCTTTTCACTAAAACCATTTTATGTCATACCACAAGCACATGCTACCTTATCTGAAACTAAATGTTTTTAATAATAAAAGAAAACATCTGTGTGTTTATGTGCACAGATGTTTCTGAGCCAGAAAAACAAACAAACAAAAAAACCCAAACACCCTGGAGAAATGCTGCACTATTTTCGGAATGAAAAGTTGATGCTGGTTCAGATTCAAAAAAAGAGGATACAACTCGGAAACTAGAGAGAAGAGAAGCAGCCTGCATTCCATTGCTCTCACCCAAAGCCATGGGTCCTGAATTGCAATTTTTACAAGGTAGGCAGCCAATATAACTAACCTGAAAATTCAGTTTCACCTTCCCAAACACCTCCATGACTTTACCTCATTTGAATCAAAGAATATTTATGGACGTTCCTATACAGGCAAGTTGAGCTTGATTAGGTCCCAATATCATTTCTCCCGCCTAATAAAAAGTAAAGAGTCTTTAAAACTAGTTCAGATACACTTTGTCTCAAAGTGAACAACTCTGAATTTATATATGTCAAAAGTGAGCTTGACAATACTTTTTTAAAGAAAAAAATACATCGCAAATAGAATCATGCACAGTGCAGCAAACGCTGGGTAATGGGAGAGTGAAGACCCACATTCCACCTCAGCCACATGCTTCTGACACTTCTGTGGAGTCACTATGTCCAGTTGATGTATCATTTACCTCCAGGCTATCACCTTACTGAAGTTTCCTTCAGTACAGGGAAAATCTAAATAGCAAGTGTGCTAGATTGATTGCAAAAATGGCTTCAATTCTTTCTCTCCCTGTATCCATAATCCTTGCAATATGACTTTGAAGTTCCTCCCATTAAATTCTACTTTCCCAACCTTCAGATCGGGGCTGCCTCATGACTTGCTTTAACAAATATAGTGTAGTGAATGACAGTGTCAGTGTCAAGCCCAGGCCTCACGTGGCCCTGTGTGCTTCTGCTCACTCTCTGTTGTAGAACAAGTCCAGGCCAGTCTTCTGGAGAACAGGTGCAGGAGAGCCAAGTCCCAGACCAGTTAGCTCCTAGTCCATCTGCCAGCTGACTACAGACTTGGGCCGAGGTACACAGATTAACTGAGCCCAGGTTAGGTCATCAGAACTGCCCAGTTCACCCATGGACTCGAGAATAAAAGCAGCCAGTTGTTGTTTTAAACCACTTAGTTGCAGGGCTGTTTGTTATGCAACATTATTGCAACAAGACATAAATTATACAGCAAGAAAACAAGGAACTTAAAACATTTTACATGTTTTACTAATATTTGTTCCGATGATCACTTCTATGAACATTTCTATTCAAGAAAAAAAGCACTTCTAAGCAGAATTATAAGTGGAATTCATTTAGGAGCAAATTATTTTTCTATTGGGTTCCCTAAGTTTGAAAGTTTACCTGTCAATTAGAGTCAGATTCTTCCATTCTTCATTCAATCTTGGTCCTCTCTGGTGATCTTTTCCTGGAATGACCATGGAATAGATCCCTATATGTAGTGTTCAGCACTCAAGACAGAGGAATGGCCAAGAGGATCCAACATACATCTCTACCCCTTTTCTCCACCTACTCCCATGCCTTTGCCAGCAGCTTTGAGCCAAGTACACAGAGGGCCCTTACGTAGTTCTTGAGAGAATCACATCTAAAAGAGCATCTTAACACACAGGGCCAAAGCACATCATATGCGTTCACTACACTCATCCTACCCCATCTTTGCCCCTAACCAAAGGGAAAAAAGAAAATGCCCTGTGTATTATGATCTTTTGCTGTTATATTATTTAAATGTTGGTAGTGTTTTTCCAGTTTTCATTTTAGTGGATAAAATTCATATTTTGAACTCTGAATGGAGATTACCACTGCAGCATTAGTTCCTCGTATTGTACCCGTTAGACGGAAATCATTGTTTAACTTCCTGATTACCCAGTTTTTGAATATGGGGAAAAGGGATGGAGGGGTGGGAGAAATAGAAATAGGTTAGATTGTGTATCATTTCCATTAGAAAAATAAAATGGTAGGGAATATTTGGCAAATATGGTTATTTTTAGCCAAATCTGCTTTAAAAAAGAAAAGAGGTAACCATTTCTTCATCTGTGAAATGAGAATAGTACCTGTCTTACAAAGTTATGAGTTCAAGGAGACCATATGTGTAAAATACATACACATAATGTATGTATTATGTTACTTGTTAATTACATATGTTATAAATGTTAATTCCCATCCTAACACTCTTTTACCTTCCATGGATTTGCCTTGACTCTGGAAATTCGGGCTAAAACTTAGATGATAACTCTTTCAGTGACTCTTACTCATCTTTTTTTGTTGGTTGTCATCGTTAAGATGCAAATTACAATATACAAGTAGGTCAAGTCCTTAAAAATATTTAAATTCCTGTTTTAAAAACTTGAAAAAAATATTCTTACCAAATTTAGTTGAGCTTTCCTAACAGAAACAGTTGGCTTATTCCCACTTTCATAATCAGTTTCAGTTTGACTCCTATACACTTAGCACAATGTGAATTTCATTTGCAGCATAATAGAATCATAGGGTGTCAGAGCTAGAAATGACCTTAGAGAGTATATAATTCATCCCCCTTGTTTTACAGATGAGGCAACTAAGGCTCAAAGGTGAAACGAGTTGTTCAAAGCTATATGGCTAATTAGTGATAGCCCAGAGTGGGATATAGTTTGATGGTGAAAAGCTTCAAGCTACCTCTCCAGGGAGGTCTCAAGTGTTTATTTTTTCAACTATTTTTTCTTCTATACCATAACCTTCACTACATATTGAATGACATTTTATAACTAATACAATAGGACAATCTTAAATACATATAGCTTCAAATTGTACAACACTACATTAATGTTTGGGTGGTAAGATTCTATTTTGAAGTCTAAAGTTTTGCAGAAATGCACATAGATTTTTTGGCATTTACATCCTTGTGTATCATTAGTGTAACATTTAAAATTATTACATATTTTGTCATTCTGTCTACACTTAGCAACAAATTTGCATTTTTTATTTGATGTAACAAAGGCTTTAATGTAATTTTTGTTAGAAGATTTTGCATTTTTTTCATTACTGTTATACTTTATCTAACCTGACAAAATGACTGATTCTTATGCCGTATTACTGTTGTGAATAATCATGAGAAATGTGTGAGATAGAGTACTATATTTGTGAATATAATTTTATGGCTGTTTTCATTGAGTAGAAACTGTTCCAGCAGTATGGAAAACTAAGAAAATTGCTTTCTACTGTGTAATCTGGCAGTCATCAGAGATTAAAGCTTATTTTTCTGTGAATAAAACTCATTCAATAAAGCACTATTCTTTAAGATGTTAAAAATAAAACAAAATAAAAGAGCATTTTATTGGTTCATGTTTCCAGACCTGTGACATGAGTGGCCCAGCCACACCTGCTAGCCTTCAGTACACCCCAATTTCCTCCACTGCCAGCAAGGATAAGACTTTAACACCAGTGGGAGGAGCCCTTTGGTTGCAGCAGTCCCAGTGGAATATGGAATACCCCGACGTCTGCAAACCAGAACTTAACTTTCTATGTTGGCCCCAGAAAAGAACTAATCATCTTGTCTGCTCAGCAGAGAATCCAATGTTGCTGAGTAACAGCCAGCTATATCAATATATAGTCTGTGGAAGCTTTTCTTTTAAATATATATACAGTTGACCCTTGAACAACTCGGTTTGAACCGCATTAGGTCCACTTACACGCAGATTGCTTTCAATAGTAAATAGTATATCAATACTACCTGATCCGTGGTTGGTTGAATCAGGGATGTGGGGGAAATGGGGTATGACTATAAGTTATACGTAGATTTACAGCTGTCAGAGGGCAGGAGCCCTAACACCCCCTCCCCCCAACATCTCTCAAGGGCCAAACGTATATAAAATGACTTAGTACAATTAAGGGCTAAATAAACAGCAACAGTGATGACACCTGAAGTTCAGATATGTTCTAGCAACACACTAGACCTGCTTCTAGGCTGCACATTTGGACCCTGGCTGAGACTGCTATGCCCTACAGATTCTGGCTTTCACCATCAAACTGCTGATAAAATTTAACACCAAATTATATTTTTACAAATACCATAGTGATCACTATTCCATCTGGTCCCCGCTCTCCACCTTGTGGTCCATGGATGAAGTTCTGGCACCTCTCATGTCCAAGTCCTCTGATAAACACATAGTGTACAGCATAGTAATGGCCATATAAATCAAACCCTTAGCGTGGGATTAAGATCAAATCTGAAAAACTGAAAGGCAGTTTTCACTATCCAAGACCAAGCAGCCTCTTTCCTTACTTGTGTGAGCAATAATAAGAATGTCACATCCTTTAATGATAGTGAATAGTTTATAACAGAGGGTCATAAAAATAGTTAGTTTATTGAGCTCTTATGCACCAGGCATGGGACTAAGTGCTTTATACACTTACAGTTCATAACACTTTATGTGTTAAGTGCTATCACCATTCCATTTTATGGCAGGGATAAGTGATGACAAGAGAGGCTAAGTGACTTGTCCAGGGTCACAGAGGTAGCAAGTGATAGCGGTAAGATTTAAACTCAGGTAGTTAGACCTCCAAGCACATGCTCTTCATCTCTCTGTTAGTTACCCTAGCTGCAGTTTGCAGTGGGGCCAGGGCTCTGCCTTTCTGTGAATTCTGAGACGAGTTCGAAGACTCCACTGCCTAAGAGATAGGAATGTAAGAGGCAATTTATACAGTACATTTTCTTCCAGAATGAAAGGACTCATTTCCTTGTCACAGTGCTGCAGACACCTCTGTGGAAAATATCCCTGGTCATTACGAGGAGCATTAGTGGCAATCTCCCACAAGAAGCAAAGGTTTCTTTGTTCTGATAATGACATAGATGGGCGTTTGGGTGAGGCAGGCTGTGACACTGCAGTGTAACTTGCTTTCAGCATACCAAGATCTTAGGGTCATTGAGAGACTTAAGTCATTCACCGACTGTATTTATTGCAGCAATTAGCACATAGTAAGTACTCATTAAACATCAATTTTCTTCAACTGTCACCTTTGCCAAAACTTGTAATATTTTTCCAATTAAATATTAATGTCAGTCACATCATGACACTTTTCAACACTGCAGAAACCCTTTTGTTCCTGGAAAATGGCATTTTAAAAGCCCCAGCTTCTAGCCTGAAAATGCAGTGTACTGCTAGCCTAAATAATCCCTTGCCATTAGACCATCACTTTTACACTCTCAACCCAGGAGCATTAGTGTTGGCAGATGGAGGCAGGAGAGAAAGCAAGGGCTGCTGACTGCATCCTGGGAAGATCTTGAAATGTGAGTGCCCTTCCTAGAAGCTAAACATTTTTTATGTGACCATTTGCAACCATGCATAACTTTGGAGATCCAGTCACAGCCACTTTTTAGGAGATTCTAATAAAGATACATGCTTGAGGAAGAAAACTCTGTTGTGTCACTTGCCACATTTATTGAAAATTCTGCATCCTCCAATTCATCTCGAATCTGGTACACAGCAGAGGACCTGGCACATGGTAGGCACTCAATAAGTATGATCTGAACCAGGACCTCTTGGGAAAGATCAAATGGCTATGTGTTATTTCTAATTAGTGTGAAATATCTCCTTAGAACTAGAATTATTTCCCCAAAATTTGGTATAATGGATGTGACCTATTTAGAGAAGAAAATGGCCAAGAGATACATAGATTGACTGCCAGTGGAGGAAGAGTAACTTAATTAAAAAGACTACCTAGATAAGATGCTGAAGACAAAGTTAGCTAAATGTTACCAACTGGGTACTTCTCTGTGGTTACTCCCATTTTAATAAGCTACGAGAAGTCACAGGAAGTAGTCTGTCTGTATCATTGAAGGTCCTTCCCCCACCTCCACGACCCAGAATCTCCCAAAGTAACACTATATGCCATAGTTTATATTATAAGAAAGACGTCTTGACCATATCCTCTAAATTTGGTAAAAATCTATGAAACCATATTTTACATAATGAAGCAACAAAGAGAGGAAAAGGGGAAAAAATAAACATTTCATTTTACTTACATGTTTTAGACTAGGAAAACCTGTTCTAATAATATTACGACTTCATGCATTTCGTAACCTATGGGAAGGGGCATGTGTGTGCTAAAGGTGAATACTAATATATTTTTCCATTAGGCATCCTAATACACTTAATAAGCTACATATTAAACTAGTGCTCAATTTTCATGTCTTTCTTTAACATTTCAGATGAAACCATGCTGAAAAGTAGGACTCCCCTCTACCATACCTCTTCTCCCATTTGATCAGGCTCTCAAAGTTCACTGTGAAGTTCTTATAACCGTACAGTAGCTGAAGTCCTTCCAGTTAAATTAAGGTTGCTTGGAAACATAATGTACCCTAGGTGGCCTTTGATTAGGAATAGGAGATAGGACATATGTGGACACTAACTGCATAAAATCCATTTCAGAAGTAATTAGAAGATAATCAGACGTATCTAAACCAATAACATGATATTTTAAAAATTTAATAACAATCTAAATAGAATTCTACAACTGAAAGTTTAGCTTCCCTGGTGGCACAGTGGTTAAGAATTTGCCTGCCAATGCAGGGGACATGGGTTCAAGCACTGGTCCGGGAAGATCCCACATGCCACGGAGCAACTAAGCCGGTATGCCACAACTACTGAGCCTGCGCTCTAGAGCCCGTGCGCTACAACTACTGAAGCCCGCGCGCCTAGAGCCGGTGCTCCGCAACAAGAGAAGCCACTGCAATGAGAAGCCCGTGAGCTGCAACCAGACAAAGCCCATGTGCAGCAACGAAGACCCAACACAGCCAAAAAAAAAAAAAAAAAAAGTCTGAACTGCAGAAATTTTCCATTCATATTTTTGGAAGAAATTAAATATCCTATTTCTCCTAGAAGACAGAATAATACCTTCAGTGTGACCTCCAAAAGCCATTAAAGAAAAATATACATACAGTAGCATGAGAATCCATACAACCTCCATCAGGGCCCACAATCACTGCAATCTTCTGCTATCTTCACAACTCAGTTAGCACTGGGTACAAGGACAATCCCCTCCCCCGCAGCTACTCAGTTATCAACCTCAGCACAAAGGTGCTTTTCCTATGGCAAGCAGATGGTAAATGACATAAAGGTAGGTTTAAAAATGGGGGGAGCTGACAGGAAGGGGGTGAGATATGCTGGACACTGAGCTTAAAGAATGTCTACAAACAGGCTTTGGTCGATGCTTCTCTTCGTTTGTTCTAAAAACATATTTTAAAAAATCTATAAAGTTCCACATTTCTTTGTCACTCTTTATTTCTTAAACTTGCCCGACTGGTTTGGTGTGCACTCAGCTGGCTTCTGTCAACTCTGTATGGTGCCCTCCTGTTATATACTTCTTAGCACCCAGCCTTTCCTGATATAATGTAGTTACATCCTTATCGCATGGATCCTCCTCTTTTCCTCTGTGTGCTTGATGTCCTCTGTGTAATTTTGGTATTTTTATGTGGGGACATTGTGAAACAGAGCAAGACCCCATGGGGCCCTCCTGGGTACAAATCCTTTCTGTGTCTCCCGTTTCTTGTTTGCAGGAAATAGGCTTCATTCAGCCTCCTTGACCTTCCCTGAGTTCCAAAGGGCAGATTCAAACAGTTGCTAATCAGGGAAGGGAGGCAATACAGAAACAAAGGGGGGGCAGTCAAGAAACAATAGTGCAGCCTTGGGGCAGGGCCCTGGTTCCTCCTCAATGAATATACACAAAAAACATACCTTTGAGTTCTTCTATAGGAACTAAGGCTCCCACCCAGGTGGAGGATGGTAACTTCAGGCTGAGCATAAGATTCCTGGAAAACCACCCTGCTACCTCATCACCAACCAATCAGAAAAAAAGTCTGCACACAGTAGAAAATAACAAAGACTCTGACCTCCCTTTAAAAACTTTCATGGTTAAACAGAATCTTTGGAGTTGGTTTTTGGACGTGAGTCCACCTTCTGCCCCGGTTGCCAGCCTCCTGAATAACACAAACTTTCCTTTCCAACCAACACTCGACTCTTGAGTATTGGCTTTCGAGCGGGAAGCAGCTGAACTAGGGTTTGGTAACAACTGGTCACTGGCAAAGGCACATATGTATTGAAAAAGTCAGGAATTCCTGGCTCCCTGTGGAGATGTTTAGAGTACCAATTGGTACGTGTTACGCATTATAAGGCATCAAGAGTTTACAAGAAGGTAAGAATATTATATGGGAGCAAGTAGGGCAGCCAAAGCTTGCACCCATGTTGACAAGGGCTCATCGCTTACTTGGGACACAATGTTTCAATAACGAGATGATACTGTGATGAGGAGAAATGGCGAAGATGTTTGTATTATGGACGAGAGAGGATGACTGTTTTACATAACTTTCAGGCTAAGGGTACATATCTCATGCTGCAATGATACTAGTGGACACCAAATATTAAAACAAGCCCTAGAAACTGTAGGTCACATTTACTTTGAAATCAAAACATTATGCTCAAACTATAAAAAGACCATATATACTAGGCAGGGCGACAGCAATAATAACAGTATTACTGGTTTTAACAGAATATCCAAGGACTCCTCAAATTGATTTTTGAAATGTCAAGGTGATTTTTTTTTGTATATATCTTGTCATCTCTTCAATGCTATCAAATGTCCTGAGACTAAGAATATCAGTGGGGCAAAGTAATAGCAATGATTTTTAAATGGCCATTTGAATCATTACAACAAAGTCTCAGTAAAGAAAAAGACTTATTTTGAAAAGTGTTTGTGAAATTTATCTATCATTTCTTGTTTTTTTCTTTCATTTGTTTTATTTTCTTGTTATTGCTGAGTATGAATTCCATGAGGGAGGCTTAAGTATTATGTGGATAAAGAATAGAAGAAACTAAACTTCATCCTCTCCCTTAATTCCTACATATAATCAGTGAGTAAGTCTTGTTGATTTAGCCCATTGGCATATGTTACTGTCCATTCTCTCCATCTTAACTGCCACTACCCTGGCCCAAACCATCACTGTATGTCACCCTCCTGCCACCTCACATTTATTTTTGCTCCACTCTCCACGTTAAAGCCAGAATGATCTTAAAAATGCAAATATGATTATATTTAACACCCTTAAAACCCTAAGTATGCTGTTGGGATATTGACCACAAAGTGGCTTTTGAGGCCAAGAATAATCTGATCCTAGCAAACCTTCTCCCCAAAGTCACTATGGTCTACCTACTCTTACCCTCTTGTCCAGGATAGGCCCTTCCTTCATCACTTCCACAAGGAACACATTCTTGCCCCCAGAATCTACTGTATTCCCTGCTCTCATAATTCCATGTACTTCTCTTTTTAGCATTTGACACAATTAAATTCAAAATATATATGTGGAATAACTTGTTTTAATTTTTTTCCCATTAGACTGTAAACTACAGGGGGCAAGGACTTTGTTACTCACTGTTTTATGTTTTACACCTAGCACTGTACCTAGAACACAATAGGAGTTCCAAAATTATTTGACAAATGAGGGAATGAATAAAATCAGTAAAGAATGCCTTAATGAGAGCCTCTCCCACTGTACTACTAGCTGGATCCCTCAGCATAGAGCAACATGGGACTCTTACTATGGGCTCTTGGTATGGGCTAGACACTACATACACAGAGATAATGCAATGCTCTCTGCTTTCAAATAGCTAACTCCTAGTTTAGTGGGGGGTAGGCAGAAGGAACAGTAAATAGATAAGCCAGAGTATAATGTAGTAAATGCTAATGTGAAGATTTGAACAATGTTGTGTGGATTGCAGAGAAATGCACATATGCTGAATGAGGAATTAAAAGCTCACTCTTTTGTAAGGATGTAAACTGTAGTGCAGTTTGAGTCTCGAAAAGAAAACTAACAATATTCAGTGTTCAGAAGAAGCCAAGTCTCATCAGCCAACACTGCTGTCTAACTTGTTTGCAGCCATTAATGGCTCCTTATCAATATAGAGCCAAAGCAAATGGACCCCTGTGGAAACTGAGGCTGCAGTTACCTTCCTCAACTCAGGGAACATCACCTCTCATCCTCCACTCTCACCTCTCATCTTCATTTTGAGTTGATTCAACTCCCATCCCATAAACTCCTTCAGTAACTACTAAGATTGAGGGCTCCACTGGGATTGAGTTTTGCTTATGATTTCCTTCACTCTTTCTGTTTTGGGGTTTGCTATCTCTTTCCACATCTGAAAAGTCCATTTTGATAGCATTTTAGAGTCACTGCATCAGCCAATATATGAGTGAGTAAAGTCATGGAGCTGGGGGAGGAGGTGAGAGGAAGCTGGGGGAGAAACCGTTCCCCTTGAATACCTTCTACAATTACACAATTAAAAAAACATGGTGGTGGTAATATGTTCACATGACTTTTTTTTTTTTTTTAAAGAAAGGATAAAAAGAAGTTACTGGAGGCCTTGTAAAACAGAGGCCATGAGACAAGGAGAGACAGCAGTAGAATGATGCTCATTTTTAATACATACTAGCTCCCTCTCCAATCCAACACCAGTACTGTTCCCCTCCCACCTCTGGACTAATCCTCTCTATTGTTAGTCGTTGCCTATGCCACTGATTGGGTATTCGTCTATGCCACTGATGCAGTATTCATCCTAGATGAAAATCTTGAATATAGATACATGGTTTTCAGCTTTTGATTCATCAGTCCTGAATTTGCTAGAGGCTATGTATTTCTACTAACAGAGAAACCAAATGTTATTCAACAAAATTAAAGTAAGACTGCACTTCAAAATAAACTATAAACATGATTTTAACTAGGTCACTTCAAGGCTATGGCTAAGGGGAGAAAAAGGCTTCTAATTGCTCGCTATTGCAAATGCTGCACAGCCTAATTCCTCACAGTGTGAAGAGTAAATTAGAACAACTTTTCATTGACAAAGATTAAACTTTTTCATCATCCCTAAATTCTTGGGGATTTTCCCGCTGCTTCTATGTGTTTTAAGCTTTTCAATTAAATCTCCTGGGTAGTGGTTGCAAGAATGCCCACTGACAAGGGAATATTTGTCTCTGGGAGAGTTAAACCATTTTAATAGCAGCTTGTCTTGGTTATTCCTGTATACGCTGAATCTCTCAGTGATGGTCCCTTATCAACACACACAGCTACAAAGCCAAGCGCAGCTTACATTACACTGCCATTGGAACTGAACTAATGATAAATTTAGTTTTGGAAGAGAAAGAGATCGTGAAAAGTCAGGAAGTCAAGAACAGTCAACCTTGATAACTCACTTGTTTTTTCTGGGATAATTTATTTTGACATTTAGGATTATGCACCAGGAATATAAACCCTGGTGAACATGGCACTGTAGACTGGTGTGACAAATACAAGCCTGTGCCTTCCAATTTTCCATCAGCCTTGCCTCCAACTCACCTTGATCCCTCCCACTGAATATTTGGAATGCTTTAGTGGGCTGCCACTGAGATCATGATGGAATCACAGCTGTTTTGGTCTGTCCCTGGGCTGGAGCAGTCAATTACAATCAGCTTAGAAGGAGCCCTGGGAAAGGTTGTATTTTTTCTTTTTTATAAAATATTTCTGGTGGGGCTAAGGGAAAAGACAGCTTTCAGTTTTAAACAGTATATATGCTTGAATGAAAGATCAAAACAGCAATGTGGGAAACTGGCAGTGTGGAAGGCTGTGGTAGAAATAACAATAATATTTTAAATTCAAGTATTAATTCTGATTGAAAAACACAAACCAGAGAAGGGGATCCCTAGCTGCCAGGAATGAGGTAAAAGATGAATTCATGTAAGAGATCTTTATTTTCTAAAACTCTAACTTGCCTTAAGAGAATATTTGCAAGATATTACAAATGGGAGAAGAGGGCAAACAGATCAGTAATTTTATTTTAAATATACTGTATGTGTTTAATTAGTTTCAAAACAAGGATTAGTGTGAGAGACGGCAGCTGGGAAGGCAAAGGAGTTATTATCATTTTTTTAGTTGAGCAGCTTAAAAATAAGCTCAATTCAGACATGACAGACACTTAAAACCCACAGCCTCAGTGATAAATTGGGCATCTCAAACTATAAAGAGGCATACAATTTTGATCCCTTCTTATCACTCATATGCATGAAAAAAAAGTTCACTAACATGTTTTCTAAGTTTTTATTCATAATAGCTTGTAGCTACTATGACTACTTTAAAAATGGGACACAGGAAAAACTAAGGGACACCCTTCCATGGAAGGCTGGTAGTCTGGTATTTACCAAAAAACAGATTTGGAAACTGGAGAACTGTAGAAGCAGTGTGTTTCAGGGTGATTATTCTGAAGATCTCTGCTTGAGAAGCCAAGCTGGAATGTTAACTCCAAAGGATCCGTAGTGAATTCTAGATACTCCTTGGTTTGTTTTACTGTATGTTCTACTGAGCACAACTTAAAATATGCTTATAGCTAGGCCATTAGCATTCTTCCAAATTTACATTAGTCATGAGTTCAGGAAAATTTCTTGGTACAGATTTCTGTTAACATAAAGTGTTTGAAAGTGAAGGTATGTGACCTATAAAAATAACTCCTAAGATTCCTTGGATTTTTACGGACAGTTGAAAAGCATAATTAAGTTAAAAAGTAAAAAAAAAAATGCACTTGAATTTTTGTTTATATGGATTGTGGCAGATTACAACAACGATTATGATTCTTTCCAGCTCCTCTTATCAGAAGGTAGAGTCTTTAGTTCTTCTTCTCTTCAGTGGGTTGACTTGTGTCTTGTTTAGGCCAAAGGAATGTGGTAGAAGTGAGGCTGTGTGAGTTCTCAGTGTGGGCCCCAAGAAGCTTTGCCTACATCTATTCAATCTTATAACCCTGAGCCACCATGTCAGCAAGCCCAGATTAGCTTCCTGAATGATGAGAAATACATGATCAAGTTGCTCTCATGCTCCCATAGCCAACAGCCAACAACCCCAAGAAGCAGAGATGCCAAACTGATCAGCTGCTGGGTCTGCATTTATCAGAGCCACCATCTAGCAGAGAGATTAAAATTGTCTCCTTTACAAATAATTCAAGTTCTCCCTCTTATGACCTCATTTTTGGTTTGAGGTACAAAACTCATCCAAATCTCTCCCCCCGGACCTTCTCCCAGTGTAGAGCCCACTCAGGGCACTACCTCTAATGAATACTTCATTTGACTTACTTTCTTTCCAGTTATGATGTCACTGTGATATGATGGGACACTCTAGCTTCTCCATTCTTGTGCTGAAAATAATGTCAATCATTCTGTAGGTCTGTTTTCTTTCTACCTCTTTCCACAGGACATGTACATTTCTTCCTGAATATACCATAATTGAGCTCTGATTCATCCTTGCTAACCTTGATGTTCTTCCTTCTTTGATAATGCCAGTCTGATCAATACTTCTCATTCAAAAGAAATAAATGTTCTGTTTTTATTCTAGAAATATGTTCTTCATAATTAAAAGATAAAATATAGTATGGTAAAAAGAAAGGCAGAATTCCTCCACCTCACAATAAAAAGTGAATGTGCTAATAAGAGATTTTAACTGCTGGGCTCACTGTATAATTGAAAACGTCTCCTTATAGGCATTGATCAACTTGCCATATGCACATCCTCTGAAGCATGGGGACCTAGACTTACTCATCATTTCAACCTGATTGCAATTAGAGTGAGGAAGTCAGATTGGCATACTTTATTCTCTAGGTATGCAGTAATGGATATCTAGAGAAAAGGTAAGAATATGCATGAACAGCTGAAGACAAAAATACTCCACTTCTGTTTAACCTCTCAAGAACTGTTCTGAAACACCAGGGGGCTGGTTTTTCTTGTACTGATGAGAAGTCACATTATTAGGAAGTATTCAGAATATATGCTTTGCAACGAGGCTCTCAAAGAATATAAGCTCTTTTTCTCATTCAGCAAATATTCTCTGGTGTCCTGTTCATGCCAGGAACTGTTCTAGGCTCTGAGAGTATCATGATGAACAAGACAAAATAGTGCTCTAATGAAGCTTATATTTTAGTCTGGGAAGATAAATAATAATAATAATGAAAACCAAAGAGACAAATAAATGAACAAGAAAAATAACAAATAGTGATAACTGCTACCCAGAAAATTCAATAGGATGATTGAATAAAGAAAAAATGGAGAGGTGCTATGGGCTGAATTGTGTCTCCCCCCCAAATTCATATGTCCTAACCCCCTAATGTGAATTTTTTGGAGACAGGCCTTTAGAAGGTAATTAAGGTTAAATGAAGTCATAAGGATGGGGCCCTAATCTGATAGGACCGATGGCCTTATAGGAAGAGGAAGAAAGATCTCCATCTCTTCCTCACATCTCCTCCATGTGCACAAACCAAGGAAAGGATCTGTGAGGTTGGAAGCTTGATCTCGGTCTTCTAACCTCCAGAAGGGTGGGAAAATAAATTTCTTTTGTTTGAGCCACCCAGCCCATGGTATTTTTTTCTAGCTTTATTGAGATATAATTGACATGTAATACTGTGTAATTTTAAGGTGTATAACATGTTGATTTGATACACTTTTATATCGCAAAATGATTACCACCTTAGTGGTAGCAACTACCTCCATCATGTCATAATTACCATGTCTTTTTTTTTTCTGGTGAGAACATTGAAAATCTACTCTCAACAACTTTCAAGCATATTAGTAACCATAATCACTATGCTGTACATTAGATCCCAAGAACTTTTTTGTCTTATAACTGGAAGTTTGTACCCTTTGGCCAGTATCTCCCCATTTCCCCCACCCCCTAGTCCCTAGTAACCATAATTCTAGTCTCTGTTTCTGGAATTGCGTTTTTTTAGATTCAGCTGGGGATAGTTTGTTATGACAATTCCAGCAGACTAAGACAAGAGGAAAGCTCGTACAATTTTAAAAGGAATCCTTATAAAGTTTGCCTTATTTTTTTTTCCAAACTGGACACAAAGACAGGAAGTATTCAAGCCTGGTAATTGCTCTTACTATAAATATCAAAATTTTTAATTGCCTTCTCTTGGTCCAGTGCACCCCATCCTTCCTCAAGTGAACACCTTGAGAGAACAAAGAATTCCTTATTTCATCTCACTCCTGACCTAGAAATTTACTGTAGAGGCTACATGGCTATGGAGTGATGTACATATTCCTGACTCATGTACACATTCCCAATTCATTGCTCTCATTTTACTTGCTTATTCCTTCAACATCTCTTCCCAACTTGTTCACTCTCTTCCCCCCCTTCCCCTCCCCACCATCCCCAGAAGAACCACAATGTGTACTGAAATTCGACAGTCCAACCGTTCTGTTCACTACCTGTGAAGCCTTTGCCAGTTATTTAAACTGTACAGATCTTAGTTCCCTTACCTGTAAATTGGGGAAAGAACAGTTAGATCACAGAGCTATTGAGAGGAATAAATAAAATAACACAAAGGTGCCTTGCCCATGGAAAAATGGGTGCTATTTTATTTATCTATATTTCCCCTTTCCTATCTTAGTCTGGTCTCTCATGCTAGTACAATTAGTCTCTACAGAAGCAAAAGATTCTGGGCTTTCTCACAATATTTCCATGGTGTTTCTTTATCTGGAATGTTCCATGCACCTCTCCTCCATTCCTTAATTCCTCCTCCTGGTGAATTGTACTTCCATGTGGTTTTTCACACCTCACTTGACTCCTCTGTTATAGGCTTTCCTAACACCATGCACCTCTCATAATTGTCTTTACACTTACTTGTATGATTGGTATCTTTCACCCAAGAGTCAAACCTCTATGAGGGCCAGAATTATATTTGTTTTGTTCCATATTATATCCCCAGCACCTGTCACAGTTCTTAGTGTATAAAAGGTACAAAAATATTTTTAATAATTCTTAAAACCTTCTTTTTAATCATTTTTTCTTCAGTATTACCAATTCAAATGTCATATTTTGGAATATAGCGTGACTTTGGGAAAGTTACTTAACTTTGTATCTCAATTATTTTTAATCTGTAAATCATGGGATTGGGTTAATAACTAAGGTTGCTTCTGCAGCTACAAATCTATGAATATCTCTACTTTGCATATTTCTGAGCCACCCCATCTCATTTGTTTCAATAATTCCTTCTTCATTACTTCCAATAGTTGCCCATTTACCCCCAATAGTTATAGGACAGAGTGTTTCTTAATAGTAATTCGAAAGGCTAAACCTTTTCCTAGCCACCTAGAGAACAAAACAAGGAGGACCAGTGCTAATTCACCGAGACAATTTCAGATGTAAACTTCAGTCACTGGGTTTGCTTGACCTCATTCAACTTCATTTTTACGGGTAGTATATGCATTTTTTTCCCTAGATATGAAACATCCCATACCCTTCACCACTTTTGAAAATAGGTGAGTCATAAAAGTCTAAAATTCAATGCTACTGAAACCTCCCCTACACTTATCCCTTCTAAGAAAAAGGAATCCATTTTAGAAACCCACTTCATGTTTCAGGACACAGAATTGAAGGGCCTAAAGTAGAGTCTATGAGAGTCATTTCAAAAGGAACACAGATATGAGAAAAACAGCAGTACGAGTCCATTGATGCTCAGACACAAATGTGAGCAAAAAGCCAGTGGCACTGCTAGAGCCTTGCTCATATGGGTGCAGATACAAGCCTTAAAGGTTTCCCTGAATGAGCTTTCCCTTTGGGCGCGATTCTGAAAGCGCTCTCAAGGTTACAATACCCAGTAACTCAATAACAAATGCCATCTTTGAAAGGGAACACAGACTCTGAGGTCCCTTTAAAAGTGTAATTAGGTTGTTTCCCTTATGGAAAGACTGGAGGAAAGGGGTATAAGCCAACTCTCTCTTCTCAGATAAAATTACCTTTGAAGAATCTTCAGGCAGCCAAGTGTGCTCAAACTATTAAACAGCATGTCACACCTGATGCGATGATTTAAAGCTCTGGTACACTTCCACATAAGGAGAGCACAGTGGAAAATTCTTTTCTCCTTGCACTGGCCACTGATCTTTTATACGCACTTCATGGCACCTTCATCTCACTCAGAAAGGTCTGTTAGTAACATCAACCCAGCAAAGAGAGAGGGAAGAGAAAGAAGCATTAGACTCTCACTCAGGAGTGTAACTTTTTGGTCCAGAGGTTTCTCAGTGCTGCTCAAGTTACTTCTGTTAGGTTTGTTAGGAATAAAAAAGACAAGAAATAGTATAGACTGCAACCTGGAACTATTAGTTTCTGGCAGCAAGAGTCTCAAAGGATGGAGACTAATAGTCCTTGAATACTTGCTAAGTGTCAAGAACCATTCTAAACACTTTATTAGATGTTCCCATTTAATACACCAACCCTTTGAGATAACTATTTTACCCATTTTTATAGACTAGGATACTGAGTCACAGTAAGGTATAATAATGTGCTGAGGTTCACACATGGGGATCAGCTTCAAAGCCATCCCAGGTTTGAGACTTAAGCCTGTGCTTTGTCTCCTACTCTATGCTGTGGAAAAAAAAAAAAAAGGAAGGAGAGGTTGAGATCATGAATTGCAAGGAGAAAAATGGCTCTAGGGAACTTTTAACTCTGACCAGCTATCTCATTAACTTATAATCATATTTTAGGAAAGGAATAATTAGAGTGAATGTGGCTAGTTCAGAGTAATTGTTCTTCTAATTATTCATTTATTCATTCAACAAATATCTGTCCCTTTCCTCAAGGAGCTTAAAATCTACTAGAAATGGGGGAGACTGGAAAAAGGTAATTATAGTACAATCAATGTAATTTAATAAGATAACACGTAAAGGGCTTCCATGTTAATTGCTCAATGAAGTGTAGTTATCTTCTATTATTGAAAATAGGAAAGAATGCTGCAATAGAGATATTCAGGGATTTTTAGGGGCACATAGAGGAGAGGGATAAATAATTTCTGGAAAAGTCATGATATACGAAGGTGATATTTAAGCCACATCTTACAGGATGAATAAGTGTCTTATTAGCAAGACCAGGCTGAAGAGTATAACAATAAAAAGAAATGGGAACTATAAGAAGAAAGGCATGAAGCGTGAAATAATCAAGAGAAGGCAGGAGTGTAGACAGTGTGGAGGACTGGCAGGAAAATACTTCCGGTCTTACTTCTGTAAATGAATAGCAGATTTTAGATTGGTTTGAACCTACTTGGATGTCATATAATACATATAATACAAAATATCAAGTTGTCTCTAGACTTTCAGAAACCTTAGTGATTTTTTTCCATCAAAATTAAATTAGAAGCATAATGTTAGTTTAATAAAGATAAGGCAGTGTTTTTAACAGTGTAGTTAACACTCAATAAGCTATCCAATTTTGGGGGTGGCAAGTAGAAAGAATGTGGGTATAAGGAATCAGAGAGCTTGACAGTGGGCATGATGAGAATCACATGATGGTTCACTGTGATTTTTGGGAGGCTTAGTAACTGATATATAATCTTCACAGAAAAGCAAAATAGGGGTAAGTTCTAATAGCATTACACATACACAGGTGTATGTATATTCAATACTACCATAAAAATTTACTGCATGCTTAATAAGTGTTAACTATTTTGTGTTAATTTTTTGAATATTTAACTAAAATGTATCATGCAAGGTTCTTAGCAAATATATGGAGTATACATCTAGTACAGAAGAAAATACAAATGTACAATGAATATTGTGCAAGACAGAAATAATCCTTGCCACGAGTCTGGGATCTTAATGGCAAAAGAATCTCTTTCTATTTAGTGACCTAAGGCAAAAAATTCGGAATGATTTGCCATCTTATATAGAACTTAATGTTACATACTTATGGTGAGGGCTTTGAAATTAATTTGAAAATAATTTGCCCTTGGTCCTTGAATTTTTATGACCCTGAGTTCAAGAAAATCTTGGTTAAAACATTTTATCTTTGGCAACAAAGTAAAAAAATAGTGTGTGTGCTTGTATATTTAAGAGGCTCATTTCTTCTGTGAGCCTGTGATAATAGAAGAACACACGTTGAATAAATTCTGGCAAAATCTGAGTCTTGAAAAGGAGCCACGAGTCAGTCAAAATATTTCAGGACTTAGGACAGCAACCACAAAACCTGATAACCTTGTCAGGGCTCCTAACCTAGAAATTTCTGAATCGTAGAAAGCTAGAATCAGAGGCTGTTGGAGAAAAAGATGTCAGAAAAATCTCATTTTATAGATGAGAAAACTGAGGTCCAACAGCCATAACATAAGCTCACTCAGATAATTAGTAGTTGAGATAGATTTAACATCCATCCAGATGTCCTTATTTCTACTCCAGTTCTTTTCCCCTTATACTCTGTGTCACTCAAAAGCCCTAAGCCAACCCTTTGAATGCCAGAGTCATATTTGGGCCATTTTGATATGCCCATAAGCCTAAGTCTTCGTACACATTAAGAACTTAGAAATGCAAAGGATTAATTGAAAAATTCTACAGGATAAAGTTACAGTTCCCAGTTTATTATCGGTCAGTCCACCTGGACCTGTCTTGGAATTCCAAGGTGCATGCATTGGCAATTGTCTGTATGAAATGCAGTCCTGTGTTGGCTCAGGGAATTAGAGACTCATGTTGAAAAGGCTGGGGTTAGGGGTCCAAATTATATGCAAGTTGGTTCGTATTAGATTATTTGAATGAATAAGCTACTATCAGTAGCTGGTCTTATTCTCAAAAGGAAAACTAGAAAGTATTTACATAGGTTCACTAAAAATATCTCATTTCTTTCCTGAAAAATTTCTTAAAAATATGATACTTAGTCATAATGAAGTCGTTAAAAGCATAGGCCCTGGAACTTGACTCCCAGAAATTGAATCATAGCTTTACTACTTAATATATGTGTAACCTGGAGCAGGTTTGTATAACCAAAGTCTCTATTTCTTCATTTTTAAATGAGTATAATAATAACAAATATATGATGTATAGGGATGTGGTGATGATTAAATAAGGCATCTAAGTACAATATTTGGCACTGTGGCTGGCACACAGTAAACTCTCAATGAATAGTAAATTTTATCATACCTTGTACCTGATATTTAATTCTTCCTGTAAGAACTATGAGTTACTCACCCTCTGGATTTATTAATTTTAGAGCACTGCTGATGTATAGTCTGGCTTTTGATTATAGAGGACTTGATTAAAAGTCTAAAATATATTTATCAATCTGTCTCTAGTAAAATTTTAAACCAATCACCTCTATTATTTTACTCTTAGAAATATGAGTCAATGAACTGTGGAAAACAAACAAAAAGCCCTCTAGATTTCGAGTCAAATTTGAAACAATACAACCTCAATTCATTTATTTTACAGGTCAAACCCCTGGTTAAAATACTGTATTTCCTTTCTTCCCATATACATATTGTGGAGAAGATAGGGGGCAGGCGGAACAAATTTTTAAAATGCAGCTTAATTTTGAAAGCTTTGAGCTATACTTAAATTTCAGTTGGGAGTGGCTCTTTAAAAGATAATATGGCAACTTAACAAGTAAATTTCCCCTAAAACAAGCTGGAAAAAAATAGGATTAATGCTAATGGAATTGAGGAGGGAACTAAATAGACTATAAAAGCCTAGGCTACAATCCCAAGCACAAAAAAGATGTGGAAAACCTATCTAAGGTAATTCAGCTCATCACAAAAACACATTGTCCAATTGGCGGTACTGTGAATAATACCTTAACGCCCGTCACAATAGATGGCGATGGTCTTTCTTTTATTCTTTTATTCTGAGACAATCTCTCTGTGCTACTTTATTTGTATAGATAACAATCTGAATGGGAGAGCTCTTGTGAAGTCTTGTGCACTGTTATTGTTGCCAGGGAAACTGGGTCTTAATTTCCAGTGGCTGGATGCCAAAGAAAACAGGCTACCTAGAGGGGAAAAACTTGGTCACACTGAATTTGTTGGAGATTTTCAGCGTTCGAGGGTCCTGTTTTGGGGCCCACAATTTAAAGTCAAATTGTAAGCTCCCCCCTGCACTTCACGGTATTCAAATGCTCTACCAAATAGTAGTTTGATTTTTATTTGATGCAGTAATACAGTGATTATCAGTCTCAGCAATTTGAGATTTAAAATGGAAAAAAGTTAATAATGAGTGTAGGTCCTTGTTCAATTCCAGTGGAAACAACACATCATTATTTTTCTGACAGCTCAAACCAGCTTATGGGGAAAAGCCTATTCTTTCAATTTAGAAGGTTCTTCTTGCCCAGACCAGTCAGCTTAATGTAGGTGCTTTTGTGAGGTATTGTTTAATGCCGCACAACAGTGAGTATTTTGTGTGGAATAGAAGAAAATGTAAGAAGCAAACCTGCCTGGATTTCCTAAAAAAGAGAACAAACCCTCAAATCGTTATACTCAAAAAGATCCGTTCTATATCGCTTTATTTAGAATCTATTTCAACTTGAATTTTTTTGTCTTATTTCTCTCAAAATTATATTTTAGATACATTAATAGTACACAATTTTGCAGTCCACTGGCTAAAATAAAATCTAGACTGTAAATTTATAGCAAAGACAAATTCTGTAAAACACGCTAGAAAGAAATAAGAATAAAGGGAAAAGAAAAATGGGGGGAAAAATGCTAGGAAGAGAGTGTGTATACACTACCTCTGAGAGCAGAGGCTTTTTCTAGCAGCATACAGATTCGTTGAGAAATTTATGTAGCTGTAACTAAACTGAAAGTAGCTTTTGAATATTAGTAAATGTCTTTGGTTTTATTTCACCCACGTGATGGAGGCAATAACCCAAACATGCTCTTATAGGACTTTTGTTCTTTCCCTGTTCTCACAAAGGAATTTAACCTCCTCAAAGTTTAAATCCTTTATCTTTGATTATCCTTACTGCCTTCTGCATTTCTGCCTTTTTTGTTGTTGGACTCGGTAGCACTCCCATGAAACCTTCAGGAGAACAAAAGGACTAGCCCTTTTTGTACTTGGAGCTACTGCAGCCAGCAGATAGACGATCTAAATGACACCAGCTGGGTCTCTTGACAGAGAGCCACGAAAGACAATGGGACAATAGAGTCTAAAATGTGTCTCTTACCAGAATGTTCCTCAGAGAAATACTCAAAGGGTTATGAAATATATTTTTGAGAAGACTTTTATTTAAGAAGAAAAAAAAAAAAAAGTAAAGCTCATCTAAAGACTAGTGAATAAAGAAAAACTGGGCATTTAAAAAATCCAATTTCTTGTCATTACTCCACTAGAATATGAATCAGTGAAAAGCATCATGAAAACTTCAGAACTACTGAATTATATATAGAACCTTTGTGCTATTAAAAATAAATATCTCACAAAAATGTAATAATTAATGCTCTTTTAAGCTCCTAAGGACTGAAAAATTCACAGCATTGCCAAAATAAATGCCACCATCCTCATTTTATATATGGGAGAAGATAAACTAACAGATGAATTGACTTACCTGGAAAAAAATCAGAGGAGAGGACATAATTTCTAGTCTCATAAAACTAGCACATGATACTTCTCTTTACTTAATTTCTTAAATTCAGTATCTTCAAGCATCTTGAGATTAGATATAAGAAAGTTTAACACAAAACACTCAGTGGTGTATGTTTTCTTAGTGTCCAGCTTTGGGGATAGATAACTAGTTTGAAAAGCCATTAAAGCAATTGCTAGGAAAGATAAACACAAGCTATACTGTATTATTATTAGCAGTACAACCATTTTTTTGAAAAAAATTATGAAAATGTGTTAAGAATTTGTAGTGAGAGCTATATATACAAACACAGGGATTAAGAGAAGGAAAATAACAAATGTTTAAAGTCCACTACATGCCAGATAAATATAAAATCTCACTGAAATGCACATTTTGTAGGGTTGATTTCAGCACTATTATTTTGTAAATGAGAAAACAGAGAATCAGAATTTTTCTCTAACTGTCCAGAGACACATAGGCCTAAATGGAATAAGAATCAGATATATTTGGTTCCTGAACTCTTATTTTCCCACCATGCCACAGAAGAGTGGCTTTATGGGGTTTCATTGTGAAAACTGTGCAATCATTCCTCCTTCTGGACTTCTTCCTGGGAATAAAAATCAAGCCATCTCCAAATGACACTGACTTAGCCTTTTTTTTTTTTTTTTTGACTTTTCCATTTCCATACCACCATCACAGTATTAACAAAACACAAATTATACTTTATAATTTATGTAGCTTATTTCATGTGCTTTTGAGAGTTCTGTTACATTTCCAACTATTGTAATTCTTTACTTCTGAGAAATCTGTTATGAAGAGGATATGTAGAATACATACCTACTGGTGTCTGTTTTCTGGTGTTAGGATTAGAAATATCCAATCGGTCAGCATATATGTATGGCATATAATTTCTTTTCTATTCCTTTTTTTTTACTCTTTGGGCTACATATGCAACATTAAAAAAGTACTAAGTTACTTGTCAATATTTTCGTTTCTCATTCTTGAGCTCATTTATTTTTTATTGGGACCAAAGTTGAATCAAATAGTTGAAGAGGCTTAAATAATGCCAAATAGAGGAAAGGTACCACTTCATAGCTTTAAAATTAAAACTAAAAACAGTACTATTTCTCCTAGCTTCAAGGAGGTAATCTTAGGAAACCATATTCAGGCTTCAAAAAGGAAATCAACTTAATTAACAAAACATGGAGAAGCAAACACCTACAAATTGCACTATAAACTTAGATTTATATTGCAGCATTATTCACAATAACCAAGGTGTAGAAACAATCTATCTGTCGGTGAATGAATGAATGAATAAAGAAGATGTGGAATGGAAAGGAATATTAATTCACAATGGAATATTATTCAGCCATGAGAAAGAAGGAAATCCTGCACTTGTATGTCAAACCCAAAAAAAACAGTTAAAGTCATAGAAACAGTAGAAAAGTGATTGTCAGGGGCTGGGGAGTGGGGAAAATAGGGAGAAGTTGGTAAAAGGGTACAAACTTTCAGCTATAAGATGATTAAGGTCTGAGGATCTAATGTAAGACATGGTGATTATAGTTGATACCACTGTCTTGTATAATTAAAGTTTGTAGAACTTAAATGTTCTCACCAAAACCAGCAAAAGATAAGTATGTGAGGAGACAGATGTGTTGATAAACTAAATGGGGGAATCCTTCCACAATGCATATGTACACCAATTCACTATGGTTTACACTTTAAGTATTCTACAATTTTATTTGTTCATTATACTCAATAAAGATTTTGTAAAAAACAGATTTACTTCCATGTGAATGTGAGGGCAATGTAGATTTGGCTCTGGCACTGACTCCACTGATCGGCCTAATCTGCAATGTCTTTCTCTCTCTCCCTCTCTCTCTCTCTCCCCCTTTTCTCTGGTACATCTGTGTCCTTCCCAAAGCTGCATTCTTGGGAAGAAAGATAGCTTTTGAAGATACGAGGGCCTACTTTTAGTCCAGAGTACACTCATTTATGTAGTCCTCATGGCACAGAGTGTGGTGTCTGGCACATACCTGGCACTCAAAATGCTTTAGTAATTGCATTGTTTACGGAAATTAAACAAACTATGAGCCTTTTTATAAAAGAAAGACAAGTAACCTTTGAGTCTCCCAAATTGACATTTAAAAAATTACTATTCTTAGCATGGAAAAAGCAAAATAATATTAAGGGATATCTCATGGGATAGGCCTTGTCTTGGTCTATTTTTGGCAATATAAATATAATTCCCATTATGATGGAGATGTCATTTGTAGCTGGCATATTACTATGGATTCTCTCAAGGCATGGCTTTACAGACACGGGGCCTATTCCTTGATGCATTTTCTTGCTAATAGTCTTAAAGATCCCATATGTCTTGGCAGCCATTAACCCTGGTCATAATTGACCAGTTCTAACCCCGTCTGGATTCTAGAAATCTGATTCCACCTTATTACTTTAAGAAGTATGTTTGAAATTAACCTGTTAAAATTATGCGCTAAAGTTTAGGAACAAGATCTAAGATAAGAATTTGGGATATTTCTTTTCATAGGTATGGAAGATTGCACTTCAGTTGTTTACCATCACTGGTAATCTCAAAACCAAACAGTTGCAAAGAAAGGAAGTTTTTCTTGAGCACAGACATATTACATGTGTAATGGTACACATTATACCATCTGTACACTCCTATTAAAAGACAAGAAAGGACCTCAGGGAAAAACGGTGTTTATCTTGCTCTTTCATTCTCTTTTGAATAGTTTCACACATATGGTCCAGATATAATTTTTTTATTTACCTCTGAGTAAACAGAGCTCAAACTTCTTCCCTTTGTGAGTTAAAGTACTGGCCTCACTGGTAATACCCCATTGGCTATCTGAGAAATGGGATCACTACCTAGGCAGCTGCTAACACTCATTAGCAATGGATGTGCTGGGACACAGACAAGCTGTTAGAAGGAGGTGGAGCAAATGCAGGAGGAGAAAAACAGGAAGAAAGGAAAGCTGATGCCTTCATGCTATGGTCCTCACCCTGGCTTTTCATTCAATTCAGCAATCTGTAGCAAATAAATAGAAATAATACCAGTAATACTGTAAGTGATGATTGCTCAAAAGATGATGACATGTTGTGTCATAAAACAGAGGACTGTGTATGACTCACACTAAGCCTATAGGATGAGACAGATACCCATGTAGAAGGAAGGCTGGCAGCCAGCAGTCTGCTGAATGCCATTTCAAATCTCTCAGTGTCGGAGGGAGTTGTACTTCTGGTAGATCATCCAGAGCTGTGGAGCCAGAAGATACAGTCAAGTACATATATATTCTTCAGCAAAAATACTGGAGAGAGTAGAAGGAGGGAGAGAAATGTGTGTATCCATGGGCTATTTGGCTATTTAAGCTTCCTGGTGCTAGAGGGAAACTGCGGCAATAAATTGCTTAAGACCTTTCAAAAGCCCGAGAAACATGACAATGCATTGGTTTAAAAGAAAATAATGGGCATGTGGTTTCTTCCACAAATAAAGATACATAATAGATGGCTCAGATTAATAACTATTTCATATTATATATTTACAAACATAAGTGAGAGGGTACTATAAACAGAACAGCTCAAATGTAACACATATTAAAAACCCTTCTTAGCACACTTACTTGTTGAATATTGCAGTGGCCCTCTGGAAATAGAGCATGGTGGAAACATCTGTCCAAGTGCTGAAGCTGGGTCTATGGTTCCCCTAGTATTTTTCTGGAGCCAAATTAGACCCAACCTTATAAACATATGCTGGTGACTGTAGGGCTTTCTCAGAGTCTCATCCCTGGGACAGAAGGGGCTTCAGTTCCAGATCATTAAGGTGCACTTAGATTTCCAAGCCCCACACTCAGGGGAAATAATAAAAGAAATACAGGGGAAGAAATTGAGTGACTTTTTTTGTGTGCGGAAACAAAGAGAATGTGAGCTGAACCCATGAAACTAAATGGTGACATTAATGAAAGACAATAGGGACCTCCCTGGTGGTCCAATGGGTAAGACTCCCCGCTCCCAACGCAGGGGCCCCAGGTTTGATCCCTGGTCGGGGAACTAGATCCCAGATGCATGCTGCAACTAAGAGTCCACATGTCGCAACTATGAGCCTGCATGCCACAACTAAAAGATCCCACATGCAGCAACAAAGATTCCACATGCTGCAACGAAGACCAGGCGCAGCCAAAATCATAAATAAATAAATAAATAAAATATTTTTTAAAAATGGTTAAAAAGGTAAATTAAAAACAAAAAGACAATAATACTGTCTAAGGCTGATCCCAAATCACTGACAACAGAGCAGTTACTTCCAAATCCAATTCCAGAGCTTCAGTTTTTACATTCCCTAAATGTCTCTAATTGCTAGCATACTTATCCCATCATTTCTGATACTCTCCAGTGAAATTTGAGTACCCACCACATTACCCCTGTACTCCATACTAATAGGATCTTAAATTCTAATCATTCAAATTAATCTGAGGATGGCTGACCTAAATGAAGTGCCTTAAGCATGAAGTAGCTCAATAACATCAAAAAAGAAAAATTGTGATGATAGGCCAGAAGAATCTCTCTCCTCTGAAACAGTCTTTCGTAGCCAAAGTATGTGATGTTAATCATATTACACGCTGTATCTCAGCAAAGTGAGTTACAATAAAAATTCATTTCTAAAGATTCAAAATTCTACATACCTATATTTTATGAGCTGTGGCCACCATAAAAATGACCTGGAAGGACCATAGCAGAGTACTATCTGTCAGGGTATTTGGAGGAGTTTCAATCAAAAGAACATAGACAAAAATGATGGCTATAAGAAGGAGAGAATGACCACCCTGACTGATCATGGAGATTGAGATAACCCACTGAGGGTTCTTTACCATCTTACAGGGAATCTTCCTTAATGAAGAGGTGTTTCTGTCCCTTTATTTCCATGTCCATGTGAAAACTACTGCATGATATTCCTAAATATGAATTACATGTTTGAGATGGTTTGACTTAAACTACAGGCTAGTAGGTAGAGATTAAGTTCACTTTGGGGTACCCTGGGGGTGCCTCAAAGCAAGAGGCAGTCACACAATTGGAGGCTTGTGACTCTCTCCGTGGGCAGAGACTTGCCATATGCACTCACAAACCACAGACAGAACAAACAAACATCAATTTTAAATGTAAGTGACAAATCAAAAATCACAGCAGTGGCACTCCTTTTTTCGGGTGTTAAATTTGTTTGTATGGTTAATAGCTCTTCAACGGGATGAGCTCAGTGGTGAGGAGTAAGATATTACTCTCCTTTATAGAAAGAATGCTCTCTACCATTACTTTGATTTGTTCTTCAGTTGCAGGGTGGTGGGGCAGGTATCAAGGGAAAAGAAAAGGAAGTAGGTCTTTAGCATTTTTTGTGAATAAAGTATTGTGTTAGATACTTCACATGCATCCTTTATATTACTCCACACAATCTCAAAATAAGCTGTTTTAAAGATGAGGTAATGGAGACTCACAGAAGTCCCTTAGGTGTTAAGTGGAAGAACTTAAATTGGAGCTCAGGTCTGTCTGATTCTGTCTACAAAGACTGGCCACTAGCAGTTTCTTCCTTCACCCTCTGTACATGCCACTGCTCTGATCTAGAAGTGGAGACTAAGGTCTCCTCCCTTGAATCTGGGATGGCTTTGGCACAGCTTTGGCCAACAGAATATATATAAGTGATGCATTGGGACTTTGGAGGCCGAGCCTTAAGAAGCTTTATAGTGTTTGCTTTCACCCTTGGAAGACAGTCACTATGTAAAGTATAACTACGCTGTTAAAGAGGATCTGGAGGATGAGAGATTGCACAGCCCCAGTCAAGCTGCCAGAACACACACCATATGAAGCAGAGATAAGCCATTCCTATTAAGCCCTGCCCAGACTGCTGAATTATGGGCAAAAAATGGACACGTACTAAGCCACTAAGTTTTGGAGAGGTCTGGTATACAATAATAGATAACTAAAAAAGATGCCAAAACTCTATTTCTTACTTCATGGTGCTCGCTTCCCTTTATCCATACTTTCTTAACTATAACTTCAGTAAGGAAACTTTTGGCTGAGTCAAAGGGGTACTCAGCATGTATCAGTGGAAAAGAACTATTCTAAAGCTTCTTGTTATTTTAAACAAGAATTCATTGACTAATTACACAGTGCCTGGCACTATTTCAAGGCATTTATGCTCACAAAAACCCTATGAGGTGGATACTATTTTTAACCCCTATTTTACAGGTGAGGAAAGTGAGGTACAGAAATGTGCTTGGCAGCTAGAAAGTTGTAGATCCAGGATCAAAACCTTGCATCCAGATTCCAGAGTCTCACTCTCAATTCTTGAGCTATATTACTGGAATCCAGTCAACTGAAAAAAGTAGCTGTGGCAAGAGTTCTACTTTTATAACTGAAAACTGTAATGCTTGATTTGCAAAAGCTGGACTATATACTACCCTGAGGAAATTTCTTTGGAGAACAGATGTAGATAGTGCACCAAAGAGTACTTAATAGTCATAATGCCACAGACACAGAGTTAGGAGACAGAGGGAGGCCACGTCAAGGAGGATCAGACAAGACATCTAAGAATAAGGAATGAAAGGAGACCTTCAAGATGGCAGAGGAGTAAGAGGTGGAGATCACCTTCCTCTCCACAAATACATCAGAAATACATCTACATGTGGAACAACTCCTACAGAAAACCTACTGAACGCTGGCAAAAGACCTCAGACTTCCCAAAAGATACCCTCAGGTGACCTACATGCAGAGGCAGGGCCAAATCCAAAGCTGAACCCCAGGAGCTATGCGAACAAAGAAGAGAAAGGGAAATCTCTCCCAGCAGCCTCAGGAGCAGAGTATTAAAACTCCACAATCAACTTGATGTGCCCTGCATCTGTGGAATACCTAAATAGGCAACAAATCATCCCAAAATTGAGGTGGTGGACCTTGGGAGAAACTGTAGACTTGGAGTTTGCTTTTTGCATCTAATTTGTTTCTGGTTTTATGTTCATCGTATTTTAGTATTTAGAGTTTATTATCATTGGTAGATTTGTTTATTGATTGGGTTGCTCTCTTCCTTTTTTTTAATAAATACATATATATATATATTTTTTTCCTTTTTCTCTTTTTGTGAATGTGTATGTGTATGCTTCTTTGTGTGATTTTTGTCTGTATAGCTTTGCTTTTACCATTTGCCCTAGAGTTCTGTCTGTCTGTTTTGTTTTGTTTTAGTACACCTTTTAGCTCTTGTTATCATTGGTGGATTTGTTTTTTGGTTTGGTTGCTCTCTTCTTTCCTTCTTTTCTTTATTACTTTTTAACTTTTTAATTTTTAATATTTAAAAAAATTTATTTTAATACCTTTATTTTATTTTATTTTTTCTTTCTTTCTTCCTTTTTTTCTCTCTTTTCTTCTGAGCTGTGTGGCTGACAGGGTGTTGGTGCTATGGCTGGGAGTCAGACCTGTGCCTCTGAAGTGGGAGAGCTGACTTCAGGACACTGGTCCATCAGAGACCTCCCAGCTCTATGTAATATCAAACGGTGAAAGCTCTCCCAGAGATCTCCATCTCAATGCTAAGACCCAGCTCCACTCAACGACCAGCAAGCTACAGTGTTGGACACTCTATGCCAAACAACTAGCAAGACAGGACACAACCCCACCCATTAGCAGAGAGGTGGCCTAAAAAAAAAATAAGGTTACAGGCACCCCAAAACACACCACAGAACGTGGTCCTGCCCACTAGAAAGACAAGATCCAGCCTCATCCACCAGAACACAGGCACTAGTCCCCTCTACCAGGAAGCCTACACAACCCACAGAACCAACCTGAGCCACAGGGGGCAGACACCAAAAACAACGGGAACTACGAACCTGCAGCCTGCAAAAAGGAGACCCCAAACAGAGAAAGTTAAGCAAAATGAGAAGACACAGAAACACACAGCGGATGAAGGAGCAAGGTAAAAACCCATCAGACCAAACAAATGAAGAGGAAATAGGCAGTTTACCTGAAAAAAAAATTCAGAGTAATGATAGTAAAGATGATCCAAAATCTTGAAAATAGAATGGAAATAATACAAGAAACGTGTAACAAGGACCTTGAAGAACTAAAGGGCAAACAAACAATGATGAACAACACAATAAATGAAATTTAAAACTCTCTAGAAGGGATCAATAGCAGAATAACAGAGGCAGAAGAATGCATAAGTGACCTGGAAGATAACAGAATGGAAATAACTACCACAGAGCAGAATAAAGAAAAAACAATGAAAAGAAATGAGGACAGTCTCAGAGACCTCTTGAACAACATTAAACGCACCAACATTCGAATTACAGGGGTCCCAGAAGAAGAAGAGAAAAAGAAAGGGTCTGAGAAAATATCTAAAGAGATTATAGTTGAAAACGTCCCTAATATGGGAAAGGAAATAGTCAATCAAGTCCAGGAAGCACAGAGAGTCCCATACATGATAAATCCAATGAGAAACATGCCAAGACATATATTAATCAAACTATCAAAAATTAAATACAAAGAAAAAATATTAAAAGCAGCAAGGGAAAAACAAAAAATAACATACAAGGGAATCCCCATAAGGTTAACAGCTGATCTTTCAGCAGATGCTCTGCAAGCCAGAAGGGAGTGGCAGGACATATTTAAAGTGATGAAAGGGAAAAACCTACAACCAAGATTACTCTACCTATCAGGATCTCATTCAGATTCGACAGAGAAATTAAAACCTTTACAGATAAGCAAAAGCTAAGAGAATTCAGCACCACCAAACTGGTTTCACAACAAATGCTGAAGGAACTTCTCTAGATAGGAAACACAAGAAGGAAAAGACCTACAATAACAAACCTAAAACAATTAAGAAAATGGTAATAGGAACATACATATTGATAACTACGTTAAATGTAAATGGATTAAATGTTCCCACCAAAAGAGACAGACTGGCTGAATGGATACAAAAACAAGACCTGTATATTTGCTGTCAACAAGAGACCCACTTCAGACCTAGGGACACATACAGACTGAAAGTGACAGGATGGAAAAAGATATTCCATGCAAATGGAAATCAAAAGAAAGCTGGAGTAGCAATTCTAATATCAAACAAAACAGATGTTAAAATAAAGACTATTACAAGAGACAAAGAAGGACACTACATAATGATCAAGGGATCAATCCAAGAAGAAGATATAACAATTGTAAATATTTATGCAACCGACATAGGCGCAACTCAATATATAAGGCAAATACTAACAGCCATAAAAGGGGAAATCGACAGTAACACAATCATAGTAGGAGACTTTAACACCCCACTTTCACCAATGAACAGATCATCCAAAGTGAAAGTAAATAAGGAAACACAAGCTTTAAATGATACATTAAACAAGATGGACTTAATTGATATTTATAGGACATTCTATCCAAAAACAAAAGAATACACTTTCTTCTCAAGTGCTCATGAAACATTCTCCAGGATAGATCATACCTTGGGTCACAAATCAAGCCTTGGTAAATTTAAGAAAACTGAAATCGTATCAAGTATCTTTTCTGACCACAACACTGTGAGACTAGATATCAGTTACAGGAAAAAATCTGTAAAAAATACAAACACATGGAGTCTAAACAATGCACTACTAAATAACCAAGAGATCACTGAAGAAATCAAAGAGGAAATGAAAAAATACCTAGAAACTAATGACAATGAAAACACGACGACCCAAAACCTATGGGATGCAGCAAAAGCAGTTCTAAGAGGGAATTTTACAGCAATACAATCCTACCTCAAGAAACAAGAAACATCTCAAATAAACAACCTAACTTTAAACCTAAAGCAATTACAGAAACAAGAACAAAAAACCGCCAAAGTTAGCAGAAGGAAAGAAATCACAAAGATCAGATCAGAAGTAAATGCAAAAGAAATGAAGGAAACAATAACAAAGATCAATAAAACTAAAAGCTGGTTCTTTGAGAAGAACAAAATTGATAAACCATTAGCCAGACTGATCAAGAAAAAAAAGGGAGAAGAGTCAAATCAATAGAATTAGAAATGAAAAAGGAGAGGTAACAACTGACACTGCAGAAATAAAAAGGATCATGAGAGATTACTACAAACAACTATATGCCAATAAAAAGAACAACCTGGAAGAAATGGACAAATTCTTACAAAAGCATAACCTTCTGAGACTAAATCAGGAAGAAATAGAAAATATAAACAGACCAATCGCAAGCACTGACATTGAGACTGTGATTAAAACTCTTCCAACAAACAAAAGCCCAGGACCAGATGGTTTCACAGGTGAATTCTATCAAATATTTAGAGAAGAGCTAACACGTATCCTTCTCAAACTCTTCCAAAATATAACAGAGGGAGGAACACTCCCAAACTCATTCTATGAGGCCACCATTACCCTGATACCAAAACCAGACAAAGATGTCACAAAGACAGAAAACTACAGGTCAATATCTCTGATGAACACAGATGCAAAAATTCTGAACAAAATACTAGCAAACAGAATCCAACAGCACATTAAAAGGATCTTACACCACGATCAAGTGGGGTTTATCTCAGGAATGCAAGGCTTCTCCAGTATATGCAAATCAATCAATGTGATAAACCATATTAACAAATTGAAGGAGAAAAACCATATGATCGTCTCAATAAATGCAGAAAAATCTTTTGACAAAATTCAACACCCATTTATGATAAAAACCCTCATACGCATAGAGGGAACTTACCTCAACATAATAAAGAACATATATGACAAACCCACAGCCAACATCATTCTCAATGGTGAAAAACTGAAAGCATTTCCTCTAAGATCAGGAACAAGACAAGGTTTTCCACTCTCACCCTTATTATTCAACATAGTTTTGGAAGTTTTAGCCACAGCAATCAGAGAAGAAAAAGAAATAAAAGGAATCCAAATCGGAAAAGAAGAAATAAAGCTGTCACTGTTTGCAGATGACATGATACTATACAAAGAGAATCCCAGAGATGCTACCAGAAAACTACTAGAGCTAAGCAATGAATTTGGTAAAGTAGCAGGATACAAAATTAATGCACAGAAATCTCTTGCATTCCTATACGCTAATGATGAAAAATCTGAAAGAGAAATTAATGAAACACTCACATTTACCATTGCAACAAAAAGAATAAAATACCTAGGAATAAACCTACCTAAGGAGACAAAAGACCTGTATGCAGAAAACTCTAAGACACTGCTGAAAGAAAGTAAAGATGATACAAACAGATGGAGAGATATACCATGTTCTTGGATTGGAAGAATCAACATTGTGAAAATGACTATATTACCCAAAGCAATCTACGGATTCAATGTAATCCATATCAAACTACCAATGGCATTTTTCACAGAACTAGAACAAAAAATTTTACAGTTTGTATGGAAAAACAAAAGACCCTGAATAGCCAAAGCAATCTTGAGAAAGAAGAACGGAGCTGGAGGAATCAGGCTCCCAGACTTCAGACTATACTACAAAGCTACAGTAATCAAGACAGTATGACACTGGTACAAAAACAGAAATATAGATCAATGGAACAGGATAGAAAGCCCAGAGATAAACCCATGCACATACAGTCACCTTATCTTTGATAAAGGAGGCAAGAATATACAATGGAGAAAAGACAGCCTCTTCAATAAATGGTGCTGGGAAAACTGGACAGCTACATGGAAAAGAATGAAATTAGAACACTCCCTAACACCATCCAGAAAAATAAACTCAAAATGGATTAAAGACCTAAATGTAAGGCCAGACACTATAAAACTCTTAGAGGAAAACATAGGCAGAACACTCTATGACATACATCACAGCAAGATCCTTTTTGACCCACCTCCTAGAGAAATGGAAATCAAAACAAAAATAAACAAATGGGACCTAATTAAACTTAAAAGCTTTTGCACAGCAAAGGAAACCATAAACAAGACCAAAAGACAACCCTCAGAGTGGGAGAAAATATTTGCAAATGAAGCAACTGACAAAGGATTAATATCCAAAATTTACAAGCAGCTCATGAAGCTCAATATGAAAAAAACAAACAACCCAATCCAAAAACAGGCAGAAGACCTAAATAGACATTTCTCCAAAGAAGATATACAGTTTGCCAACGAACACATGAATGGATGCTCAACATCACTAATCATTAGAGAAATGCAAATCAAAACTACAATGAGGTATCACCTCACACCAGTTAGCATGGCCATCATCAAAAAATCTACACACAATAAATGCTGGAGAGGGTGTGGAGAAAAGGGAACCCTCTTGCACTGTTGGTGGGAATGTAAATTGATACAGCCACTATGGAGAACAGTATGGAGATTCCTTAAAAAACTAAAGATAGAACTACCATACGATCCAGCAATCCCACTACTGGGCATATATCCTGAGAAAACCATAATTCAAAAAGAGTCATGTACCACAATGTTCGTTGCAGCTCTATTTACAATAGTCAGGACATGGAAGCAACCTAAGTGTCCATCAATCAGATGAATGAATAAAGAAGATGTGGCACATATATACAATGGACTATTACTCCGCCATAAAAAGAAATGAAATTGAGTTATTTGCAGTGAGGTGGGTAGATCCAGAGTCTGTCATACAGAGTGAAGTAAGTCAGAAAGAGAAAAGCAAACACCGTATGCTAACACATATATGGAATCTAAAAAAAACAAAACAAAAAATGGTTCTGAAGAACTTAGGGGCAGGACAGGAATAAAGACATACATATAGCCAATGGACTTGAGGACATGGGGAGTGGGAAGGGTAAGCTGGGATGAAGTGAGAGAGTGGCATGGACATATATATACTACCCAATGTAAAATAGATAGATAGTGGGAAGCAGCCACATAGCAGAGGGAGACGCAAGAGGGAGGAGATATGGGGATATATGTATATGTATAGCTGATTCACTTTGTTATAAAGCAGAAACTAACACACCATTTTAAAGCAATTATACTGCAATTAAAATGTTAAAAAAAAAAAGATTGCATGAGTGTATGTGCAGGCACCTGTGTGTTATTGTTATTATTATTGTGTATTGTTAGTGCCCCTGTTGCTCTGAACTATAATTAGAGGTGATAAATTAGGAGGCTGAAAGAAAGATTGCTAGACCGGAAGAGAGTGAAGAAACCTGGATCAGACAAAAAGGTGGGAAGAAATGCAGAAAGTATGATTCTTCGAAACTCAAGACAGAGACTTCAGTCATACAGCGTTTTCATTAGGGGTCTCCATTTGAACAATCTAATCAGATTTATACCGTCCCAAATCTCCATGTGTAAAATCCAACTAGGCAGTGCCTTATTAAATATTCTGAAAAGCTCTAGTCAGATGTCAGTCTTGCTTAAAAGATTCCTGGGATGATTGATGAAAAAATTCCCATGGAGATTATCTGGCTCAACCCTTTTATTTCACAGATGAAGGAAGATCAGAGAGGGAAAGGGACTTGTACAAATAGACCCAGCTTGTGAGTGACAAAACAGACACAGGACCAAGGTTTTCTGACTCCTCAGTAAGGGATCTTTCTATCAAAAGTTTTTCTCAGGTGAAAAAAACATAATTTGAAAATAGCACTGTTTGGTATTGGTGATTACAACTGTGCCCAAATTAAAATTTGTCACCAAATGCCAAACAAATCAAACAAATTAGCATTTCTCTTATGTGTATGAGGTAAATATCAGCCCCATCATATTTCCCTGGCTTTGTTTTTCTTAGTTCCCTACTTACTACAGCACATAGTTCTAAGACTAGACCTAACTTAAGGAGCAAATATTTATAAAGTCTCAGCCAAAGTTGGGCAAGGGTTTTTTAAGAGCAATTTATTCTTCCTGGGATGTGACATTCCAAAGCAGGCTATTGGTCTCCTGGACTCAACATCTCTATTATTCTGACCTGGGGCTGAGCCAGTGCTGACAGTGAACTCTGGTGACGTACAGCTGTCACCAACCACAAGGCAAGCCAGATGAGAGAATTCCCTTTGTTCCCCATGTGTGGTTCTTGTTCCATTGTGTAACTTAGTACTCCAAAAACCTTGGGGCCCTGCCTCGCTCCTCCCAGTGTCCTGAATTCTAGAATGGTGTCCAGGCACTCATCTAATGAGAGATACCCAAGTGGACACTCTTGGTCAGACTCTTGGAACAGCTTATCCAATCCTATCTGTCCTATCAGTCCCCAGAATAGGCCAGATCCTCTCTAGGTGAATGGATTTAGGACCATTACCCTGACTCTTCCCAAACGCACTTCACCTGTCTTCTGCTAAGCTATGACTCATCAATTGCCTGAACTAAGGAAATATGGGGGAAAAAGAAAAACGTAAATAGCCAATTAGTTTCTATTAGTTGTCCGATTGCAAATTTGGAAATTTTCATTGCTGAAATGTACAGATATTTGGTGTACAGATATTTCCGGTGATTGAAAAAAATGTCATAAGTTTTTATTTTTATCATAAGTTTACTTTTGGTTTATAAAATTGAATATCTTCATAATACAATACTTGGAAAATAAAAAAGCAGATAAGAGAAAAATGTGCTTTTCTTTTTATAGAGTGAGAAATAACTCCAAAGAGATCTTTAATTTGACCCAGAACATATGAATCTTTTTGGTATAATAACTGATGTTCCAATGGACTTCTGAGTTGACTTTTTTTTTCCCCTTAAAATGCAAGTAGTCACAGAATAACATCTTCAGACTACTTCACGTGTTTCAGGGTCCCATAAATATATTTATTGATCTTCAGCCTCTTGGGGATTTTGTCAATTCTGACTTTGATTCCCATGGGCAACAGAGGACCTTTCTACATTTAGAGTTGTGCCTCCATTTAAACTGCTAGTTTGAACTTCAGACCCTCTAAAATAGATCTTAAGACTCCTCATCAGATTTCTGAAACGTGCTGCTTATTTTCTGATTCAACTGTATTTGTTCTGCTATGACCGTGTTACTTTTGGATTCAAGAAGGTCAGCCACCCCTAAGTCTGCTATTCGATTCTCCCTCTAGCTGTGAGACTGTAGAAGGTATTTAAGCTTCCACACAGAAGGGGTATGTTAGGAGGCACTGCCAGCCTTGTTAAACTTTAGTTCTTTTTCTTCCTGATCTAAATGCTAGTCAAGCTTTTGTGAATCTCTCACCATGTGTCCAATGACAATAATCTTTTAGAAGTGTCTATAAAAATAGGGTATTTCCTACCCCTAGGAATTTCCAGTCTAGCTTGAAAAACAGGCCACATATACATGCTAATAAAACCAACAGTATCAGAAAGCACATTATAAAAGTCATTTCAAAATAAACTATAGTTTGTGCTACAGTATGGAAATTAAAATGTGGGGCAGTTATCTTAAAACTAGTTTGCCCAGAACTTGGGATAATTCAGCAGAGTAAGATATTCCTGCTGGCCAATATCCTGGACCAAATGTGCAGAGATGGAAAAAGTTTAGATTCTGAGAAGTAGTTCAGTTTGGCTTCAGAAGAAAGTTTATGCATATATGTCCCTATGAAGCCACTTCCAAAATATGGCCCATATCTATATTTGTTTCAATACTTTCTTTCCAGTTAGAGCCTGCACAATAGCCAACCTGGTATATTTGTAATTGCGCAAATACGTCTATGCTTTCCCATCTTTGCCTTTGCTGATGTTTCTTCCTTATCTTCTTCCATCCTCTCATATTCCATCCATCCCCACCTTCCTCCATATCTCCTCATAATGAAGATTACAAAAAGCAAATGAGTTTGCTCTCTGTTGCCAACTCTAGTAAATTGACAGGGTTTTAGGAGGTTAATGTACAGGAAAAGATTTTAAAGTCACTTTTAGATTCAGAAAAAACAAATCCATGATTGATTAGTGACCAAGGTGTGACTTTGAGTGGTACAGATGCCATGTATTTTGCCCACACTGTTCAAGGCCTAGAGAAAGTACCCGCCTGGGTCATAAAGCTTTTGAGGTCCTCTTCTGGACATTTTCTCCCTTGAAATCTCTACTGCATTTTCTGTTTCTTTTATGCACTTAATCTCCCACTTTATATGCTTGCACTTGGCTTATCACTGGCAAGAGACTTATGCTCCTTAAAAGTAAAGGCTGTATCTCACCAACATCTCTTTTATCTCCCCCAAATGCTAGCATAGAAAGTATATGCTTAATAAATATTTCATGAGCTGAATATAATGTAGGCAAGAAGGAGGATCTAAGGCTGAAAAAGCAAATGACAGATGGGTTATACTTATAGAAGCATAAATAAAAGTTCAGCTGGTAATTGTTCTACAGTGGTTTCATATATATTAGTTCTAGCCACATAATAATCTGATGCTGGAGGGCAGAGGCCCTAAGTACATCCTCATTCACAGATTCCAGTGATAGTAGGTTACTGACCCACCGTCTAGGCGGGTGAGTCCTTCAGCTGGAAAGAGTCAAAGGCAACAAAATTTGTTAATGCATCACACCTCCAAGGGGCTTTCAGGGGAATTTGCATTTTGGGAGTAAAAAGAAATTAAGCAAACAAGGAAAGATATACTTAGAATGAAAACTCCTCAGCACACTGTGAGAGAAAGAGCATAGATCTAAGGAATCAAGACTTGAAATCCAAGGTCAGATTTCAGCTGTACTGCTCAGATCTCAGCCCTACTACACAGCTCTGCCACTTTACCATTGTGCCCTTGGGCAAATTAGGTAACTTCTCTGAACTTCAATCTCTACCATTGTCAAAGAGGTATGGTTATACTAGTGCCCAAGAGCTCAAAGTTAAATATACAGTCTAATGTTAGTAACTTATTTTACTAAATTTACTAAATATGTAAAGCTTGCCTATGTACATATGATCTTTCCCCACATTACATATTTACCATCCATGTTTCCACTGACCCTGATTTTATTTTCTGGTTTATTGACTGAATTATTGAAAACCATCTCAAAATTTTGTCAACATAGATGGGCTATAAATATATAAATTGAGTTATACCTGATGGTAGAGCTATTGGAAAATAAAATGAGATAATGTCCTTAAAAATTTTTTTTCACATAGTTTAATAATGTGATTTTCCCAAACCCTATTATATCTCCTCATCAAAAGCATGCTTTAAAGAGACTTTCTAAGGCAAGAAGGCAGATGCCATGGGTCATGGCTGTCAGAGTGACAACCGTTTCAGGTACATCAACTAGACAACTTTCATTTCTATGGCCAGTTCTTTAGATTCCCTGAAGTTACATGGTTTGACAGACAAAAAGTTTTCAAGTACAACTTAAATTAATTAGTAACTGCTTTATACATTTTTATCCCTTTATGTCAAAGCCTATCATTTTAATAAATCAGGTTTTTCACATGTAATAAAACTACAAATGCTTTCGGTTTTCGTATTTTGACTCAGGCTTTCATATTCTGACTCAATGAAAAGACTGAGTTTAAGTCTGTTGTTCCATGAAGGGGAAAGTACTTTGTGTCATTAAGGTCCCAGGGCATCTCCTGCCCTTCCTTTGGATGATACACTTTTCAAGGGGAAAACAAAGCTGACCTTGACCTGTTTGCTTGCAATGGGCACTTTTGTGAATATCAATAGCCGACACTTGTTCCAAAGAGATATCACATCAATGTGAACAGATACTCTTGTCCATGAAAAGGTAATCTCCAGATTCATAAAGAAAACTCAATGAGCTGTGGGTAAGGCTTTTAGTGCATACATTTTTTTAAAACATAAATACCCTAGTAATAAGCAACTTGAAAGTCACAAAATCTAGAGGAAGGCAGAAATAGGCATCTGCCTCATTATATCAAAACATAAAGCAGCTGACATTTATTTAGAAGAAGATTTGATCAAAATTGTTTAAGAAAGCTACGACTGTCCTATTCATAAGTAACCTTTGAAGAGATTAAGAAGATAAAAGAAAAAGGATATGAAATATTTAATTATGTTATTTCTTGAATATGTATATTACTAAGGAAATACCAGATATATTAATGCACATTATACATTGTGCAACTATGCTTTATTTTATATTTAAATTGGGGAAGGGATTTATTACTATGGTTTATCATCAAAACTAGAACATAATTACCTATTTTCCATATTAAATGTCTGCTCTATAATTATGGAAATATGTTTGAAATCCTATTATCTATTCAAGTAGAGCTGTCAATTAAAAGGATGATATATGAGCTCTGAGAAAAGGTCTGGACTGGATATATGAAATTGAAGTTAACGACATACAGATAGTTTGAAAAATTAAACCTAATATTACTTGCCAGGTAGACCTGCACACTAAGAGTGAATTTCTGAAGTATTAATTATCTTAGGTCACTGAGCAGAAGAACAGTATGTTGAGAGAAAAGCTCAGAGAGCGCTGATGGACCGCTTAGAGGCATGGGTCACAGAACTCATTCCGTTTGAGTGAAATGAGGTTTTCTGTCCACCTCATTGCTGCTTCTTCTCAATTCTCCTTTGCTGGCTTCTTTATTTTCTTTATTTTTAAATGTTGGTGTCCTTTAGGGTTTGGTTTGGGGGCCTTGATAATCATTAAACTCTCTCTAAATATGATTTCATCAAATGTCCTATTTAAAATGCCATCTGTAATTTATTGATACTCAAATGTACATCTCCAGTCTACAACTATCAACTTGAGTTTCAGATTTGCCATTTCTTCTCAGATGTCTTAAAATATTATCCAACATACTAAAATGGCACATCCAAAATGAACCCTCAATAAATAGCACCACCATCTATCCCAGTCCCTGAAAATCTAAAAGATAATAGGACTCCTCCGGGATTACTTTTTCTCCCTTACATACCACTCCATCCACCAAGTCCTATCAGATTTGAAATACAGCTCAGATCCAATGACTTATTATCTGGCTGCCAGGCTGTATGTAGTCTTAGCCACAATTATTGCTGCCTGGACTATTGAAGTCATTTCAACTTCTTCTCCTTATTTCTGCTCTTGTCTCCCACAATCCATTTTTCACTTGGCAGCTACATGGATCATAAAAAAAAAAAAAAGAGAGAGAGAAAGAAAATCAATATATCAATATAACATGATTATAGAGCTCATATAGTTATAGTTTACCTAAAAATGACTCATCATTCCTCTTGGAGACCATTAAGCATAAGGAGAACAAAGAAACAAACAAATATACATTAAAAAAAAAACAAAAATCACTCAATTTCTGTTTCCAGAAATATTAGGAAACAGAAACTACAACTCCAAATAATATTTTACTGCTGCTAAGATTTTAATGCGGCTAAGATCTTGCAGAGCCACCCAGAAGGCTCTGAATGAAAAGTACCTAGAGACTCAGAGGTAACAGATTCCAAAAAGCACAGCATGGATACACCCCCTAAGTGTGAGGAATCCCTTGAAATGTAAAATCTAAAGTTGACACTGGAGCTGCAATAAACAGGACTGAGTCTAAGGAGGCTACCATTTGAGAGCAGCTGTCAAGGTGATATGTCTAATAGTAGTGGCATATCAAAGACAATGCCACTAAAAACATATCCTACAATTGAAGATTGCCTTGGACCACAAGGATGTTTCCCCTTAAAGCCTGTGGCTGGTGAAGGAACAGGGACAAGGGTATGCAGAGACGGCAGCAGAAACTACTGGATACCTTAGGCTTTGAGGGCCAAAAGGAAGCTGGCTATAAAGGAAAGAAACAGTCTAAATCTGAAAAGAAGAAGGGGGAGCCCTTGAACTGCAAAGCTACCTACACCACCAAACAGGAACCTCTTGCAAATAGCTGATTCAATCACAAGCAACAAAACAGTACTGAACACAGCATAGTTATAAAGATACTCTATGAAGAAGGTGTTAAGAAGCAGCAAAAAATACTAATGGATGAAATATATTCTCAAAAAAATTCACAATGGAACACGTAAAAATTGTTATCAAGTATTTCACCATAGAGTTAAATAAATGTATGAAGTGATTGCCATGAAAGAAGACTCTTAAGGAAGAAATATAAGAACTCAAGGAAGAGATGTTTGGACAATGAAAAGAGATGAAACATGAACTGGTAGAATCCAAGAGATAATTCTTTTTCAAGAAAGCAAAATCACTAAAGAATAAAGGCAAGATTGACGGGAGCACATGAGAGAACAGAGACAATGGCAAACAGAAAAATGAACTCAGGACAAAAATGGGGAAAGAACAAAGCAAAACCCTCTTGCACTGTTTCATTTATGCACTCTATGGCTCTATTATCTACTCAAAAGTAAAATTCAAAACAAAAAAATTATATCATGTCACTACCATTCTTCAAACCCTCCAAGAGCCACTAGTGGATTTTAGAATGAAATTCAAATTCTGTACCATGGTCTGTCTTGCATTACTGGCTTTCACTCTTGCCAATTTCAAGTTTTCCCCCTCCCTCACTCAGCCACATTGATCTTCTTTTATTTATATTTTTCCTCAACTTCAAACATGGTTCTCCAGAACTTCCCACAGCTGAGTCTCAACATATTGTCACAAAAAGGCTTATGTCCATCCCATCACTAACATCTAAGGTATTTACTAGTAATTATCTTCCATTATACTGTTTCTTTCCTAGCCCTTATCATAACCATAATTATCTCATTAATTATATTGTTTTCTTAGATGTTGTTTTTCTCCCTTCATAGAAATGTAAGTTCCCCAAGAACAGAGGCCTATATAGTCAAGCGCCTAGCACACAATCAGCCTTTGATAAAGTCTGATGACTAAAGGAAAGAAAAATAACTTATTTCCAGGGTTTCTTCTAGCTATAATGTGCTAGTACTGACATCTAGCACATCAATTTGTAGAGGCTGACTGAATCCACCAAAAACACGCAACAAACTTTAGGTCTTTGCACACCTTGAATTATCAAGCAAGTAATCACATTATTGATTTTGTATATCTACATTTCAATCTATATAAATATATCCAGTATTATATATATTCATTCATTCATTTATCCATCCAGCCTACTGGTTCACGTTTACCTGGAGAACTATGACTACTATATATTTTGGTACTGAGAGTGGTTCTAGAGGAACAGAATGTTCAGGTTTGTTTTCTGAATTGGCTCTGGGGTTTCTGGAATTGGCTCTCGAATCTGATTAGATTTAAAGACATTTCCAGTAGTTAAAGAAAGTACTGATAATACATAGCATGATCTGCCAATAGGGGTATGCAAAATATCTTCACTGGACACTCCTTATTAACCATTTATTAAGAAGTACAGAGCTGAGTTACTGGGTATAGGATACTTCTGAACATCTTAGGAAAACTAATGAATTACTGAGAGTGGCTTGTTGCTCCTAATGTCACTGGACAAAGTGGTGAAAGAAAAGGATGAGCTCAGGGATTCAAACTCCCAGTTTAAGCACTGCACAAATAACCTGAAGCCTTTTATGTGTGCCCTGCAGGAGACCTTTGTTTCCTATAGCCTTAGGGCTGAGCTTCTTGAAAATCAAAAGCAGAATCTCATCCTGTGATTGGCTGAGTTACAAGGCAAGTTGAATTTCCAGTCTTTCAGGGTGTCTACTTAATAGTAGCACTGATTGAAAAAGAATGGGATCCTGTGAATTGGGGACATGTGGGAAGACTCTGATGAAACCAGAGACACTGGGACTTTAAATTCTGATGCATCTTCTTTGCCAAAGAGGCCATCCCAACCCCAGTGGGAGTAGCCTGCCCACATCCAGTTAGAAGTGGCCTCCCCAACCCCAGGGTAATAAATAGACACTCCACTCCCATTTAACGGGATTAACTTTCATTGCCTGAGGAAACAGTAATGGCCTCCTTTGAGGCAATTGTCAAGCAAGACAATGCTGATTTCCCTCTGGATATGCTACCCATTTTTGAATCTAGACCTAACCAGATTCAAGTTCCAGCAGGTCCCTAAAGGTGAGGTACAAACTACAACCATGAGGAGGTGCTCTACACTCCAGAAGAACTATCTGAGCTTTCTAATTTATAAAGACAGATCTGGGGAACGTATGTTGGAATAGATATTAAGGTTGTGGTATAATGGTGGAAGAAACGAAGTTGGATTAGGCTGAATTTATCAGTATGGGCTCATCCAGCAGAGATTCTACATTTAATGTTGTAGTTCACAGAGTTAGGAAGGGCTCTAACAATTTGGTTGGTTAGCTGAAATAGGGACCAAAAGGTGTCCCTCAGTGAGTGAACTAGAAATGTCTGACTTGACTCAGTTTAATGTAAAGGAAGGGATTGGAAGGTTTATGGAGATTAGATGTTAGAGTGGATTTGTCATTTAAGACATACTCACCCACACCGGGCCACGAGATACAAATTTGTGAGCAGAGTTCTGATATTTTTGAAGAACGATCACTGTTCTCTGTAGGCCAGTGGAGAATAGTGAAAATTTCCAAGTACAATGAAAAGTACAGTCACTGAATTGGGATATTTAAATGCAATGATAGTAACTGGATCCTGGGGTGGCAGGGGCCAAGTGGTGGCGCTCAACTGCCTAAAGCAAAGTGGACATAGTTACTGTAATGGACAGCAAAGTCAAAGCAGCAATCCAGACTTACAGCATTGGCTGGTTGGTTGTGCTGTTCCTAGGAGTGAAATGATAGAAAACCTATTATAATTCTCACTTGATCTTTATATGCAGAAAAGTTCTATGTCAAGTGAACAGAAGTCTAACCTGAATCATAAACATTGAAAATCACAGCCTCTCACTTCCCACTATTGAGCCAGTTTGCAGACCCAGAACTCTTTGAGTGAAGGGGAGAACAGGTTCCCTTGAGGAAGGACCCAGGTACATTGCCCAAATTTTATACTGTCAATCTTTTCCCAACCTTCACCAAAGGGACCTACAGCCTTTTCCCAAGGTAACTATGCCCCGGGGGAAAATAAAATAATCAGACCTTTTGGGGACTAATGGATACTGGCTCTGAACTGACACTGATTCCCAAAACGTCACTGTGGTCCACCAGTAAGAGTAGGGGCTTATGTAGGTCAGGTATCAATGAAATTTTAGTTTAGGCATATCTCACAGTGAGCCCCAGTGGTTCCCCAGCCCCATTCTGTGGTTATTTCCCCAGTTCCAGAATGCACAATTGGAACAGATGGCAGAATCCCCACATGGGTTCCCTGACCTGTGGAGTGAGGGCTATTATAGTAGTAAAGGCCAAGTAGATGCCACTAGAACTACTTGTACCTAGGGAAAAAGTAAACCAAAAGCAATACTGTATTTCTAGGAAGATTTCAGATATTAGTGGAACCATCAAGGACTTGAAGGGTGCAGGGGTGGCTATTACCACCACATCCCCATTCAACTCTATTTGGTCTGTGCAGAAGACAGATGGATTTTGGAGAATGACAGTGGGTTATCATAAACTTAACCCGGTGATGACTCCAATGGCAGCTCTGCTGTACCAGAGTTGGTTTCATTGCTTGAGAAAATTAATGCATCCTCTGGTACCTGGTATGTAGCTATTGATCTAGCAAATGCTTTTTTTTCTCCATACCTGTCAACCAGAAGCAGTTTGGTTTCAGTTGGTAAGGCCAGAAATACAACTTCACTATTGTACTTCATGGATATATCGATTCTCCAGCCCCAATTCATAATTTAGTTCACAGGGATACCCTGATATCACACTGGTCCCTTATTCTGATGACATTATGCAGATTGAATCTAGTGAGCAAGAAGTAGCAACTCCTCTTAGACTTATTGGTAAGACATTTGTGTGTCAGAGGATGGAAAATAAAGGCAACAAAACTTCAGGAGACTCCTCTTTCAGTAAAATTTCTAGGGATCTAGTGGCATGGGGTATATTGAGATATCCATTATAAACTGAAAGATAAGTTGTTGCATCTGGCCCCTCCCTCAACCAAAAAAAGAGGCCAAATGCCTGGTGAGCCTCTTTGGATTCTGGAAGCAATATATTCCTCATTTGGGTGTGTTACTCTGGCAGGTTTACCAAATGACCCAAAAAGCTGCTATTTTAAAGTAGGAATTAGAATAAGAAAAGGCTCTACAACAGGTCCAAGCTGCTGTGCAAGCTCTTCTGCCACTTATCCACAGGACCCAACAGATCCAATGGTGTGTGAAGTGTAAGTGGCAAATGGGGATGGTGTTTGGAGTCTTTGACAGACCCCTATAGGTGAATCACAGTGCAGGCTCTTAGGATTTTGGAACAAAGCCATGCCATCTGTTGCAGAAAACTCTTGGCCTGTTACTGGGCCTTAATAGCAACTAAACACTTAACCATGGGCCACCAACTTACCGTGTGACCTGAGCTGCCCATCACGAACTGGGTGTTGTCTGACCCACCAAACCAGAAAGCTGGGTGTGCACAGCAACATTTCATCATCCAACGGAAGCAGTATATACATGATCAGGCCCAAGAAGGCTCTGAATGTGTAAGTTACATAAACAGGTGGCCCAAATGCCCAGGGTTCCCACTCCTGCTACACTGTCTTCTCACTCCCTGCCTGCATCTATGGCCTCATGGTGAGTTCTCTAAGATCAGTTGACAGAGGAAGAGAAGACTTGGGCCTGGATTGCAGATGGTTATGTACAATATGAAGGCACCACCCAAAAGTGGACAGTTAAAACACCGTAGTCCCTTTCTGGGACATCCCTGAAGGACAGTGGTGAAGGAAAATCCTCCCAGATGACAGACCTTTGAATCCTGGTTGTTCACTTTGCTTGGAATGAGAAGTGGCAAGATGTGCAATTATGTACTAATTCATGGGCTGTGGCCAATGGTTTGGCTGGAAGGTCAGGGACTTGAAAAGAATATGGTTGAAAAATTGAGAACAAGGAAATTTGTGAAAGAGGTATGTGGATAGAACTCTCCGGGCAAAAAACATGAAGATATTTGTGTCCCATGTGAATGTTTACCAAAGGGTCACCTCAGCAGAGGAGGATTTTAATAATAAAGTGGAGAGGATAACCTGTTCTATAGATACTACTCAGCTTCTTCCCCAGCCACTCTTGTCATCACCCAATGGGCTCATGGACCAAATAGCCATGGTGGCAGGGATGGAGGTAATGCACAGGCTCAGCAGCATGAATTTCCACTTACCAAGGCTGATTTGGCTACAGCTACTGTCAAGTGCCCAGTCTATCAGCAGCAGAGACTAACACTGCATCCCCATATGGCACCATTTCTCAGGGTAACTATCCAGCTACCTGATGGCAGGTTAATTACCACTTCTACCATGGAAGAAGCAGCATTTTGTTCTTACTGGAATAGACACTCTGGATACAGATTTGCCTTCCCTTCATGCTATACTTCTGTCAAAACTGACATCTGTGGACTTATAGAACGCCTTATCTGTCATCAAAATATTCCACACAGCATTGCTTCTGGTCAAGGAACTCACTTCACAAGGAAAGAAGTGTGACAATGGGCCTGTGCTCATGGAATTCACTGGGCTTACCATGTCAGCCACAATCCTGAAGCAGGTAGCTTGATAGAGTGACCTTTTGAAAACTCAGTAAGAGTGTCAGAGGGTTGGCAATACCTTGCAGGTCAGGGGAAAGGTTCTCCAGAAGGTGGTGTATGTTCTGAACCAGTGTCCAATACATGGTGCTATTTCTCCCATAGCCAGATTCATAGGTCCAGGAGTCAAGGGGTAGAAATGGGCACTGCTCACTATTACCTTAGTGACCCACTAGCAACATTTTTGCTTCCTGTTCCTGTGACGTTATGCTTGCTTGCCTAGAAATCTCAGTTCCCAAAGGAGAAATGCTTTCACCAAGAGACACAACAATGACTCCATTGAACTGGAAGTTAAGACTGCTACCCAACCACTTTGGACTCTACATGCCTCTTAACAGGCAAAGAAGGGAGTTACTGTAATAGCTGGGGTGAATGATCCTGACTCCCAAGGGGAAATTGGACTACAGCTCAACAGTGGAGATAAGGAAGACTATGTTTGGAATACAGAAGATCCCTTAGGACGTCTCTCAGTATTACTACGTCCTGTGATTTAAGTCAACGGAAAATTACAACAACCCAACCTAGGCAGGATTACAAATGGCCCAGACCCTTCAGAAATGAAACTTTGGGTCACCCCACCAGGTAAAGAACCATGAACAGCTTGGATGCTTGCTGAAGGCAAAGGAAATATATAGTGAGTAACAGAAGGAAAAGATAAATACCAGCCATGACCATGTGACCAGTTATAGAAACAAGAACTATATGAGTTTTTTCCCTTTATTTTGTTACGAATGTGTGTGTGTGTTACGCACACTCTTGTGGAAAAGTAGTGCGTTTTTTTTTAACATCTTTATTGGAGTATAATTGCTTTACACTGGTGTGTTAGTTTCTGCTTTATAACAAAGTGAATCAGCTATACATATACATATACATATATCTCAACAACCCCTCCCTCTTACGTCTCCCTCCCACCCTCCCTATTCCACCCCTCTAGTTGGTCACAAAGCACCTAGCTGATCTCCCTGTGTGATGCAGCTGCTTCCCACTAGCTATCTATTTTACATTTGGTAGTGTATATATGTCCACGCCACTCTCGCACTTCATCCCAGCTTACCCTTCCCCCTCCCCATAATAGTGTGTTTTTGGTTACATGCAGGATAGTTATATCTTGTTAGGTAGAGCTATGATCTTTGTTATAGTCTTTGTTTGAAGATTAAGTATGATTTAAGATGTGTATGGATGTCGAGTTGGCAAGGGGGTGGACTTGTGATGGTTAATTTTATCTGTCAACCTGATTGGGCCATGCGGTGCCCAGATATTTGGTTAAACATTGAACGCTATTATGGGTGTGTCTGTGAGGGTGTTTCCGGATGAGATTAACACATGAATCAGTAGATGAGTAAAGCAGATTGCCCTCCCCTCTGTGGATGGGCCTCATCCCATTACTTGAAGGCCTGCATAGAACAAAAAAGCTGAGTAAGGGAGAATTTACTCCCTCTGCCTGATTATCTTTGAACTGGGACATTTTTCTCCTGCCTTCTGATGTGGTCTCCAACTACACGTTACATCATTAGCTCTCCTACTTCTCATGCCCTCAGACTCAGACTGAAACTATACCATTGGTTCTCCTGGGTCTTCAGTTTGCCTACTGCAGTTCTTGGGACTTCTCAGTCTCCATAATAGCATGACCCAACTCCTTATTACCATATACATATGTATACAGTCCACATAGATATTACATATTTTTACTATATCTTATTGGTTCTGTTTCTTAGAGAACCGTAATACACACATTTAACATCATTTAATAAAATTAATATAATTGTATGCAAGTTGCGTGTCAGTTGCATTATCTATTTAAACATATATTAATTTAAGTCTTAAAAATTTTGAAGGGGAGCCAAAGTGCTTAATAAAGTGGTCCCAAATATCTTGCCAACAACTCTGCTCTTACAGCAGTTTAATTAAAGCCAGGCCTTCAGAATCAACCTCCCTAATTTTCTTCCCAGCAAGTTGGTTTATTATTGTTCTTCTGTCCTTGTCACTCATATTTAGTTAGGGTCTGGAGTACTGGGTTTGAATGAGCCATAGATCTAGAAGTTTTCTGGTATAATTTAGGCTAGAGCATATATCTTTTCATGATTTTAAATATAATTTTATGGTTATCTTTACTGGAATTTTTAACATAAAAAAGTCAATAGCTATTTGATAGAAAAGTATTTTTCTAAAGTCTTATTTGCTCATTTGCTCTTATAATAAATGAAGAATTATTACAGTTTTTTATAATGGTAGACATAGTACCTTTTAAGATTTTGATCATTTAAATAAAGTAGACATATCAAACTTTATCTAATGATAAACTTGTTGCCTTTCCTTTAAAAAATATTCTGGTATATCTTTGGTCCCATGAGGAAAGAGGAAGAGTTTCTAGAGAATTTATGCAAAGTAAATCACTCACACCTGGATAATTAGACAAGCTGAACAAAAGAAACTCCATGTGAGGGTACATTTCTGTTCAGCTCAGGAATTACACACTTTCAGGAAATAGTTAGAAATAAAATTCCTCTAAGATATATAGCCACTATTAGCTTTGAGGCTAAATACTTTATATATATATTTTCAAGTTTATCCTTATAAAAATCCTAAGAGGTAGATATTATCCCAATTTTATAGATAAAGATAATAAGCCTCAGAAAAGTTAATAAACTTGCTCAAGACAACTTTGACACCTAAATCAAAGTAACCAGTGACTGAGGTCTGATCTTAGCCCCCTGTAACTCAAGACGCTTAGTCTTCACCATTCAATTTTAGTGAATTTCTCCAAAGCTCAAAGGCCAACGATCATCAATTAACCCAGAACACAGCTCAGTTTCTACCCCTGGACTCTTCAGATTTTTTTCTTTTCTTTTTTTTTTTTTTACTTCAATCGCAACTGCAATAATTTAGAAATCCCTACTTCTATTAAAATACATAGCTGAAGATTATAAAATGTGCTTTGTCTACCTGTATACTATATGAGAGACAAAGAAAGATGCCTTTCCAACACAATTAGTCAATGACAGAGCTGGGAATTAAAATCTTTCAATTCTGCTCATCTCATAAAATGCAGAATTGGCGCAGTTTTTTTTCATGAGGATATTTTTCACATTTGAACCCAAGATAAGTGATGTAGTGAGATAATGTAATTTTCTTTCACTGCACCAGTCTTTGATTAAAGAAGTTATAGCCTTGCTTTGAAAAGCAGACATTTTTCAGTGACTCATTAAAATAATCAGGAACTTTACTCCACTTCCTTTAATGGTGGTACTTACATCTTTGACCTCTTCCGAGAACATCATATAAAAGGTTAATAATGCTAATATTAACAAGCATATAAAATAAGTGTCATAATTATCAATCCTAAAGAATTTATATAAACTAGTACATTCATGGTCGTTTTAATGAATATACATCAGTAAGTCTGCAAAAGATTGGAATTCCAAAAAGCAAAACCTTCCCCTACATTCCACAAATGAAAAAGCAAGAGACAAGGAAGGTGAGAAAAGTATTGCCCCCATATCTAATATGAAAGACCCTTTATTTGTCCAAGAAAAGGATGGGTCATTTCTCCCCTAATGGTCAATTTCACTAAAAGTTTGTCCCTTCTGTTATAAGTGATCCTTAAAAACGCTTAGCTTCTAGGAGGGAGTGGTCTGTTCAGTCATGCCTGAAGCTATTTTTCAGGTTAGTTAAGTATCAAAAATCTTAGAGTAGCCCTGCTGAGTGCCTCATTATCTGCTACCTCAGAGGGAGAACCACAATTGTCCAACTCAGTGATGCAGGGTCTGGACCTTAGCAATGACTATATTGGCATCTCAGTTATTACTAAAAAAGTCACCAGAGTTATAACCTTGACCATCAACAATTTGCTCTTGACAAAAGAAAGCTTAGCTTCCAACAGCTTTCTGGAGTTGGTTAAAACACGGGTTACCTACACTCTTATTTATACAATATACATACACGTGGTGGGTACATATGCATATGAATAAGGTCTCCTTAACTCAAATTATGCAAGTGAATATATCCTTGTTTTTAATTTGTTCCCTTTTCTTATTATCCAATTATGACACAAGCCTTGCAGCTACAAAACTGGATGTTCACTGGGGCACAAATGCAGAAAGCAAAACTGATAAGAGGAATGTAGATTTTAATTAAAGGGCAGAAAGTGAAGCATTTTTCATGGTTAACAATAGAAATGCTTAGATTCTTGGCTCTTTTCACTGAATTTTTTTCTTCCCACTATGAGATTTAATTTAAACTATAAAGGAATTTTACTGCCAGAAAGGTTTACGGAAATTGCTTACAAAATACATTAAGATGTGCATATTAGAAATTAAGAAAGGTATCACAAAATTTAAAAAATGAGAGAAAACACAATGAACATTACAAGTACTGGCAAAGAGAAATCTATGCTTTCATTTTGGGGGTAAAAAGAAAAATTGGGTCATTCTGAATAATCCAAAAGGTCCATTGAACTCATTTATTAATGCACTTGTATAACATTTGGTCTCATGATTATTAATTGAAGTTATTTATGCCTTATCTTTCAAGTCACCTTATAAGCACTTCTCAAATTTCTTGAAATGTCTTAGGAGTAAAAATTATTTTTATATGAGAACTGTGTGCATGCAAATATAAACAATAATTTCAAGGTAACCTCGGTCCCTCAAGCAAAACAAAATCTTAATGTTCCATCTAAAAAAATCTAAATCTTGGGGCTTCCCTGGTGGCACAGTGGTTAAGAATCCTCCTGCCAAGGCAGGGGACACAGGTTCGTGCCCTGGTCCGGGAAGGTCCCACGTGCCGTGGAGCACCTAATCCCGTGCGCCACAACTACTGAGCCTGTGCTCTAGAGCCTGCGAGCCACAACTACTGAGCCCACGTGCTGCAACTACTGAAGCCCACATGCCTACAGCCCGTGCTCCACAACAAGAGAAGCCACCACAATGAGAAGCCCACACGCCGCAATTAAGAGTAGCCCCAGTTCAATGCAACTAGAGAAAGCCTGTTCACAGCAACGAAGACCCAACGCAGCCAAAAATAAATAAATAAATAAAATAAATTTGTAATAATAATTAAAAAAAAAAAATCTTAAAGACCTAAAGAGCTGGACTTAAAAACCAGCAGACATCACAAGATAAAAAGAAAATAAGACTTCTGGGTTACTGTGAAAAGCTCTTTAATATTCTCCATCGACACAGAGCTGAGGGAGGCCAGGCAATGAGAAACTTTTCCCCTCCAAATTTGCAAAACATGAAAAGTTTGATCTGTAACACAAACACAGAGGTGTTTACTGAGTGGGTCAGGTATGATTAATGCACATGATAGTGTGATTTAAAGTCTGCATACTACTTAAATCACTTGCCCCTGTCACCTACAATTCCTCAGCAGACATTATATTTACCAAAAAGGAGGAGCCATACTTCTTATCACATAATCTCTGAATGCACACATATCACTTAAATCTCATTTCCTGCCATTTCTTTCTATTCTATCCTCACTGAGCTACTGCTATTTAATACCTCTGTACATTTGCCCATGAAGTTCTCTCTCACTGCAAACCATTTTCTCTCTAGCAAACTTCTACTCACACCTCAAAATCTAATTCAAGTTTCCACCACTCCCTGAATTTTCCCATAGCATTTTGTACATACATTTTCTACATTACTTAAGAAACTATCTGGCAATTATTTGGTTAATATCATGCCTTCCATACTAAGTTGTAGGCGCCACAAAGACAGGGCCATTCTCAAACATGAATGTATCTCTAATGCCTATTATATGGCTTAACACATGGTAGAAAAATCAAGATTTTTTTTAAATAAATGAAAAGTGTTCTTTGATAATTTCCTTATTCCATAGTGTACTTAATATAATCATTAATCAGTGACAACATAAAATTAGAGTTCATATTGGAAACATGTGATCTTGAGTCCAAACCAGTAATGTTCAAATTAACATTTGGTTGAGAATCGTAATGCAGAAAATGGCCTCAGCTATTCAACATTGATGAGAAAAGGAAGCTCTTGTTAGCTGATTAGAGAAAGGTTAACTTATTTCTGTCATGGTATTAGTTGGAGTTGAGATCTAGAACAGGCCTTCATTTACCAATATTTCTGAAATAATGGGCCTGGCGCTCACTTTAGAATTTTTAGAAATGTACCCTTTACTAACTACTCCTGTTTCCTTTACAGTGGTTGTCAACTGGGAGCAGAATCATCGTCCACAGGAGGATATTTGCAAATGTGGTCTAGGGACATTGGTTGTCACAACACTGGAGGATGCTAGTGGCATTTAGTAGCCAGGAGCTTACATCCTACAATGCTTGGGAAAACCTATGTAAAAAACAAATGTTCCCCCCAAACCATAATACTTCATTATGTAATACTTCAAGTGATCCAAGAGTCATTTTGTATCGATTTGTATTACTAACTTCTGCAGACTTTATTACACCATGGGATACATTCCAATCTCATGTTAGTCTATGCACGTAATGACATTTCATTGTCATGCACAAATCTTAGCTAGAATTGTTAACCAAGTAGAAGTCTTATTGGAAAATGGTAAGAAAAATAAAAATAGATACCCTTCTTCAGCACATTTCCAGGTTGCCCTGAAAACAAGATTTTCATGGATCGATTACTAAAAGAAACTGCCTTTGTTGCCCAACTTTCTTCCTTTACTTGAATACTTCACAAAGACCAGTTTCCTTTGAAACTGATCAGGGTTTACTTTCTTTTTCTGTGGCAATTAAAGTTACATACCATACGTTATTAGCTTACACGATTAATGATAAGATATTTCCAGAAATCCCTAATAATTATATCCTCTAAGAATGAAAGCAATGAAGCCAACACCTGAAATCAGATATGTGTAGTGTTTCCTTAAAATAAGTATCTTAAATACAGAAAGAATTCAGTCATGGGTTTATTGATAGATCTGGGTTTGAATCCTAACTACAACATAATATATTTCATGTATACAACAAAGGGTCTGGATCAGAAAATGGTGGATAAGGTGAATAATGTCAAAGAAAGCAAACACCTTATCAATAGTTTTACACATCTGAAGAAAGACTAGGTTAATGAAATGAAGTAAAGGGAATCTCAATTTATTAGTGAATAGCTAGCATTAATTTGAGGAAAGAATTCTCTGACCTTCCTATCCTGAGGATTTTTGTTTAATTGGCAGAAATATCCCAAAGTATTAAGATTCCATCTGATGGGTTAAGGACACTTGCCCTTTAGGCCACCAATAATTCCATTTATATGGTTCCCTTCTTGCCAAGTAAATTTCTATTTTGCCTTTTCATTCTGGTTTTCCTAACTGACCAGATGATCTAAGAATTGTGATTCAGTTGGCAGTCTTAATTGTCATTATGGATTAATAATTTTCTATTTGGTTTATATGGAGTTTTGTTACTGAAAATTTATTCAAGTAGATTTCAATTTGACCAATTCCAGATACATGGGCAAAATTGAATTTCTGGAATAAACACTCTCAATTGGCTATTTGTCCAGATCCCACCAATTAGATGCCCCCTAACTGAGTGGCAGGTGAGTCCTACTCAGAAATCAACTTGCATTTTCTATAATTGCAACAATAAACAGCAAATTTGGGGAAAATCCCTAACTGGGTATTTATACATTAGATCCTTTAGCTTCGTGCCCCAATGGGAATATTCAAATTCAGAGTCCTAGAGAGTCAAAAAAAGCAAAACTGGTAAGTCAAAAAAAGCAAAACTGGTAAGTCAAATGCAGATTCTGATGACTGAAAAATGAAGAGCCAGCCAAACACTTTAGATGGAGAAAGGACAGTGTTATTTTGGTTTTGTACAGATATTTCACATCTTGAAGTTGATAATCCCTTTCATATGGAAGCCCAATAAAATCACATCTCTTCAGTTTCAAGTAGCAGAGGGTCAGAACTGCAAAATATGTTGAAAGGAGCAGGCAAATGAGCAAACAGGCTTAAATGGGTTAAGGAAATCGATGAACTAGTGAATCAAATTGTTCAACATTTTCAATATGGACTGAGCAATGACTAAGAAGAAGGAGGTTTTCAGTTTAGTTTTACTTGTGAAAGATAAACATTAAGGGAAAAGAGGAGGTATTTAGCATAGAACAAAAGCACATAAATAGAAGACCCAGTGATAAAAATGAGAAAATGAAGCTTTAGAATCAATAGCAAGTAAATATTTCTAATCACAAGAACTGCCTAGTAAATTACTCATAAGAAAAGGCGACAAACAACTCAGATTCCCAAGAGATATTTTCAAGAGTTATTTCAGTCCAAAGGAAAAATTCAGTTAAATAAGAAGTAATTCTTAAACCTTCTAGGTCAAAGTAGTTTTTATAAAAATTTTGGTTTTGACTTCTAACCTATACTTAACTTAGAAAGGATAAACTATTTGTTCAGGAATGCCTTAAATCAACAATGTTAGTAATAGATATGTAGGATGTAGATAGGTAGGTGAGTAGGTAGTCAGATAAAAGTATGGAGACAGACGGATGGAAGAGTGTATAGAAAAACAGATGAAAAGATAAAATTAGTTTAAACCCTTTGAAAATTAATTGATTAAAAAAAATTTTTTTTAACTTATTGGAGTATAGTTGCTTTGCACTGTTGTGTTAGTTTCTTCTGTACAGCAAAGTGAATCAGCCGTACATATACAAAGATCCCTGTTTTTAGATTTCCTTCCCATTTAGATCACCACAGAGCATTGAGTAGAGCTCCCTGTGCTATACAGTAGGTTCTCATTAGTTATATATTTTATACATAGTAGTGTATATATATCAATCCCAATCTCCCAATTCATCCCACCACCCCTTGTCCCCCCTTGGTATCCATAAGTTTGTTCTCTACATCTGTGTCTCTATTTCTGTTCTGTAAATAAGTTCATCTGTACCATTTTTCCAGATTCCACATATAAGCGATATTATATGATATTTGTTTTTCTCTTTCTAATTGATCTTTAGAGTTCTTTAATAATTGCATTAAGGGTCTTGCATTATAGAAATATCTGCAATTTCTTTTAAGCTTTATTGTGAATGACATAAATTATTTTGAATGAGAAAAACACTTTTTTTTTTTTAGGGTTTCCCAGATATAAGCTTATCTTGGTTGGCACAGTGTTTCTCAAACTTGGCTACAAACCAAAATTCCTGGGATGCTTGTTAAAGGTACACATTCCCAGGATCTATAACATCTCATTCACAGGAAACAGAATCTTTAAGGGGAGGGGTCTGAGAATAGGAAGTTTTAAAAAGCACTATTGAGATTCGTATGGTTCCAGGATTCAGTGTAACAGCATCCATAAATCCAGAAATAAGAGTTTCAGTATGTAAACTTTTTCTAAGAGTCAATTTCAATTTTAGGGAAATTGGGATAGTAAGTGGTAGACTTCATCTGCTGGGTATATATTCAATTCAGTTTCCCAAGAATGGCCTAAAGCCTACTGACTATGTTTAAACCTCTGCTAAGTGCTCGAGGATGGGGGCAGGGTAAGAGGAGGTAGTAATAACCAAACAACAACAACAAAAGACAAGACTCCTGCCAACAGAGAGCTTACAGTCTGGTTTGGCAAACATGAATAACAAAGACAAATGGAAGCTTATGCAAGACAGTATATGATAAAGCATTTGGGGATTGAGGAAGTACAACGAGAATGTAAAAAGAAATTGTGGAAATTGATGAACAAAAACATCACCTACCAGTCAAGGTCAATTGCATTACCAACAGGAGGAAAGGTACTGTTCCATCTCCAACAAGTAACAGGAAGGTTACTACTTCACTACACAGCAGGAGGTATTCCCCTCACCTGGCAACAGCCCAGCCAATGAGAGATTGTCACAGTTCAGCCAATGAAATGCCAGTACACTTCGAGCTCCTAGTTACTTCCGTTGGACACTTTGTTTATAATAGCCCCTCTGAACTCCTCCTTCTCATCTATAACGCAACACTCCTCGGCTTCCTTCCCTGGACTTGTCTGCAGTCACGACAGATTGCACGTCCCAAACTGCAATTCTTTGCTGTTCTGAAATAAATCCGTTTTGCTGGTAAAATAACTAGCTGTTTTAATGGTTTAGGTCAACATAATGATATCAGTGCGGGCTTGAGTTGAACCACAGTTAAAAAATTGATGGACTCCTGTAGCTAATTTAGTCCAGTGGGGATATTTTGCAATAGAAAAATTTGAAAGGTGAGACTGCAATACCCAGGTATTCAACCCACTAAAAAAGAACACAGTGAAGAATAGAGGCAGGAACAAGAGTGGGGAGCCGTCAGGTCATGAAGGAGGCCAATCAGGCAGAAAAACATAGAACCTTTTCTTCTCTTTTCTCTATCCTTCATTGTTTTGTTACAGTGTTCTCCAAACCAGTATTATTAGGCCAGAGAAAGAAATGCTGTGCTCTTACCTGGTTTCAAGAGGAGGGCATATGAGAAACCCCCAGTGATTACTAGAGAATATTGGGGGTAGGTGGGGAAGAGGTGAAGGTTGAGAGCAGTAGAATATGCAGTGTTAACTACAGGGAGTTTTTTATACACTCAGTAATTTATAGTCTAAACTATGAGGTACCAGGGATTTATTTGTAGACTTTGGGTATTTTATTATTTATTTATTTTTGAATTTTATTTTATTTAATTTTTATACAGCAGGTTCTTATTAGTTATTTATTTTACACATATTAGCGTATATATGTCAATCCCAATCTCTGAATTCATCCCACCACCACCACCCACCTCCCTGCCACTTTCCCCCCTTGGTGCCCGTACTTTTGTTCTCTACATCTGTGTCTCTATTTCTGCCCTGCACACCAGTTCATCGACTTTGGGTGTTTTAAGCAGCTCTGTAATGCTGCAGAGACTGAAGTAGCCTAAAAAATTATGTTTTTATACAGTATTTTCTAAGAACATCAAATTGCCTTCTCAAGACCACCACATTATCATCTCTTCTTAAGGAATAAATTTTGATTTATAGCTAGAGTCAGAACTTGGTATCTGTACTCTAATTCAGTTCCAGGATGTGCTTCTGACCTATTGTTGTGAACACTTGGAAAACATTTGCTCCATGTTTGAGCAAACTGTGTGTTAATATCCTTTCTTCCTCCTCCCCCGCGCATTTTCTCTCTCGCCTCAGCAGATATGAAATTTGAACAGAAGGTCTTGAAGTTCCCAGTTTTATGCATTCTTTAAATGTTTAAAAATAAATTTTATATTTAAAAAATTCTTCCCTTTACTCACAAACCCCCCACCCACCAATGAATAGCTTCAACTAAAGTGGCATAAACTACTTTATTCTCTCCCAGGCTCAGTACCCTAAGATTCCTTGATCAGAATTTTTTCTAATTAGGGCTCTCTCTCTCCCAAGCTATCAGGGCCTGAGGCCCTGTGGCTGATTTGCTCTGTGCTAAGGTTAGTCCTGATTTCCATGTCTTTGTTGAGCAGACATATGGGAAGGGACAAAATCGTACTTCACTGTCAAAAATGATTCAATAAAGTTCCACTTTTTATTTTTAAATAGCATCTTGAGAGAAAGTTTTATCCCCACTCAGCCCCTCACATGGTAGCAATCATCACAGAAACACACAGCCCTCCTTGGTTATGAACTACCAGCCGGTCCACAATCAGCCCCCTTCAGATGTAACTGCCCACAGGTCAAAAGTGAGCAGTCGGTCCTAAACTTCCTGGATAGTCAACAGACAGGTTGCTATCTCTGGGCTCCTTTTTGCAACAATCTCTACCTTTAGGATGTGTCAGAATTGGGAAGGAGAAGAGCCAAAACAATTCCTACATAATCATCCTACCCTACTGCCACCCACAGTAATCTCAATGTTTTTGAAATGAACGCATAAACAGTGCTCACTGTATGTGATATGCTAGGCACTCTTCAGAGCACTTTGGCAATACTGACTCACCTAATTCACTCGATCCTCATAATAACCTTAGGAAGTAGCTACCATTATTATCCCCAATTTACAGATGAGGACACAGATGTATAAAGAGGTTAAACAATTTGTCCAACGTTACACAGCTAGTAAGATTTCCAGAAAAGGGAAATTAGGTCTTCCCCCCAAAAAGACAGATATTTGATTTTCCAAAAAACCGTGTGAATCAAATCAAATTAAAATATATTCCTGGGGATTCTTTTTTGTTTTCTATGCCTATAATTTATTCATCCCTAGAAATGTCAGGTTAGGACAAAACTATAAATCAACTCTAGTTAACAAGTGGCAGTAGGATGGATAAGAAGATGGGTGCGGAAATTCTGAAAAAGTTCACCAGTGGTATCCTTTTGGTGAGGCTGTAGTAGCCAGGAGGATCAGGCTAATCTCTAGAAAATTCCCTCTAAAAATCTTTTGCCTTCCCTATGGATTAAATTGCAACTCTACTACAGCAACAAGAACTTTTAGGACTTATCTTGCTTCTTCCCTGTTGTCAGGTGGAAGATAAGAGAAGCTCTCTACTGAAGACTTGATGGAAAATAGAAAGAGAAAAGAAGAATTAAAAGCAAAAATAAGTTAGGAATAAAAACTATGGAGTTTGTGCTTTAAAGAGGAACTAATACAATGAATAACCACTAGTTAGCCTAATATAGCAAAAATAGAGAAAGTACAAATACTGATTGTGGTTTGATAAGGGAAAAGAATTGCAGTTATACAGGAAATTAAATGTTTGAAAACCTAGATAAAATGATTCATTTTTCTAGGAAGACAAACTACCAAAATTGACTTAAGAAGTGATAAAAATACTAACAGGTCAATAATCATGGAGGATATTAACAACGTTTTCAAAGAGCTACTTTCTGAAGTAGTGCCAAACTTGATTTCAAAATTAAATTATTTTATTCTTAAAAAAACACATAATTCCTATGATATTTAATATATCTCAGAATATAACAAAATACAACAAAATAAAGGAAGATTCCTAATTATTTTACAAATCCAGAGCAACATTTATACCAAATCCTGAGAAAGTTAGCACACCGAAATGATAAAATTACACTAATATCACTTTTTATGATCAATGAAAAAAAAAAACAAAAACCCTAAACAAAACCCAGTAGTATATTGTGAGAATAATTCTTTATGACCAAGTTTGACATTATTGAAAAGCAAAGATATTCCAGCATTAACATATCAATAATTGTAACTGACTGTTGGAATAGACCAATAGAAAAAGACCATATCATCCCTTTAGTAGATGCTTAAGAAGTATTTGATGAAATCCAACATTTCCATTACAAATGAGGATTATGTAATACTTTCTTAACTAAACATAAATTCATATTTATGCATGCATACATGTACCTACATACACACTAAATATACGTATAAAATACCAAAGGTCACTATGATGTTTAGACTTGACAGTGATATTGTAGAAGCACTGCAAATAAAGTCAAGATCAAATTAAGGGTAATTTTTATCATCAGTGCTATTTATTATTATTCTGGATGTACTGACAAAGTTGGACACTAGTACTATGAATATTTAAAAAAAGAAGAAAATACTATAATCATTTAAAGTTGATATGCTTGTTACTATAAAATCCCAAATAAAATCAATTTGAATTTAATATGAGAACTTATTGAAGATTTTTTATATCCTAAACAATGACACAGAAGAAAATTTAATGGAAAAATCCTACTTTCTATGGCCATAAAACCACAAAAATTCGTGAGAATAAACTTAATACAGAGGTTGTAGAAATTATGAACTAATGAAGACTTGAAGAAAGTGACATATTTTGTTCTGGAATCAGATGATTCAATGTTGTAAAGCTATCAATGTTTCCTACATAAATCTAGAAATGAAACACTGCTCTCCCATAAAAATACAAACCAACTTGTTTTAGAATTGATTTGGAAGAATAAACATACAATAATGCACAGATAAATCTTAAGTGTAATCAGGGCTTAATAAACCTACTAATATAAAGACATAAACTGATTAACAGAGTATGGTGCTGGCCAAAAAATAGATCAGTGGAACAGAAGAGAGAGCTCGAAAAGAAACCCAAGAATATGTGGGAATTTCATGTGTATAAAAATGACATTTTAATTTAGTAGAAAATAGCTATTAACTAAGTGTCAATGGGACAATAGGAAGCAATTTGAAACAAATAAACTAGAGCCTTTATTTCTTACACAAAATTCAGAGTGGATCAAATATTTTAATGTAAACAATGAAAATACAAAAGTTCTAGGAGAGGACTTCCCTGGTGGCGCAGTGGTTTAGAATCTGTCTGCCAATGCAGGGGACACGGTTTCGAGCCTTGGTCCGGGAAGATCCCACATGCCGCAGAGCAACTAAGCCCGTGCGCCACAACTACTGAGCCTGCGCTCTAGAGCCCGTGAGCCACAACTACTGAGCCCACGTGCCATAACTACTGAAGCCCGAGCGCCTAGAGCCCGTGCTCCACAACAAGAAAAGCCACTGCAATGAGAAGCCCGCGCACCGCAATGAAGACCAGCCCCGACTCGCCACAACTAGAGAAAGCCCACGTGCAGCAACAAAGACCCAACACAGCCAAAAATAAATTATAAATAAATTTATTTTAAAAAAATGTTCTAGGAGAAAATTTAAGTGGATGCAACTTGCTGGTAGGAAATGCTTAAAACATGACAAAATCTGAAAGTCATAAAAACACTGATAATTTTAAATAAAAATAAAAATCACCTATTAGCTTACCTTAAACAACATAAACTGATAGGCAACAACTTTAGAAGAAACCAATTTCAGTATAACTAGAAACCAAAGGACCAATATCCATCGTATATAAAACACCTAAATATCAATGAGGAAAAGATAAATAACTGACAGTCCTCAAAATTAATAAGGTTATAAAAATATAATCAGAGAGCTCACTGTGTCCTATGGTAAGACATTTATTGTTTCTGGGAGTTTAAATTAGCACAACCTCCTACAAGGCAATCTGGCAATAACTAGTAAAATAAGAAATATTAATAATTTTGACCTAGTAATTTCACTTAGTGAACATTTGTATCAGTGCAGAAAGACATTTTTTCCCCCAAATTGTCAGGCATTGGAAACAGCCTGCATGCCCATTTGTGAGGGTTGCATATATATGCTATAGTGTATCTCTGTACATGGAGATAGGTCTCCGTGTGTGGAAACGGTAGTAATTCTAATATATATATATATCATGTAACAATTATAGAGTATAGGCCTTGTGTAGATTATTTACTGCTATAACCCAGAGCCTAGAACATTGATGTTCAATAAATGTTTGCATGTTGAATGAACAAATGTGTCATTATATGTTAAAAGTCAACTGTAAAATGACATGCAGTGTAAAATCATATACGTATAAAAAGTCTATCTCTTTAACAGTAGCATAGTAGTCTTCAAGAGATTTTCACTGCCTAATTTGTCAATGTCTATAATTTTCACATTTTAATAAACATGCAAGTATCTATGATTAAAATATTAAAGTACTGAGAGAGCACTTCTCTATGCCTCTATACTAAAGCTATGCTATTTGGTCCCGCCTAAACTTAAATTTGTTGGGATTAAATTAACATTAGGTAGTGGGATACAATATTACAGAACGATGTTATATTCTGGGAAAGGAAAAAAAGAAGAGAATGGTTAAGGAATTTTCATTAAAGAAAGCAAATATGATCGAGACAAGACAATGAAAAGAGCTTTACCAAGCACCTTCACATACACATTCATTTAATTCTCATAGTATTATTTGTCTATTAAAAATGAGAAGAGTAATGTCTAGAAAGAAGACAAGACCCAAAATCAGTACTGGAGAATCAAGACTTGAACTTGCTTTAATCACCCCATTCTATTTCTAGTGCTATGACAATCATCACTATGTAGCAGGTGCCTCTAGCTGGGGAGATGGTATCTCTTTGGTGGAGAAGGAAGAGGGGGAGGCAGGGGATTGGATGGGGAAGCCCAAATTTCTATCTAAAACATATTTGTATAGCCTACTAGTTATTACCATGGCTATTTGCTTACTTGCAATATTTTTTTTCACCCATAAAGAAAAATTGAGACTTTGGGTCAGACTACTAAGGCACTGTTTTTCTACTCAAAATAAAGCTCACTCCTCTCCTGTGCGGTCAAATTTCAATTTGTAAAGGTTATAAATCAAACATGAACACATGCTGATCCAAATGTAAAGAAACTGCAAGAAAAAATATGGTGTTTCCATTTCTGTATTGTTTGGTCTGCTTGGACACATGCCTATGAGTGAGTTTTTATTTATAAAGACACAGGATAGATTGTATATTATTCTTCTGATGGGGGGAAATTCACAGGCTTTATGCACAGAGTATTATATTTCTGGGCATCAAAATTACTTTCTACCTGTATTAAATCCCTGTGTTTCCATAATGAAAAGAAAGCCTTTGTGCTCTAATGAATGATACTGTGCAATTTATAATCAAAGGTTATGAATTTCCACTTTGCAGCATTCCCTTTTCAAACACCTACAGGCTTTCAATATGTGTTCCAACTGCACTTACAGAGATAACAACCCTATCCTAATAATGCCTTAATATTGGATTACAAGGAAGAACACAATATTAGGTTGGAATGAAACACAGTTTTTCTCCAATGAAGAAAACTGGAAAAACAAAACCAGAAAACTCAACTTGTTTCATTTCTTACTTTTAGGAGAAGCTTTAGAAATAATTTGCTTTACTTTTCAATTACTGACTCCCCAGCTGTTCGGAGGCAGAAGGGAAAACTATGAGTATATTGCAACTGCTATTGAATTTTAATTCTCCTCTGTGAATTCCAGTCAGAAATTCTCATCATTGGTGCTTTATTTATTGGTAGCTTATTTATTGGGAGAGAAGCTCTATGAGAGCATTCAGATTCATTTAAGAAAAATATGTAAGCCATGGACACATAATGGTTTCCAGCTTTGGGGAAACAAGTTTACCTTGATAATACCATACATTTACTATAAGAATCCAGTTGCTCTGTGTTTCGATTTCCATCAAATTCAATAACCTGGAGCCAGGAATCCAGATGTAACAGGAAACAGAAGCCACACGCAACATGAAAGGATCAGGCATGAAAAGTTATGCCTCTAAGAGGGTCCCATACGTTCCTACTTAAACTCTCTTAGTTTTCACCTTTGCACACAACCTTAACAAGTCATATTTCCTTATGTCTACTCTTTTTTCTTCAGTGTCCACCCGATAGTCAGAATGGTCTTTTTAAAACACAAGACTGTTTACGCTACTTCCAGCATAAAACTTGTGCACATAGGATATGCCCAATATGTGCTTGTGGAAATGAATTACTTCTTTTTCTGTAAAATAAGCTCCATTGAAATGACAGAATAAATTTTAAATTACATGCCAGTGTAATAACTATTTATAATTAAAAGACAAAATTGACTCTGGATTTGAGGAAATAGATGATACAAGGTAGTATGTCCAGATGACTAACCACTGCTGATTTGAATCCCTTCTTTCTAATGAATCATTTACTAAAATAGAAAAGATCTTTATTGAAACAAATATCTAAGAAGATTTGGGGATTCTATCCTTGCTTGCTGGGTCTAAAGGTTTTTCTCCCATTTCCTCTTACATACCTCTTAATTATGTATTAAGGGGAACAATAATATCAGACATGCTGGCCTCAAAGTACACAATATCCTCCCTAAACTGGAGCCAATTCCAGAAAATGCTACTCCCTTCAACAGAAACTAACAGGAGTCAGTATAATTCAGTGAGAGTAACCACTCCAAGGAATGTTTTTTCAAACATGCAGTAGATCCAATTAGCATTGTTAAAGAAACTACTATGCACCAGGCAGTGTACTAGGCATTTTGAAATAGATGCTCTCATTCAATCCCAAAATATCCACATCCATTTTATCACACAGGCATTTTAATCCCAATTTTGCAAATGAAGTTCACAGAGATTGAAATTTTCCAGTGAAAATAATACATCTCTCAAACCTCAGGCAGATGAAAATATAATTTATAAAAGTTTTTTTCTGGGATATTATAAAGGAAAAAAATTGCTAATTTGCATTGAATCTAGGAAGATGAAGATCAGACAGGAATAATTTATTAGTACTTAGCCAATAATATCCAGTATATATATATGTAATATATATAATATCCATATATATATAAATATCCACTGCCTCAGATAAACTTGAGCATACCAACTGCTAAAAGAACGAGCTCTTTGCAGGACCAAGGATGTCCCTCCAGGCTGCTTAGATGAATCATACTCCTGATGATGATGATGGTGGTGGTAATGCTATATTATACTGTTAACTTACTGAGCACTTTCTAGATGAGAAAACTGGAGCTCAGGGAGTGTAAAGAAGTTCTGAGAGGGACAAAAACTTTGGATTGAGGTAACTGTTGAGTCCAAACTCATGTTCTTTACTCTAGCATGGGTACTACAACTGTCCAACTGCCTGCCCCATATCCATGCCCCTGCCCTAATGCTGTGCTCACCCAGCAACCTCCTGGTCAGACATTTGGTTTCCCAAGTACTTAGCCAAGATATTAGCCTAGATAATGAAGATTCGAGCACTTTGAAGGTGGCCACACATATTGTACCTAAATGGATTGGCCTTGTTAGTTTACTAACTACACAGGATAAGTTTAATTATTTTGACTCTTATTTCCCTCCGAGTCTTCTTACTCTGGGAGCAAATGAAAAAAAATCAAGTTTCTGTGACTGAAAAGTTCAGAAACAGAAAGACTGCCCTCCTGTGAACCCTGACAGCTCAGGTTGTCTCTTTTTGTAATTCTGAGTCGTTTATCAACAGTGGTTTTCTCACAGTCTGCAGACACAACGGGAAGGCTTCTAATGAAGTGCCTTAAACTCCTGCCAAGTTTATCCACAGGAATTTCCTCAGAGGAGATGCTGCTATCAGAAGCAAAATCTCTGAAGTACCGATGAAGAGCCTTGAGTAAGAGAAAAGGTAGTAAAGGAAAGTCAGAGAAAGGAGGGCCCTTCAAGATGGTTAGGGAGCCTGGAAGACAAGGAAGCAGGCCTCACCTCTCCCCAGCCATTTCCTCCCTCAGCATGTCACGTGTCTTTCCTTCAGTTTATCTCCTCCTTCTCTTTCAAAATTGGATTAGAACGACCTCGGAGCTCAGCAGAGCATGTCTAATGACAAGGCTATGAGTGGGAGGGACGCTTCTATTAGGATACCTCTGGGGGTGACAACGAAGGGCCAACCTGGGCATAGACAAGAGGGGATTGCCCTTCCAACTGCTATTTCCACTTAGAGCTCCTTGGCAGGGGAGTACAGCAATTCCCAAGGATGGTCTAAGAATGAGTTTCAGAGGAAACAATCTGACTGTGCAGTTACAATACAGCTAAGGAACCATCCTTCACAAAGTACCCATTAAGGAGGAATTGGTTAGCTCCAATTTTCACTTCCACTGTAAATACTTATAAAGGACCAGATTCAGAAACAAGTCTTTATTTAGATTATTCCTCATTCCTTTATTTTGTTTGCAAAGTACGTGTATAACAGAATGCTATACAAATTAGTAAAAGGATCAAAGAGAAAAATAAGAGTACAACGATAAAACAGCTAAAAGAAAGTTGCACACAGACCTACATATGAGGACAGACTTGAATAATCGCTAAATTCTCAGATACTTCATCATTTTCATGCTTGATTTAAGGGTATAACAAACTGCTTCACACGTGCATAAAAATGGTGATTGTAAATATTTTCTTATTTTGTCACCTGGTCTGCAAATCGGCATAGAATGGAAAATATTTTAATTTTGTTTTGTGAATTATTTAAAAAGTGATCTGCACAGTGTTTTCCCATATGTATTATAAGTGTGTAAATGTCTGAGGTGAATCCACAGAGAATTAAAATACTGAAATAATGTTATGGTACATTTTAAAATGAAAGTTCCCTTTGCTCAAAAATAATAACAGAAACGGTATCTAATTCTTTGTTTCAAACAAGTTTTAATGGGCATATGGGCAGATTTCCTTTATTCTTAGATCATTAATTTATGAACCTTTTTTCTGATATAAATTTTATTGATTTTCATATCTGAACATTAGAAAAAATACTAATTTGAAAATATAAATAAACTTTTAAATTTCTTTATAGCCTTCTGGGATTTCCTGGGATTAATTATTTACAAATCTGATAAAAAAAACAAATGATGTTTCCTGCTTTACTTGATTGCTTAGCTAAATAAAGACAATAAAAATGATCTCAAATAAGCTTCAGTAACTGAAAACAGTTGATATAACTGAATATATTTCCTGTCACCTTTATTTTGCTTGCAACGTATATATATAATAGAATGCAATACTGACATTATTGTAATAAGATTAGAGCAAAGAGCAGAATAAGAGTAAAACAATAAAACAGCTACACGAAAGCTGCACACAGACATATATATGAGGACAGACCTGAATAACTGCTAAATTCTCAGACAGTTCATCATTTTCATGCTTGATTTAAGGAGATAACACACTGCTTCACACATGTATAAAAATGGTGATTGTAAATATTTTCATATTTTATTAGAAAGGTGACAGTTTCTGTTCAGAGAAAACTGACTAGGAGATCCCCCTAACCCAAACTCATTGAACAGGAACTCATGGTTCAGACAATTGCTGACATGGTGTGATGATGGCCCAGCTGTCAGTGAATACAGTTCCCTGGGAATGTGCTGCCTTAAAAAAGGGAATCTACATCAGTTGTGAAAAACAAAAAAACTAGTTACTAGGATCATTGTCTATTGTTCCAGGCGGCAGGGAAGATCTGCTGAACTGAGCATGTCACTGTACTGCTTCTGCTGATTGTAGTCTAGCGGAGTCCAGCTGAAATAATGTCCATCTTGTGTGATATCATGAGAGAGGGTTCTGGCTTACGGTGATTTTCTGTGAGGGGGCCCACTTATTAGAAGGAAGGATGACCACCACCCCCGCCCCCCAGACCTACTGTATTAAAAAATAAGTGAAAAAGATGAAGAAAAACTGAAACACCAAATTCTGGCTGCCAAATTATTTACTCCCTGACCTACCTCTAGTGATATGGACAACATATCATGCTAATTATCTACTATCTTTCTGTGACTTTATAGCAGGCTCCACTCATCAAACTCACATTTCCAGATTGTCCTGTTAAAGATAAAAGTCAGAATCTCTGTCTTTTCTGTTTCACCCTTACCTCCTCTTCTGCTCATGCTTCTCATCTCCTCTGCAAATGTGCACTGTTAATTCTTTCATCCTTCTACAGCCATTCATTTATTCACTGAGTGTTTAATGATAGCTTCTAAAGAGAGGGAAGTTGTTCCTCTTTTGTTCATTATTCTGTGTTCAGTGCTTGGAACAGTACTTGATAATATCAAACAGTAGCTACTGAATGAATGAATGAATGAACTGAGTGTCAGGCACCATACTGATTGCTGGCTTGTAGATGCACATTCCCATTAATCAGACTCTCTAATCCACCAGGATTCTACTATCTTCTTGATTCTCCTACTACCATTTTGAACATCCATGTCCCCGCAAAGTGTCTGATGTTATTCAATCTTCCAGTTCCTATCTTTCCAGTGTTTTCAGGTGGGGACTTCCCCAATCAGCCCTGGGGCCCACAAAATCTCATCCATTGCATCAATAGCTGGAACACTGCACCAATGTTCCGGACAAAGGTTGAAGGACAGAGAGGGCAAGATTAATAATATACATAGATAATACTTTTACAAAGTGAAGTAACTTCTAATAGGCTCTAAGTTGTATAGACACAACTTTGTTCTTATTTGTAAAAACTAATGGGCAATACCATCACGCAAGTAAAGTGAAATGTGCCTTAGAACACCAGGACCACTTGGGGAAAAAAAAAAAAATAAGAGCTCATAGCAAGTAGGGGAACAAGGTCGGGGTGCGTGATGTTAAGGATATAATTAAGAGGAAAAAAATGTTGGCAATGAACTTTAATATCATTATCCACAGTTATTTTTCCAATTAATGTACAAAAGGTATACGTATAATGATTTTTCATTTGAAAACAAGTGAAAGAAGTACATATTTTAAACATAAACTCATTAAAAATTACTTGGTACCAGTATAAACTAAAAGATAGTATTAGTCTCATTTGTTGAAAAAAAAAAAAGACAAATCGAGTGACCCTCCTAAAGCTAGAAAGGAAACCAATTATTACAGTTTCCCATCTCTATTTATATTGCAAATTGAGTGAGAAGGATTCGCAACAGCCAAGGTACGGAAACAATCTAAGTGTCCACCAATGCATGAATGGATAAAGAAAATGTGTTATGTAAATGTGTGTGTGTGTGTGTGTGTGTGTGTGTGTGTGTGTGTGTGTGTGTGTGTATACTTATCTATAGGTATCTATGTGTGTACACACACACATTGGAATATTGTTCAGCCTTAACCAAAAGAAGGAAATCTTGCCATTTCTGACAACATGGATGAAGCTGGAGGACACAATGCTAAGTAAAATAAGCCAGACACAGCAAGACAAATACGGCATGATCTCACTTCTATGTGGAATCTAAAATAGTCTAATTCATAAAAGCAAAGAGTAGAATGGTGGTCACCATGGACTAAGGGCAGGGGGAAATGGGGAGATATTGGTTGAAGGGTTCAAAGCTTCTGTTATACAGGATCAGTAAATTCTGGAGATCTAATATACAGCATGGCTACTTTAGTTAATAATATACTGTATTATATAATGGAAATTTGCTAACAAGAGTTGATCTTAGCAACACACACACACCAAACTTACTGTGTGAAGTGATGGGCATGTGGTAATAACTTCACAATGTATATGTATATCAAAACATCACTTATATACCTTAAATACACACAGTTTTTATTTGTCAAGTATACTTCAATAGCACTAGGAGAAAAATATGCTACAACAACAATTATCCCTAATAGTAAAGTGGAAGTCATATTCTGAGAAATCCAGGAAGAATTGAGTGGTCTCCTATAAATTCAAAATGTCTTTGGAGTTTTATCTTATATCCTACAATTTCAAAAACAGTTTGGATCAAATTCCTTAATATATCCATATTTTTCCTGCACTTTTTCGGGAACATATGACAGAAACCAAGATCAAACTAATTTAGGCAAAAAGGGGATCTTCACTAAAATACAGGAAGAGCAAGATACTTGCATCACATTAAGTGCCCCCGGCTTCCCTTCTACACATGAAGGAGGCAGTCTTTCATGTCCCAGTATTGTTGAAAAATCACAAGAAAAGGCTCTGACTCACCTGGCTTAGGTCAGATACACACCAGATCAACCACCTGGAGCTAAGGAGGCAGAAATACGGTGTAATATGGACGCCTTCTCAGAAACACATGGCTTCTATAAAGGAATAAGCCTTTCCCTATTCAAGGAAGAAACGCTAAGGAGCTCAAACGGCAATAGCAATTCTACTACACCTTTTACAAATATGAAATGTAATTATTTATTTACTGTGGGTTAAAATTTGTGTTTTAGGAAGACATTTTGCATTTTCTCTGCATTATTTTATCTCCTTATGTACTACTCTCTATTCTGGACAAGGCTCAGCGGTAACAGTCTTGATGGGGTTCTAGGGTCCCACCATGTGGCCGTAGAAGCTATCACTTACACGAGTCTTAATTTAGATATGATTGTTCATGCGTGTTAGCACAACCGTAGTACAGTAGAGCATAGAGAAGGTTGGCATGGGCATGTGGGAGAATACTTTTTGAGTGCACTGTTAAACACTGGTGAGAATAAGGTGGAGGGACGGTGTTGCTCATGGAAAGCCAAGTGCTGGGGTACTCTGAGGAACAGGTTGGGGTGTTTAGATTTTACCCCCTCGGCAACAGAGATAAGTTAGAAATTTTAAAGCTGGAGAGAGTTACATTCATATTTGTGTTTTAGTAAGTAACTCTCGAAGGAATGTGAAAGGTCAATCAAAGGAGCCAGAAACCAGAGGCACAACAGTCACTGCATTAGTCTATTATAAATATTCCAGACAAGAGGACACTGAAAAGGAGGCATCAACAGAGACTGTGGTTAAGTGGGGTTGAGTAAGAGAGAACGGTCAAAGGTAAGGGAGACTGTGAGCTACTGGGAAGAACATCACACGAAGAGAATGCATCATTTTTAAATACTTTGTGGTCACCTGAAATTAATGTGATACAAATGCAAAGTCTCCCTGACTTTTTTTGATACATTGTAACAATATTGAAACAATCCAAAGGTTTAAAACTTTCCGAAGGAATTCTAAAACGCACTCAAAATAACCTGTAGAATTCAGGTGGAAAGATACGGAAAAACTGAATCAGAAGGCCTAAGGGTAACGTGTGATGGTACCATATGTTGTTTCTTTCAATAACTTTTTGGCTCGTTCTTAAGCAAAGGCAAAAATAAATAAAAATAAGAATACACGTTCAAAGACCCACCAGCAGCATCAAGATCATGAGGCCGAGTTTCTTTTCCTTCTCTGAGGACTGTAGGGTCCGCCCGATTCAGTAATCACCACCACACCCACCACATACCTATGGCACAGTTTCCTGCCTCAACAGGCGCCAACTTGCCTACTTACAATTCACTGGACTTCGCTGAAACTCTGTTAAGAATTGTTCCACTGATTTGACTTCCTGGTGTAACCAAGAATGGTTCCACAGCAGCCCGAAATTAAGATTTCTTTTGGCCCTGGCTTGTAACATTGCATCAAGATGTGATTAAGTAGGTCAGCACACATTTGTTCAGGAAATGATTCTGCCTATACTTTTACCTAAAGTCAAAAATGTCAAAATCATCAGGAAAAACACTTTCTTTAAACTTTAGAAATTATTCTTTGTGTAAATGCAGTAAAAAATATTCCACTAGCCCTATCATAGATTGGAATTAACACTTCTGACAACTTTTTAAAAGTGGATGGTGCCTATATATATTGTTCATTTTTATCCCTACTAGAGTGACTATTTTGACCTTTGCAGGTATTTTACAAACTTAGGATTCATGACCTTTCATTCACCAATTCACTAGCTATTCACAGATCACTGAAAATGTGTCAGGCACTATACTAGATATTACAGTAAAATATACGATGATAATGAATATATTAATTTTAAATGTTACTATTCTAAGAATTTTACATTTATTTACCTATTAAATTTTCTTAAAATGTTATGAAATCTGGAAAATTTTAACAACTCCATTTTAGAGATGAAAATATAGAAGCATAGAGAGATTAAATAATTTGCTTACAGATACACAGCTAAAAAAGTGTTGAAGCTAAGATCTGGAGCCAGGTTATCTGTTCCTAGAGCCATTCTATGGTAAAAGATGAATAATACTGAATTACACTGGAGCATTAGAGATAAATGTCTCAAGAGTAAGATGGAAGCAAAGATCACCTTGAACATTGGGAAATCCAAAAAGCCATCAGAGGGGGCAACGTTTGCAAAGTATTGGGGTAATTTACGCCTTTGAGCTGGCTGGTCCACTCCCATACATGTGGCTGGCACTACTTCATCAGGGTAAGCTCTTGGCATCTCGGCTAAGGGTTCCAGCCCCAAGCCTTGAACTACTCCTTCAATTCCCTTGCACTTTCCTGACTGGTTTCACGTCTCCTGTCTCCTTGGCTCCCTGTTTCTCGCCTAGTATACTGATAGAGGGCCCCCATTCATCACATTGAATTATTGCTGAATATTTCTCCTTCCTTAACAATTTTGACTTTCAGTTGAGTATGACTCCCACTGGCCCTTGGGCAAGCTTTGCCTCCAGTCACTCGGACTCCTTGATGCAGTGAAGCACCAATGTCATCTCCGGGCAGCTTCTAGTTTGGGCCATTCTTCCTCCCAGTGAATCCCTAAAACGTGAAACTAGACATAAAGGCCTTTTAATTTTTCACTTTGTTTCTAATTTTGACAAAGACACTTTAAGCGCAAACCCAAACTTCTAAAATAAGGACAAGTACAAAGTCATAAAATTTACAGTTTCTCTAAAGAACAATATTTCTTATGGTTCACTGTACAACATTTGTTCAAACCAGAAGTGGATCAATAGTGTTTTATTGGTCCTTTTCATGCTAAACCTTTGTTAATGGTACACTAAATTTTGTTACTTTGCTGCACTTCACCGCACAGACCCTCGGACACACTGGGGAGATTCAGGGCGCAAAGTTTGGGGTTAAGAAGTCTAACTGTGGAGGGAAGCGAGGTACAAAAAGGACGTGGGATAATTCATCACTCTCCTTTCACTACTCACTCCGAGGTTTTACATAAAAGATGCCTGGTTTTCTCTGTTCAAGCCATATAGTAGTTTAATTGAAAAAACTCGCAATTTCAAATTCTTTATTACCATGCCATTCCCTATTCATTTTCAGCTTTAAAATAAGGGAAAATAAATGCACGAAAATGAGTTCTGAAATAAAAAAATCATTGAGCCTGTTAAGCTTGTGGTTTTGCCTGTAATTGTCTTCCTTCTTTTCCCTTATTCCTCTTGAACTGGCATTTTTCCCTCTAGAGGAGCTGAGGGAGGCTGCTTTTCAATGACTTTATTTTCCTCTCTCAATTTACCAAATCTTACTCTATAAAACAATTTTATGTTTAATGATGAGAATATTGATCCCTAAATTGGCCAGCTCTGAAAACATAATCTGTTTCATGTGTCAAAAAAGTATATTTGGTTTCGAAATCTTAGCACAGAAAAGAGAATAGATGATCTTAAAAAAATCAAAAGCAGTTTAACACAACTGATATTTACTAAACAGAAAAGCACCAAACAACACATCAATAAGATACCTCCTACCCTGCAGGCATCATTTATACCTAGTATGAATTGTAACACCATCGCCTTTCAAAAGATACTTATAATTTTCATGCATGCATGCATTTATTCATTCAACAAATTTCTTCCAATAACCAACTACCGACAAAACACTATTATTAAGTGCAGGGCATACAAAGATGAAAAAGACACAGCCTTCGTGTACCAGGAGCTTCTATCAAGAAAAATAGACAAAGTACTTACACTATATCTGTTGTGGAGCTGAAGAACTTGTTTTCTGGAGCCAAACTGCTTGTGTTCAACTCCCGCTTTTGCTACTTACCAGCGCTCTAAGCCTCAATTTCCTGAGTAGAGAAAAGGGTGGGGGGGTAATAAGAGTTCCTATCCCACGTGTTTGTTGTCACGGTTAAATGAGATACGGTTCACGTGTGCTTGGGGGAGTAACTGTCTCACAGTGATTAAGAAATATGATTACTGTGAAAAATTACTACTTCATGATACTAAAATACTCTCATTTGTACTTACGAAGGTTTGGAAGCCATGGGACATTCAAATAAAATGGTTCAGAGGAGGGATGATCCCGTTTTGTTTGGTGTTAGAAGGATGCTCAGGATGACTATGGCATTTATGACAGACAGTAAAGGAAGAAAAAAATTATAATTTATAGAGATGAGGCAGGGTGCAGGAAAGGGAGAATACAAATTAAATGTAGAATATTTTTAAAAAATTTAGAGAACAGAAGAAGTGTTACCTGCCAGGACTGCAGAATTTGACACCAGAAAAATATGTAATGGGGTTTTCTCTAATCAACGCTGTTATCAATACTATTTTCTTTTATTTTTTTCTCTCTGAAATTCTGGCTTCATGTCCTTGTATCCTGGGGGGAAAAATGGGTTTTTGGATTCTATCAAGTCCTGACTAAATTAAGAACAGCTACTACTTCTCCTACTAGTAGTATTCCACACTAGCTGAATTACCTGCTCAGGTGTGAGTAGTAGAGACCCCTGTTCTTTCGGGGTCTCTGCTAAATGTCACGGGTGGTCAGTGAGTCTCCAGCCAGCCAGAACTGAAACTTCTCCCAGTTCTTTGTGAATCTGGGACCTGTCAGTAATAGAGCTTCCTGGTTGGCTTTTCTCTAGCCTGTGGAATCTCAACCTCTGTGTACATGGTTTATCCTTCAGGAGGAGATTCATGGAAATGTATATGCAAATTCCTGGAGCTTTTTCTTAATATAGCTCCTTTATCTCCAGTTCTTTGTGCTGTAAATTCCAGAAACCTCAGCTTCCTCAACCTTTGATCCATGTCTTCTCAACTTTTTAAGACCTTAAGACCCTCATGCTCTGCTAGGACTTGTCATTTCTGCACCATGATCTGTAAAGTTCCCCTGGGCATAAATTCTGGGTAATCCTAGGACTCATCTCACTTGTTTCCCCTCTCTAAGGAGCACAGTCTTTCGCTGATGCTGTCTAATTTTTTAAAACAATTGTTTTATATATTTGTCCATTTTTTAATTTGATTATGGTGAGAGAATAAGTCTGGTTCTAACTCACTCCACTGTGACTGAAGCAGAAATTACTCAAATTGGCATCCTATGGATTAAAAAGCATCCCAGGTGGTTCTAATAGAAGGCCAAGATTGCAAACAATTAGATCGGGCATAGTAATCATCTCCTTCTCTACATATTGGGATGCTTCTCCACAGCACCCCTGTAGCCTTTGTGGGGAACTATTCCTTATCTTCCCCTGGGGGCCATGCTTATCCCACATCAGCCCCTGAGCATAACAATTCACTGGCCACAATGACTTGATTCCATCAGACTTATGTTTGACACAAGTTCTTCTGGGAAAGAGCTTTCCTTTTTGCCCTCTGGAGGGGAAACTGGCATGCTCTAGGTTTGAGGAAGGTGTCTTAATGGCATCATTTGTGCCCTGACTCAAAAGCCAGATGCACTTGCTACTGTTGTATATTTTGACAATCCAGCTCTCTTTACCACATACTTGAGGCAGCAGCACTCATACAAAAAAGAACACCTGATCAAACTCAGGCCATTATCCCTAAATGGTGAATGACTGATCTTTTTTAATTTGCTAACATTGAAATATTCTTTAAAATAAGTATAGTCGGTGAGAGAAGGTAAGAGCCATTTTTTTTTTTTTTTGTAAAAAAGAATCATTTTCACTGTATTTTAAATATAGTAGTCCAGAAGCCAAAACAAGCCTTTCAGAAGTTAAGACTTCATGGAAGCGGAATCAGAAGAAAATATATTTAATGATAACATGTCAATAAGTATAGGAATTCTAACTCATTTATTCTTTCAAAACTTATTATTCACTAATTTGTCCACTAAAAATTATTTGTCAGGTGCCTATTATGTACCTAAGCACTATTCTAGGATCTGGTGATATAGCAGTGAATAAAATGGACAAAATCCCTATATTTATGGAGCTTGTAACTTACTAGGGGAACAGGCAAGAGGCAAACAAATAACTATATATAAGACATAGTCAAGGACATAGACGATATACAGAAAGAAAGCCAGCAATGAAAAATAGAATGGTAGCTGGAGGGGACAGTGGGTTAAAAAATGAGTTGGTTTATTTTATTTGTTTACTAGATGAGAGAGATAATAGCATGAACTTTGCAGCTGGAACTCTTCCCATCTGGACTGCTTTCATTTTCCCCCAATATCTGCAAGTCCAGTTCTCTTATATGTTCTGCTCAAATGTTACCTTTTCAATGAAGCCTTCACTGCTCACCTCAGTTAAGACTGCACCCTTCTCCAGCCACCAGCACTCCCTATCTTATCTATATCTTCTACATTTTCATTATTGCTTCTGTTTATTTTCTGCCTCAGCCCCACAACAATGGAAGATCCACAAGGGCAAGAATGACTTTCTGTTGAGTTCACCGCTAAGGCTCTAACACCTGAAACAGTTCCAGACATACACCTGGTATTTAATAGATATTTCTGGTTGAACGTAAGTGAGCCAGCAGAGGGTTTGACATATGTTTGAGGCACAGAAAGGAAGTTGGTTGGAGTGAACATAATGAAGACTGTAGTGAATAATGAACAATACACAGTCCCTACCATTAGCACCTACTTTCTAGTAATATGAAATAACTAAACAGACAATCCCAATCCAACGTGCTGAGAGTTACGGGTGCTCTGGTAACACACAGAGGTTCCCTTCTCCGATGTGGACTCAAGGAAGGCTATCCAGGAGGGTTGATATCTATGGGGAGACTTGAATGTAGGGTTATCCAGGCAAAGAAAGGGGAAGTAGCCCTTTCTAGGCAGAGAGAACAACATGTGCAAAATAACTGTTGATAAGGAAGAGCGCGCCACTTCTGGGAACTGTAAATACTTTAGTATAGCTGAAGCCTACAGGGTCTTTGATGACCTCTGAGGACACTGGACTTGATGCAGAGGGCAAGGGAGAGTCACTGAAAGGTTTTACCCAGCGAGTCACAAGATCATACCTGTGGTGTTGGCGAGAATGATTGGAATGTGGATATTGGCATCAGTTATCTTGGCATTAGGTGATGGGGGACTAAACCTACAGAGTGGCATTAAGGATGGAAAGAAGCAGAGAGGTTTGGGAAGTCTGGTGACAGTCAGTGCATGGCTTTCCCTGGGACAGGAGCAAGAATCTGTAGTTCAGGAAAGAAGGAACAAAGAATACTTTACTGCCTTTCTCTGGTCAAATATGTTGTTTGCAAAGTTAAGATTAACTCCTAGAAAACTTCCATAGCTGAACTTTTCTATCTGTTCTCCTTGAAGTACACACAAATTTACATTTCTCCTCAAATTATCACTGTCTACACATGGGGCTTCAAGGATACAATTGGGGAGGGACTCTAGTGCTGTTGTATCAACCATCGGAAGCACTAGAATGTTAAAGCATCTTTTGCAGGTCCAGCTAAGGTATCAGGTGTTAGTCTAAGAAAAAAAATTGTCTGGAAGAGCAGAAGACATCTTTATGGACCTTTCTTCTTACTGTCTTCTCTAAAGCCCTCATTCCTTTCTTTCCCTTGACTTCACCCAAGAGCATTACGTTTTTCCTTAAGACTGACATAAGAGACATTGTTGTATTCTGTTCAATCTATAGTACTAATTCTGCCACGTTCATCACCCTTTTCTCTTTCTTCTCTTCATGTCTTACTCATATATCTCACGCACATGCACATGCACTCACACACACACACACACATCCTGTATTTTTATGCTGGAAGCTCCACCATAATACTGTGGTCTATCCTTCCTGATTTTTCATCTCCATCATGCAACACAAGTTCTATTCTCCAAAAATGTTGGTAGAATGAATGCATGTATGTTAGACATGATATGAAGAATGGTGTTTCATATTTATAGGAACACATCCTGAAATACCTAGAGCTGGAAAAAAAAACAAAGCAGAATAACAGTACCAAGAGGAAGAGAGGAGATGCCACTATTGTACATGTATCTACTGGGGGACTTAACAACAAAAACATATTTTCTCTCAGTTCTGGAGGTCGGGAAGCCCAAGATCAAGGTGCCAGATGATTTGGTTCCTGGTAAGGACTCTCTTCCTAGCTTGAAGTCAGTTGCTTCCTCACTGTGTCCTCACATGGTAGAGAGAGAGAACTTTGGTGTCTCTTCCTTTTTTTTTTTTTTATAAGGGCACCAGACCTATTGGATTAGTGCTCTAAGCTCATGACCTCATTTAACTTTTATTACCTCCTCACGGGTCCTATCTTTAAATAAAGTCACAACGGGGGTTAGAGCTTCAACATGTGAATTTTAGAGGGACACGATTCACTCCATAGCAATATGCATGCTTACTGAATCTTTGACAATGTTCACATACCCAGTGCTTTCATGTTACTGTGTCGCCAAGATTTTTCATATCCATTACCACCTTCTAAAATATCATGCATTAGAAATGGGGGCAGTGCTCTGGAGACCAGTGGTTTGCTGCACTGAGAGTCTGCATAACGACCTAGAAACAGACTTAGTGTTAAAGCCAAAGACCTACATTTGAATTCTAGTTTTGACATTCCCACTTTTGGATAAGTTATTTACATTCTCTCACTTCCACTTTAGGACAAGTTACTTACATTCTCTGAGACTCAGTTTTCTCACCTATAAGTTGGAGATAATACATCCTGCCCTGTTGTTGTAAAGCCTAAATAAGTGTTCACACAGAAAAAATTTTGAGCCATGAAAATTGAGTAACAAGCCTTTCAACTTCATTCAGTCTAGTTACTTGTCTCAGTGACAACCATCAAGGTTGTGCATCTTATCGGTAGGGTTCATAATAATTGGGATTTACTCTGTGCCAGACATTGTTATCAGTAACTTTACACACATAAGTAACAATACATGTGGTATTATCTAAATTAATACTCACAAAAATTCCCATGAAGTAGTTATTATTATTACCCTCAGGAAATAAATACAGCTTCTACTGACATGTAAGAGGAACCTAGTAGTTATTCATTCAGCCTACTCAGAGGCAGGAAAAAGCTAGAAAATGTAAGGCAAGAGGTCCCTAAACTTTGAGAAGCTACTTTTGATTTCTCTGAGGTCTTGGGACCACAGAGGAGGGTAGCTTTCCTCCAGCAACTGCCCCTACTTCCAAAAGGGGTCATGTATTAGTTTTCTATTGCTGCTGTAACAAATTACCACACATTTAGTGGCTTAGAACAACATAAATTTATTCTCTTACAGTTTTACAAATTTATTCCTTCTTTAGGGAAGAATCCATTTCCTTGATTTTTCTGGCCCCAAGAGGCTTCCTGCGTTCATTGGTTTACAGCCCCACATTACTCCAAAATGCTTTCATCATCACATCTCCTTCTCTGACTCTGCTCTTGCCTCCGTCTTTCCTTTATAAGCACTCTTGTGATTATACTGACCTGACCTGGATAATCCAGGATAATCTTTATATCTCAAGATCTTTGTTTTAATGAAATCTGCAAAGTCCCTTTTGCTAGTTACGGTAACATATCCAAAGATACTGGGGTTTAGGACATGGAATTTCTTGGGAGGCCGCTATTCTGCCCACCACAGACGACTACAGGCACTGTACCACAATAGCTTATAGACCAGTGGGTAGACACTCAACCTAAACCAGGCCAAGCAGCTTTGTCCTCCAAAAATTTGGTAGTTGGTTATTAAGACGCTGAGGTTAGCCATGGGATCAGACACTGGCACTTCTTATAGAAACAGGGCTATCATCACCACAGTAAACCAAAACCAAGTACAACCTGAAACTGGAGAGACGAGTTAGGGGCAGAGACTATGAGGAAACAAAGAATCCCAGCCTGCAGGGAGGAGAATGAACAAATTCACAGAGGGAAGCAGAGTTTTAGGATGTCTTTCATTAACAACCTCTTTATTCCTTATTAAATCTAGCTTTAAAATTCCTGCTCCTTGCAACTAGACCAGTGTTAATTAGAGCCATGCTTGAGCAGGGTGGAGGTTGTACCTGAAAGGTCTTCCACCAATGCTAAAACTCCATCAAATTGTGGAGAGCAGTTGTTGCAGGCATCACAGAGGGTGAGTGGCTTGGAGGCACCCAGGAACACTGAAAAGATAAAGCATCTTAGGGCATGGACAGAAGTCCCCAAATTCAGGACCATAGGATTTGTGTACTATCCAAATATGTATTGGGGCTTTCACTATTCAACAATTTGTCATCATTATTTCCCCTCCCAGTTCCAACATTGTACTGTGACCAAAGAAATGAACCTCTGGATCCAGTGAAGCCCTCATGGCTGAAATACAATAAAAAACAGCATTTACTAGCACTGCAGTAGCAGCTGCTGCTATAGCTAACACAATAGAGCATTCACCAGCGCTATGCTAGCACTTCCCATGCGTTATCTCACTGGGTCCGTATAAGAACCCTATAAAGTGGAAGCATTATTATCTTCATTGTAAACATTTCAACACTGGGGTAATGTTAACCTACATGTTGAATATTTTGTGATTAAAAACACATTAATCTTTGAATAGTAAGTCCATAATCAAACCCATATGAACATTCACATGTAAAAGGAGATTTGAAGGGAAACTTTCAGGGAAGAATGGAGAAAGCAGTGTTAAGAGTTCCCACTGCCTAGAATGTATGGTCTGGCTTTCGTTCATTGTCTTTAGGCATGATTTCCTTAAAAAAAATTCCTGAAGTTTTTTGTTCTAGTTCCAACTCCTTTTTTTGTCTTTGACAGAAATCTCTCGCTTTTTTGTCTTCTACAAATGAATGTTAAGGAAAAGAATACGGGTTGAAATATTGCCCTTCTGCCCATGGCCTATTGCTTATATGCATGCACAAGTCTTAACCCTTTAGCATTCAGGGACTGGGGTAAAGGGGGAGGCCAACCTCCCTCCTGGAGTCTAGCATATGTGATTACAAACTTGTTGAAACTATTCTCTTTGGCTGTTAGATTCAGCCCCCGAGTGCTCAACTGTTTTAAAATTGTGCAGACTGAAGGCTCCAATTCAGCAGAGGCAGTTTCCCCCTCAGAATACTCTCTTTGATTATAGTTTTAAAGACAGCTTAAGATTTCAAGTGTCTTCTTTTTTTTCTCTAAAAAATGAGATGCTTTAGGATTACTGGAGCTTATCAGTGAATTAGAAGTGGAAAACAACAATTAAGCATCTAATAATACTCTGCCTAAATCCCAGCTTAATTTTCCCCACATCCTTCACCTTCAGTTCCAAAAAGACCTGGCAGATCACTCTCCTTAAAATGCATTGATATCTGGCATTTGCTCTCTTATAAGCTGGACTTGATACTGTGAGGCAGATAGCTGAACTCTAGGGGAGTGGAAAATTGAAAAGTGAGATATAACAGGAGAAAAAAAATTGAAGAAAAAACTATTTTTATTGAGGCTTAAAGGGGATAGAACCAACATTTCTGGGTTATACACGGAAACTAGGAGACCAGAAGAGGAGCAATTCATCTACCACCAGATAAAGAGAAGGTGCATTTCCAAGGACGAGGCTGTCCCAATAGGGACAGGCCCACCATCCTTTTGAAATTTTGGTGAATATTCTCTTATAGAGAAACCATGAAGATTCAGTCCAGATCTAGAAATGCCATACAATACAAGTGTTCTACCACATAGGCCCACAGAATGATTATCAGAATGTTTCAGTTTTACTGTGTGTATAACTAGTGAGGAAATATTTTTCATTTATTTATTTAGCCTAGTATGTATATGTTAACAGTCTGATATATACTCTGCCTTATATGTTTTATCTTGTTTATCCACTGGGTAAGTTTTTTGTATTTTGGGGGATATAAATTATTCATTTAAAGTCAGAAAACATTAACTTCCTTATCCACCTACTTTTTCAATGGCTAACATACGAACATGGTATTAGAAGTGGCTTGTTACTGCAAACTCTGCTTAAAGATTTTATTAATTCTTTTTTTTAAATTGGTAAACAAAATGTTTATTTTTTAAAAATGTTTATTTTTAAAAAAATTTTATTTTTTTGTTGAAGTAGAGTTGATTAGATTTTATTAATTCTATATAGTCTACGTGGCTAAGGAAATTACATCCAAATCAAAGAAATCTATGCTATATAAAGCTGAGATCTTTTCACTTAGAAGACAATAAAATAAATACTTGCCAAGGTATCAATGTGGATGCACTAAGCAAGGGCTTACCAATGCTGGCTTTTTACAGGAGAATAGAACAATGAAAACAATGCACATACCATGTTTCTATTAATCTATTCCAAAGGCTGCTTGCTCAATAGAGGATTTAGCTTAGTGGGGGTGACAGCTGCTTGGTGTGAGCCACAACATTTCTAAAATGAGAACTGACTCAGAATTATAAGCCTTCATTCCTTGCATTAATTGTAAACGTGCAATAAAAGAAATGTTCCCTTCTTGAAGATGGAGATGTAAACTATGAAATCAACATATAATGCTTCAGAACAGCACTATGTGAAAATACTCACTTTCAGTTTACAAATTGCCACTTGCTCATGACTCTTTGTACATGCTGTTCCTTCTTGCTCCCAAATCTCTCTCTCTCTTACTTTCTCTGTCACACACAGATACACACACACTCCACATAAGCATATGCCCTTCTTCCAACTAGTCATTACTCAACTTTCATATTTCCGTTTAGACATAACCTCTTATAGGGAGATGACTCGGACTCAAGTCTATTCTTATGTGCTTCTCCTAGCTTCTATCATTGCATCCTATACTCCCATCATAACACACATCACACTGTATGGTGATCGTCTGAACACTTTTTTGTATCTTCTAATAGATGATAAACTCTGTGAGAGTAGGAACAATATCTATTACACTCCTAGTCCAATCTCTGCTCCCTGAAAGATATTCAATAAATGTTTATGAAATTAATGCTTCAATGAAAGAGCTTTAGAAGAATGACTTGTAGTCTATAACGAAGCTTACTGAATTGATGAATGTATTTAATGACAAAATGTGCCAATCAGTCAAGGGTAGGTTGGCCAATGACAGAAAGACGATTATCACAGAGGCAAAGGGTAGAAGTGACCTTGCAAACTGCTTCTAGGAGAAGAAGCGCCCTCACCAAGGCTTCAGTTCTGCTGGTTTTGACAGTAGATGCATGTTCATTATTGAAATGAGTGTGTCAGGCTACCTAAGCCTGATGTCACTGAACATTTGAATCATATAAAGAACTCTTTTGGATCTGTTTCCAGGTGCTCCAAAGCAAACTTCTGAATACAAATCAGGTATACGGAGTTATAATGAGAGACTGTCCCATGAGAGAGACACAGAGAGAGAGAGCACACATACCTCACCCCTACTCTCTATACTTAGGAATCAGATTCCTGGGCCTGAAAAATAGAGAACAAGACCCTAGACTAGAGTGAGTTCATGAAAGTAATGTCTATAATGGTCTGTCCATCTGTGTGGCCAACTGAGAATTCTGACAAAGCAGTCTTCTGTCTTGTCATTCAAACTTCTACGTTAACAGCTAAACAAACCAGAAGCCCTCCAAATAGCAGCTTTTGAAATGGAAAAACAAATGGAAATCTATGAATCATCCTACATTTCCTGTTATTGTTAGCAATCTTAAAGGTTTTATTGAGCATAGAATATGCCCAATTCTTAACTATGCCACATGAGGTATATATGTGATGTATTAAATAATATTTTCCAAATTCAGAATTTTTTGAGGAAAAAAATATTTTGCAGTCTAAATTATGTCAATTTACTCTATTACTTACCGAGAGTGTGAATTATTAATGCTTAAAGTCCTTATACAACTATAAAAGAAAAATAAATTTTAAAATTAAATGCAAATAAGACTGAAAATCTAATGAAATTAGAATTAACAAAATTAAGTAAAATGAATGATATTGCTTTTTTGAAAGCAAAACTACCATTTGTAACTAGAACACAAAAGTCATGGCTAGGGAAATTTCTTTTGCTTTTTGATGTGCATGGTCTGTCATGTCTTATGTAATGTAAGCTCAGGCAGAGAGAGAGAGTAGCGGGGGGAGGGAAGGAGGGAGAAAGGGAGGGGAGAGAAACACTTGATTTTGTTAATCACTCTGTCCTCGAGGTAAGATGTTTACACATGGTAAGTGCTTGATAAAAACTTGTACAATTAATAAAAAGGAATAAGTTTTCTGACTGCTTTTCTCTATTTAAATTTCTGTGCAGCCACTGTTGAGGCAGTGATAATGCTTCATTTTCCTATTCAGTAACTTTCTGTCCTTTACTCATTAGTCCAGGGCAATAAAATTAGTATTGTTTGGCATTATTGTAAATTCAAACATGGTCATCAAAACCAAGCGCTGAGACTTTCTTATAATGTGGTCGTTAAGATGATCCGATGCATATTTAAATTCTTATTTTCAAACCATAAAGATAAAAACGTAATTCTGGATTTGATCTTGGAACAGAAAAAGAACATTAATGAAAAAACTGGTAGAGAGCAGGCTGGAGTTTAGTTAATAGTAATGAATCAATGTTCATGGATTATATTCTTATAATATATATATATATATATATATATATATATATATATATATATATATAACTAATATATGTATTAGTTCTTAACATTTTTGTGGTTTCTAATACGTATAACCAGTGTAGTCATTGCTTTAAAATGTACCATGCAAATATAAACACATTCTATCAAAATATGCATATATATACTGGCAGGTAGAAAGCAAACTGCCAGTATGTATATGCATATTTTGATAGGATGTGTTTATATTTACATGGTACATATTGTGTGAAGGTGACTGGCCACACCTGTATCAGTCAGTGTTTATTAAGAAGAATGCAATCTACTCTATGTATTTCAGGCATAGCAGGTTTTAACACAGGGAAGGGGAGGCTTCCATAATCATTGGAACAGCCAGGAAAGCTAAGTAACCCAGAATTTCAGCTTGCAGCAACAAAGCCTGTGGTTCTCAGAGGGTCACCCAGAGAACCTCTGGAGGCATCCACCAACTATCTCAGTCCTCAGCCTAATGCAGATGATCTTCAAGATACACCTGGAAGCCACTTCCAACTCTACACTTGCTCGTGTGCCTAACTGCAACTCCAGAGAAGACTGGCCCACATTTCTCTTTTTCCTTCCAAAGCTCTCGTAAGTTCCTCTCATTGGCAGATACTGACATGGAACCATGGGAGAAGGAGGTTCTCAGAATTGTAGTTTTAACTTCTCTGTGATTCAGACAATCCAATACAACATCTTCAGTGAAACATTGGTAACCTAATGAGTGGCGTCTCATTGTTATAAGAATTTTGTTCTTATTCACGTAATATAAATGATATACCAAATATATGGAACTCTGTTCTAGGATGTAGTGACTATGAGATATGATCCTTGCTCAGAAACAGACTCAGTGGGACCCCAATTCAGGAATGCACTTCTGGACCACACATGGCAAGTCATTAGGGTAAACACTGAGTTAGTTTTACCTGGTCTGCAAGATAAGGAAGTGTCCAGGTCTAGTTCACTCTTATTAAGATGTTTATTCTAGAACCTCCCCAGTACCCTTAGATGTTTGATCTGTAGATAACAGGTATTAGCTCTAATAACTCTAGACTATACTGGATGAAGCTCTTATTCTGGTCTCAGCCTAGGTTCTGGTCCTGATGGTGAAGGTTAAGGAGCCAATATGTCTGTGTATACATTGATATGACCTTCTTAGTCCAAGAGAAACATTTTAAGGGCAGGAATGACATCACCTTCACTCTTACTTCTCTTCCAAAAACAAACATACAAACAAAAAAGATATATGTCACTTCCCTGCTGAAACTATTTCCACCCACAGCATCTCATAGTATTCAAGATGAAACTCCAACTCTTAAGTATTGTATTCAAAAGTCTTTACCCACAAGCTTCCATCCTGTCTTCTGGGCTCATCTTCTCAAATGTCTTTGACAGTCCAGTCACAAGAGGCTACTTTGTTATGCTTTTGTACTGATGTTCACATAGTCCCTTCTGCCTGGGCCGTTCTTACCTAGAATATTTTCTTCCTTAAAAACTCTCTTCACAGCTTTCAGAGAAGGTGCAATATACCACTCTCACCTGAAACTTCTCTAACAAATGGCCTCCTTGCTCTGAATTAATGGTGACCCTAATTTCTACAACACCAGAATGCTTTGTACATTCTAGTAGCAGTTTTTGTGCTGAATTTTAATCATGTAGATAAGATATATATCTTCTCTATTAGATAGTTATATCCTTGAGGGTAAAATAACCTACAATTTAGTCTTCGGATTCGTATCACCAAGTGGATTATGCTCAATAAAGTTTTAATTGTCTGAAATTAATAAAAATCTGACATTTGTATAATACTATAGTTTACAAAATGCTTTCACATGCATTATTTCACTTAATCCTGATAACAACCCAATGAGGCAGATATTTTTATTATTTCTATATTGTAGATGAGGAAACTAAAGCTCAAGAATATTTAGTATCTGATCAGCACACCAAACACTCACCATCAATACTTCTTGATTGATGGCTCATTGTAGACAATTGCTCACGGCTCTCTGTGCTTTTACAGAAAACAAAACCACCCGCAGTCTTCATGCCTGAACTTCGTGTCAGCAGCCTGTGCTTCATATATATTATTCAATCATTCAAAACTCAGGAATCACATTTTCAATCTTTCATTACAACTCCCTACACAAATATGACTTACTATATGGTTCTGACTTCATCTTGGTTACCTTTCTTGTAAAATTAGCACCATAACACTGACTCACCTGTCAAGCCTCCTGAATTCTGATTTGATTGAGATGGCATTTACCAAGTCTTAGGCATCCCTTAAAATGTAGGGGGTGTGTGAATGCAAATGTTATTAAGGAAAGATGGCGATGCAGCTATAGAAGGTACATTCCTTATTTCAACATGAGGAATTCCCTCTGTTGTCATCTGATAGGATTTTCCTACTGTGCTGTTTATTTAGATACAATTACAGACAACCTCTGTAAAGGATGGGATCGTTGAGTACACATATGAATAGAAACACGACAGAAGACCTTGAGTATAACTAGCTGGTTGTAATGAGGCATACAAAAATGTTGTGAATTGGAACTGGCCAAGGTTTGAAAAGACTTTTCACTCTGCAGCCCAGGCACTCCCAGTACTCATGGAGAATCAAAATTTACGACTTCTAGTTTTCTGAAATCAGTTGCTTCAGGAACTTCTTGGTTAATGGATATATGTCCAAATCTCCAATCCACTACTGACTTTTATGCACCTCTCTGATTATCAGCATCTTCCTCTGTTAAGTGGAAATAAACGAAGTACGTACCGCATAGGGTTCTTTCATGGATGACATATGATGAAGAATGTAAAGCTTAGCAGAGTGCCTGAAACATATTCAATGTCCAATAAATATTGTTATGATTTCCTGTGGTGGGAACAAAATAATAGGAGCAACAAAAAGAAAATGGATTCAGAACACCAAGGAACCAGGCGCCCTGCTGGACATTTCATCTCATTCTTACAAAAACTGAAGTAAGTTTTTGTAGCACTCCCGCTTTATAGACAAGGAAACTCTAGCCTAAATAGTGGGTGATTTGGAGGTCTTACTCATGCACTATTACCCGTCATAGGTGACACTGCCAACAATTCATTATTCGATAGCCAACCACTTACTCTTTGCTTTTTTATTCTTCTTTACAAGGGGCGTCTGTTTTAGACCTCCCACTCTCCACCTGGTGTTTTGAAGTCATACAAGCAACTATGCAAATGGAGATGTTTCTTCCTTTTACTGCCCTCAGGAAGGATCCTGAAGTCCTAGGAGCTATGAAGCCCACTTGTAAATCATCATCAGCTATCAGCCTTCCATCACTTTGTCTCTGTCTTGCTCCCTGAGCTTTACCAGGGGGAAACTGATGGGCACAGCATTGTCTATCAGCCTGACACTTCAGAGTATAAACCGTGGGGTGAAATCAAGCTGCAGACACTAGCAGCTCCCGCAGTGTTGTGATAAAACTTAAATTACAACTCAGAGAAGACAATGTATACATTATACGAAAATGCCTGGGCTCTTACATGTGGTGAGAGGAAACTTGAAACCACAGCTTACAGTCTCCCTGAATTTGCAGAGTGAAATGCTTCATATGAATGAAATATGCATTCAAAATCCATAACAAAATGACAATAGAGGCTTCTGCAAAAACTTGCTAAATATTAAATATGGATAAAGGATCTTGGTTAATTTAGATACCAGAGGTGTTTTGGTTTTAAAGTGCTACAAGCATTAATATTCATTACGGAAATAAGATTTGATAACCAGAGAAGGAACCCGAACAAAGCTTTGGTGATAAGAGGAAATTATCTTCTCAATGTTCAGAGAACATTTTGCTCTCCATTTTCACAAGTCAGAGTTGACACTAAAAGTTATATTCCCTTTAGACTGGATTTTCTTCTATAAGAGTGCTCTTTTCATAGCTGGATTCTTGTGTTTTAATTTTAGCTGTTACAATATAATTGATTCCAGTAAAATGCATATCATAAACGTTATTATTGATAGCTGGAGGGTTTCAATCCAAGAAACTTTCCAATGGGAAAGAGGAGTCAAGTGAATAGTCTAGTACAGCAAAATAACTTCTATTAGCTTCTTTTTAAGTTGGAAATGATACATACTCCGTTTTCAGTTTTTCTGAATCTATGCGCCATTGGCAATATCAGTTTTCACCTTTAACATCAGCCAAATAGATATGAAAGGAGATAAATTGAGATTCAAAGGATAATGTAGTTTCTGAGGATATAATAAAGCTCACTAAAATGAATTGAATAGCAGCTTGGAGCAAGTGTTAAAAATTTTTTTTTAATACATGTAATTGGTACCTGCTAGAACCACTTATTTAAAGGTCCTCCCAAATTTTTTGGAAACTGATACTTGAAAGGATTTATAGCATTGCCAGTAGACTCACTTAGAGCTGGACCACTGTGTTTGTGGAAGCATTCAGTTTTAACTCATTTTCTTTTATATCATATAACAAATGCATAGTATTTTCCCTTAAATAATCACTTACAGAAACACACAGAATCCTAAGTTTACAATGTCTTACTCATTTTTTTTTTCTCTTTCTTACTTTTCCCTTACTAGAAAAAATGTGCTTTCTAAGAGTACCTATTAGACAGGCATTCACGGCTAGGATTCTTTGGTACATTAAATTTGAAAAAAAAAAAAAATTCAAATAACTCCTAAAATAAAACTTGAAGTGAATCAGCTATTTTCTTCTTTGAATGTATTGTTATAGGCACAACTTAGGTAATCGCAGCCTCAAAAGTCTATAACGACATTAGCCCTCCTATCTGTATTTTCTGTCCATGTCATCGATCTGTCACTCACTATGTGACCTTGGGCAAGGAGCATTCCCCTGGTGCTTCAGTGTGGATTAGGGAAGTGAAAAAAGATAATTTTTCTATAAACCATAGACAGCACTTCAAAGTAGGAAAAGCACTGAGAAAGCAGGGTAGAGTCTGTTTTATCAGCGGCCACTGGGCTGCCTCCATTCCAGGTGCTGACTCCCTCTGGTGAACTTTCTTTCGGTGATTTTGTGGCCAGGTGTATCTTCAGAGATAAGGAAGGTCCCCAGTGAACTCTGCAGCACTTTGCTGGGGCGTCTGTCCTATACATTGGTGTGAAGTTTTCTATTTTGTGGATTTTAAAAGAAATTTCCAAGTATCTATTATATACGTGTGTATAAAGCTATATGCGTGTGAAAAGCATTTCCAAATCCTGTCCTCTGTTTAGCATTAGTGCACTGATCACTAGGGTTTGTCTTAGGCCCAAAGCAGAAACAGTCCAGTTCCTGGGCTTTCTTTCCCTATTCTGTCCTCTTCACCTCCCTTCTCTCTCTATCTTTGTGTTCTCTCTCCCATTTCATCTTCTCTTGATCCTCACCCAGGTATAAATGATTGCTAACAGCTTAAAGGTCCACTTTTCCAGACAAAACAACATGGTTCCAAAGATAGAATTCAGGCAATAGCTGGTGAGTAAAAGCTTTTTTGGAGGAAATAAGGATGGCCACCAATTCCACTTATTCAAGTAGATATCACTTTCATTCTTTCTTCTCTCAAGAAAGAGAACCCTAGGAGTGTCCCATATATCACACACATATATACACACATAGGATGTGCACTATTTGCATAAGAGATGGGTAAGCAATCGATGGTTCACTAGTCTAGTAAATGTGGTTAAATTGGTAGTTATATGCCAATGTAGTCTCCTATGTACTTTCATGGAAACAAAATCACATGGGATTTTGAGACTGTATTAATAGGTGAGGACATCTACTGTTTGATTTTTATGACATTTGGGTAGAGACTCATTCCCCTAAACCTCTGCTCTAGAGGCTAAGGTATGTTGTCACCACTGGCCAGCAGAGATAGATGGACCTGCAGGAAGGCAGCCAGCACAGGAAGCCTGCTGGTCTGGGGCTCCTTTGAGCTGCAGCTCTTACCACCAAACAGCACTTCTGTGGATCTCAGGTTGTATTTTCTGGGCTGCCAGCAATAGACACCTAACTTGCCAACAGGAGGCATATATTAGTTGATCAAGTAGAAATGTTGTGCAAAAACTTTTCTACGAGCAGGAACTGGAGGACGAACCAATACCATTGCTGTTTGAATAATGTTTTCTCAATATTGAGCACCTTAGATTTTCTAGGCAAAAGGGACAGCTTAGGCTACTGGTTCTCAAAGTATGATTCCCAGGCCAGCTGGATCCATATCCCCTGGAAAGTTGTTAGAAATGTAAATTATCTGGCCCCATCCCAGACCTAGTGAATTAGAAATGCTGATGGTGGTGCCGGAAATCTGTGTGTTGGCCCCCCAGATGATTCTGATGTACATTCAAACTTGACGACCATCAGCATATGCAGTTTTGTGATGCTCAGTGAAAACTTTTCAAACTGATATCGGCCAAGCCCTGCTTACAGTTCATTGAAAGTCACAGAACATAAGGTCTGTTCAGAGTTCTTGAGATTGTCAACAGCAGGGCCAATTCTTGTGTCCCAGCATCCAGAATCACTGGTGAGTTACTGTGTACAGAAATGTAGCTTTTATGCAGGGGTCAGCAACCATGATGCATGGGTGAAATCTAGTTCACTGTATGTTTTTGTAAATAAAGTTTTATTGGGACACACCCATTCATTTACTTAGTATCTACGCTTATACACAGCAATGGCGGAGTTGAGCAGCTGTGGCAGAGACCTTGTAAAAGGCGATGAGAGTTGCATAATGTGAGTGGAGAAAACTGTTGCAAGGTCAGTGCATGAAATCCTATCATTAGATTTAGATCTAGTCTATAAATATGTAAAGTGTCCCTATAAGTATTATACAGGGCACCATCAGCCAAAACTGTTGTCTTCTTGGGAATGAACTTATGTAAAAATGGGCTATTTTGGAAGGCCACAGCAAGAGCCCAAGAAGATGGGGTCAGCCTAGTAAAAGTTGGTTGGGAAAGGAAAGAGAAAAAACAGGTTTGGAATAGGACTGGCAAATACATATGCTGCAACTTAACTTCTCATGCAAAAGACAGACATCACCAGCAATCTTGATGTTCTTATTCTCAGAGCCCTAACTGGGCCTTATGACTGTTCTCTATACAGCTCTCTAGGCAGCCCCTATGGATCTTTTGGAGTTGGTGCTTTAGAGGAACTTATTAGCTATCCTATTCCTGGATTAAAGAATAAGATTGTCAAGGGCTGCCATGCAGTGGCTCTCTGGAACCTATGTGGGAAATTTCTGGGGAACATGGGAGGGTGTTCAGGAAGGAGAGATCTCCTATGAGGAATATTAATGAGAAAAGAGGAGGTAGGAGGGAAAGAAAAGCAAATTCTTTCATTTCAGGCACTTCTATATATGCTGTTTCAATAATCCTCTTTATGCTCCCACAAATTAGATAACACCCTTTTTTAGGGTAACCATAGCTCTTAAGTAACTTGCTGGAGGTAACACAGCCAGAAAGTGACATGATGAGGCACATCTGGTGTGACACAAAAGCCCATATTTCTCCACTACAACTTCTACCACTATACTGGTTTGCCTAAGTCTGCACTATTCCTTAATTTCACATTTGAAAGTGAACTTGACAGTATGGTATATCAAAATGAAGGACACACAGAGAGACAGAGAGACAGACATTAAGAGGCAGACAGAGAGAAAGGTAAAGAGACTGGCTGGGGACATAATTCAGAAAGTATATGGATATTTCTTCTAAAAGGAGAAAGTAAACAACAACAAAAGACTTTAACATCAACCATTCATAAGTAAGCAAAATGGAAAAAGTCTAAAATAACCATACCCCTTACACATAGCACGAGAAAACATCTGCTGCCTCATGTGACCCAGGAGGCAAGACAAATATTCATGTAGAAATTCTTCATTCTCTGGAGAGCATACTAACGGTGTGATGGCTGATGATAGACAGGAGGAATTAAAAAAATAAACTCTTCCCAAAACTGTGGAGAGACAAGATCAGAGCTGGATTTATGGATAGGTGAAGTAGGTGATTGCTTTTAGAACTGTCAGGAAGGCCCAGCTACTCTAAACTAGTACCCATCATAGGTACCAGTTTTCCTAAAACAGCATCTTTTGAAAATTATTCCTTTGATCTAAGCATTGCCCTGTTATGGATTGCCTTTTTAAGGTAAGTACATTTGGAAGTGATAACATGTTCAGACAAAATTCACCAGTGATCGAATGACAAAGGGTGAGCAATAATGTCTTGCCACGTAATTTTAAGTTTTTCAATGTTATAGACAATGCAAAATGCCTGAAGCATCCTTTCTTGCCTTTACAACTCTGCTAAATTTTGTCTTATAAATACCATAACACTATGACAGTGTTAATCAGATGTGTTTCCCAGAATACTCATTCTGCATAATTCTCCTTGATTAAAGGGTATAATGGTAAAAAAAAAAAAAAAAAAAGTGTAGAAAATGTTGTCTATTTTATTCCCTTCATGATATACCACAATCAGTAACAAGTCATAGATGGCTCTGAGAAGCCCTACAGTAATGGGATTTAACCAATGTTTGCCCAAATGTCTTTGTCCAAGAGAATCTTCACTCCCACTCCCCACTATTAGCACTCATTAGAAGACAGTTCTGGAAGTTGGACTGTCATAATACAATCCCTAACACTTCTTTCCACTCACAGATTTTTTTCTTAGTCACATTTGAAGCTTTGATGGCTAAAGGCACTCCTATGACTTTATTGCCCATAAGAATTACCTAGAAGACTTTTTAAAAGTTTTGTTGACATTGTTCTGGATCAGTTATTCTAAGGACTGGTGAGGAATCTGGACTTTTATATCTTATAGTCTGACAATTAACTTATATAAGACTCGTTTCTAAGGTTATATTTTGAGCTATAAAGGGAATAAAAAGGTATCTGCCTTAAGAAGCCCAAGTTTTGATCATGAAATAATCTTATCTTGGTGGATTTGATAAAATCTGAGAACAGAACATCACAGATATTAGATTCTTTGGGTCCCACCTATCTTCATCCCTCCTCCATTTACCTGGCTAAAACCTCTTTCCAATCTCTGATTCCTGGCCCCATCATACTATTCTGGATCTAGCTTGATGTCACTTTCTTGATTTTATTGTATCACTTCTCTTTGACAGAAATGCAACTGTTACCCATCCATGTCCCTGGGGTCCACAACTACATCTCCTTCCTTCCAAGCAGTCTCTGGGTACCAGATTCTGTTCTCAGGGTGGATCCATGGGGCCCCCATAAGCATGAGTAGGCTCAGGCTTCTTTTGTGCTTCTTCTAGAAGGATAGAAGGGGTAAAATGACTTTACTTCATCCGAGATGCTGGATCAGAGAAGGACTGCCAGGTGTCAAAGAATCCCTTGGTTTATCTGCCCTTCACCCACTCATTCACATTCCTCCTGGTCTCTGTGCTTGCCTTGACATCATCTAATAGAGGGACTGGAGAAGTCTGGAGAGAGAGAGACTCCTATGCAAACTGATATTCCTTTAAATGAGAAGAGGCTCCTAGGATATGTAGGGCAAGTCTCATAGAGGCTTTATCTTACTCTATGATACTATGAGGTACAACAAATAGAATTATTGTTCCAGTGTCTATTTACCTTCTATCCGTCAAGATGGATAGAAGATAAAGAGAGAATTCAGAGATGACTCCACATTTTGGACTTGTACAACAGATGGGGAGGATTGCTATTAACCAAGAAGGGAAAGAGTGGAGGAGGAGCAAACTGGGGGGGGTGAAGATCAGGAGATCAATTTCTATATCTTTTGTGTTAGGCAAATACATGCATACTTACTAATTTAGACAATGGTGCATAATTGATCACTTCTTAACACACACATAACAGCATGATCTCTAAGGCTTTTCCATAGTCTAAAATTGTGACTTAATTTCATGCTAGAACTAGAAAAAAAATACTAAAGCCTCAAGACCCCTAAGTACTTGGTAATTGCCCTATAATCCTAAACTATGATTTTCTTCTTTATCTTCTGCCTTGTACTGGTCACCTCAGACGCTTTCATAGCTTCTGGTCTCAGATAGCCAAGCTTGTAATTAGTTGTTCCTTAGAATGGGTTCATTAACCCTTTAAAAATTTTCTCTGCTATTTGCTTTGGACTCTAAATGTTTCTACTTTGCTTGTCTTCAGGTCAAATCATTTCTTCTGCTGTCCAAAGCTCAAAATCTTTGTGTGAAACTGAATGGCTGAAGGGCTTTTCCAATGAGCTGCTCCTAGGTTAACTCATAGTTAATTTTTACTTAATCACTCAGAGCTTCTCCTTCTGTATGAGTGAACATTACATTTGACTACCTGTTTCTTTCATTGTTCAGATAATTCCTTCTAATAACAAATAACATATGGCATGTCTTTTAAAAAGAGAAATTGTTTCCTTCTCTCAGGTGCAGCATATCCTGATTGTTAACATCAGATTTATAAACAGCCTCTATTTGTTAATGGCCACGCTCTCTTACCACCAGCTCCTGAAGTAGAAGTACGGCAATGGCAGGGGTGATGGGGCCAGAGGCAAGAGATTTGAGACTACTTTCTTGTAATTTTGTCTGGGAAAAAGCTCTGCTTTAGGAAAGGAAAATTTACTATTATCTTCTCCTCTATAACCCAAAATTGGGATAAGTGATTTTTTTTTTTCTACCACTTTTGGATATAAGAGGCATCCAGAAAGATGATAGGAATTTCCTAGACATTCTTATGGTTTCTAAGGATAATGTCTGGAAGAGGCAGACAAGCCAAGGAAAATGCAGCAATGGTCACCATATCCATAGCATATGATTCTCTATTCCTAGAATCAAGAAATAATGTCAAAGAGGCCTTTCAGGCTGGAATGGAGCCACCATCATTTATGTATGCTTACCATGACCAAATATGTTCCAAGCTCAAAACAAAGGACTTTCAAACTGATTTTTGGAACAATCGATCCTTAGTTTTGGGAAGAGGGAATAGGAAAAGAAAAAAAAAGAAAATGGGTCTGAAGATTTGTATCAATTAAAGAGGGAATCATGGCAAAGATTAGAGGCTTTGTCTTAGAAAGTTCACATTCTGAGGCCAATTTTTGTGTTAGGTACAGGCTGTCCTGCAGGTTCAGAACACATTTCCTGAGGTTACTGTTATTTACCTTCCCAAGCCACACCGAAGTGGAAGATAACCAAAGCACTAATCATTTTTCTAATATTAATTAGGAGTGAAAGAAGCAAGATTTAAAAGATGATTAAATAATTTTTAATGCTTCAACGAGTGCCTGATATTCCATGGAGAACAGAAAGCTTGAAGCTGTTGTCATCAAGGAAGCCACTCTGGTTGTGTGGTGTGTGTGCGTGTGTGTGCGCACAAGTGTGTGTGTATGCACTCTCACATGGTGTGTGTAAAAGGGGTGGTTGGTAGTCATGAGGGAAAAAGAAAGTGAACAGGCGAGGAAAAGAAAATAAGTGGAACAGTATTTTCTATTGCTAAGAACAAGACTACTTAGAGAGGGTGTAGTGAACTAAACTCTCTTAATCTACCGTCCATGGACTCCCTAAGCAGTGTCTCAGATTGTACTATTACAAAGTTTTCAAACCTTCAACAGACACAGAAATTCTGATTCAGCATGGGCAAGGAAACCATGTTTTCAGTCGTCTCCCCAAGTCCACAATGATTGTAATGCCAGGTCATCTTGCGCATACCTTCAGAATTTCTGAGCTAATCTGTCTATAAATGGGGTTGATAAACACCCCAAACTGTAAAATTCAGGATGTACCTGCATTTTTCTTGGGAGGAAATCCATAGCTTATACAGAGTCTCATGGGGCGCCATAATCTCCCTAATATGCTAAAAACAAAAACAACTAAAAAAGAACTGAGTCAAAGGAAATCAAAGTTGCTGGTATTTGCAGTTTTTCTATTTATTAGATCTGCAGGTACAAGGGAAGGTATTCATCAGAAGGAGTTGGGGAAGGGCAAACCAAACAAGGCCAAATTAACTGATAACATATACTTGTGCTGAAGAAATATCTAAATAAAAATAGAATGATATTAAAGAATTATAAGAACTTAATAACTAATGTACCAAACAGATGTCTGCTCTTGCTATTTTGCACTGCATTGACCGAATGATCTGCAGTTGCATAAGTAGAGAAACTGAATTATCTTGCTCTTTGCCAGCCAGGTGCCAATTAGCATTTGAAGGCAGCCTGTCTTAAGCATCAAAGCAGCTGCTCAGTCTTTATTTCTTAATTTGTTTAAAATAAATGGCCAAAAAATAAAAAAATAAAATAAAATAAAATAAATGGCCAATCCCCAATCACAGCTCCCTGAACAGAGGTTAAGAGAAAGCATGGGAAAGGTCCACGGCTAAACTTGCTGTAGGCATGCAAGGCTGGGCTGACTGCCAAGGAGACATCTATGTGTAAAAATAGATAAAGGAATAAAATAACTCCTGGTCATATTGGTGAAGGAAGGAGGTATTTTACAATCAAGTGTGCAGACTTTCATTTTTTCATAAATGTTTGACTATTTATAGGAAAGCTGTATAAACCTACACCATTATATATAGTTCATAAAGGTAAAGTACTGATCTATTGGTAAACTAGAATTCCTTAAATCTACTGCTAAGTGACCTAACCCTATGCTTGTTACCTATGATTTCATTCCCCAACCAACAACTTACAAAATCAAATATCATTTTTTGTCTAGGCAAGAAAAATATAATTGATCATCAGCAGTTTATTTATCTAGCCATTCCTTCCATCTTTTTCTCCTTCCTCCCACCTCTCCTTCCTTCCCTGCCTCTCTCCCTCTATTTCTTCCTTTTTTCTTTCCTTCTCCCCCCGTAAATATTTAATAAGCATCTATTATGTACATGCTCAATGTCAGAAACATAATATGAGCTCAGGAAAACTATATGGGATGAATAGATGTCACCAATAACTTATATGATGAATCCAATGGTAACATCTATATCTTCATCTTCCTTGACCTCTCAACAGCATCTAAAGATTTAACCACTCCCTCTTTCATGAAACAGTATCTTCTCCTGACTCATACAATTACAATGACCTGACTTTCCTCTGACTCACTGGCAACTTTCCAATAAATTTTCTGGGTCTTCATCCCCTACTTGATCACTAAATATTGCCCAAGTGCATGTCCTAGGGTACCTTCTCTTTTCTATCCAGTTATTTCCTCTAGTCCTTGGGCTTTATATATCATCTATATGCTAATAACTCCCAATTTTTCATATCCATCCTTGGCCTCTCCACTGAGCACTAGATTTGTTTATCTGACTGCCTACTTGATATCTAAATAAGTATATCTAAACGGAATCTGAGATTTAATATGATCAAACCTAACCTCCTATTGCCTCTTCCTCATTCTTCCCTATCATAATAAATAGCACCACCATTTTCCCATTGTTCAAGTCTAAAATGTAAAAGTTATCTCTCAAATGTATGTATGTGTATTATATATATGTGTATATGAATACTCATATACACATGTGCTGCACAGATGTGTATATATATATATATATATACATAATACATATACATATAGAGAGACAGCTAATATTTTAGTGGTTTTCCATATTTCTCAAGTATATAAAATAGGAACCCAGCAAATGTACATTGAAATAATTACTTAATTAGTAAGTCTTTAGCATAAGTAACCTCCTTCAGAATAAATTCCAAATCAGTGGAACCTTGTCTTCCTAGATATTTGGCTACATGACCACTGGCTTTTCAGTGATCATGGTTCCTGCCTATTTCCTTGTAGCCTCCTGCCCACCCTGCCCTTTTTTCTTTTTTTTTTTTGTCTCTGATTATGGTATGCTATAATTCTCTGTCCTGGCTCGTTGTGACATGTCTCTTCTTCATATAGACGAGAATCCAAAGTCAATCTGTTTCTACATACTTTTAAATGTTAGCACTGCAAGAAACTGTGGGTCAAAAAACTTTAAAACACTAAATGTTTATGCATACTGATGGTTTTATTTCTGATCAGTCAGTTTATAAGAATGGCCAAACTGGGTTGTCTTTTGACACAGTGCATACGAAAACAATATTTGATATGTGCTTTTGGCTGCATAGTTTTGAAAATATAATTTTCTGTGATAAAATTTTGTCTTTGAAGCTGGTGCTTCCTTCCCATGTGGTATAAGAAAAAATAATTCCAACAGTACCCACTGAGTCACATACTAAAGACATTAAGGGCAAGAGATAATTGGGACACAGAGAAGAATCTAACTAGTATGCCATAATATACCCTGCTGAAATGTTCACATTTGATGATTACTGACTTAGTAGAAATTTAATTTATTCCTAGAGGAATCAAGACAGAAAGATAGATTACCCTGATACTCTCAAAAATTTATGCTGGGAGTTCAAATGGTTTGTGAAATTTTTTTATGCTACGACTAATGATATTATAAATATGGTTTCGATCTCCTTGTTTTTTCTCAGAATAGTCCCATTCGTTTTTAGATATAACAGCTAGATTTACATTTATCAAGGCTATCTTCCATTTACCATGCTATTTTAATGCAAAATATGATTAATTAGGAATTTCTGCTGCAAACTCACACGTGTTGCTCTTCGATTTTCTTAGCTAAATTACTTGAAATGTATGAAAAATGAATTAATGTCTCCTATGATTTCTTAAATATTAAAAAGTATATGTGGAGATAAAAGATAAATTTATTTGTATGACAGATACTCAAAATGCACTTTAAGTAGACAATGCTGTGTCATTAATATTGACTGCAATCAGCAGAAATGTTTTTTTGAAAACTACTTAAGAGATCTCTACTTTTCAACTGTTTTCAGCAGTGAGGTAGTGTATTAATGAGACATGTACACAGTGAACAGGTTGCTAAAGAGATATGATTTAGCTAGAAAAGACAGTTTCACACCCTATAAGCACACCTTACAGAGTGGTATAGTAGGGTTAAGAGATATTTAAGGAAATATCAAACAAGAAAAATTCAAAGAGTTTGAAAGTTATAAAAGTAAGCACTAAGTAAAAATATATACTACAATTGGACAGTGAAGGAAGGGAGAAAGTGGAAATATATTAATCACATCAAGATTCATAAAGGGCCAATAGATACTATCTCAGGAAATATAAGATTAAAAGTATTATATAAAATTATTGCTATAAGTATAACCACTAGAACCAAAATACAAACCATTTGTTCCAGTTAGCTATTGCTGTATAACAAATCATTTAGAAACTCATTGGCTTACAACAGTGACAATCATTTTATCATCTCTGTTCTGTGGGTGGGGCATTTGGAAATGACTCACCAGCAGTTCTGGTTCAGAGTCCCTTACGTTATGCCAATAATGTGGTTGCTGGAGCTGGAAGAACCTCAGGGCTAGAGCAAATAAGAATTGCCCAGGCATCCTGTTCTATCTGGTTTGTATAGGCTAGTTTGGTCTTCATTACATCATGGTAGTCTCAGTGCAATCAGACTTTATATGGCAGCTGCCTTTTTCCAGAGTGAACAGCCCAAGAGAGTGGAGTGGAAGTGCATGGAATTTTTATGACTTTGCTTTGGAAATTGTACAGCACCTCTTTTACATTAATTTATTGGTCAAGGTAGACAAAGCCCACTCCAGGTTTACAGGGAGGAGCCATAGACTCCATCTTTCCGAAATAGGATTGTCAAAGTCCAACTGCAAGAAGACCACATGGAATGAGAGACACTGCTGTGGCCATTGTTAGAAAAGACAATCTGCCACACTTTCCATTTTATCAGAAGAAATACATAATAAAAGAGATGGAATACAGACTGTAAAATTTGACTTAAAGTATAATAATAGTAGCAAACACTATGTGCCAAGCACTTTTTAAAATTCTTTACAAATACTAACCTAAATAATCTTCACAATAATTCTAAGGAAGATACCAGTAGTATCCCCATTTTATAGATGAGGAAATTGAGGCAAGAGAGATAAAATAAAATGCCAAAGTCTCTACAACTAATTGTTAAACTGTTTTTTTTTTAATTGGAGTATAATTATTAAAAATGTTGTGTTATTTTCTGCTATACAATGAAGTGAATCAGCTATATGTATACATATATCCCTTCCCTCTTGGACCTCCTCCCATGCCCCCCACCTAGCTCATCACAGAGCTCTGAGCTGAGCTTCCCGTGCTATAGAGCAAGTTCCCACCAAGCTACCTATTTTACACATGGTAGTGTTTTTATGTCAAACCTAATCTCCCAATTCATCCCACCCTCCCCTTCCCCCACTGTGTCCACACGTCGATTCTCTACCTCTGCGTTTCTATTCCTGCCCTGCAAATAGGTTCATCTGTACCATTTTTCTAGATTACACATATATGTGTTAATATACGATATTTGTTTTTATCTTTCTGACTTACTTCACACTGTATGACAGACTCTAGGTCCATCCACATCTCTACAAATGACCCAATTTCATTCCCTTTTATGGCTGAGTAATATTCCATTCTATATATGTATCACATCTTCTTTATCCATTCATCTGTCGATGGACATTTAGGTTGTTTCCATGTCCTGGCTATTGTAAATAGTGCTGCAGTGAACACTGGGGTGTTCACTGGGGTACGTGTGACTTTCTTTCTTTCATTTTTTTTTTAATGTGTGACTTTTTGAATTATGGTTTTCTCAGGGTATATGCCCAGTAGTGGGATTGCTGGGTCATATGGTAATTCTATTTTTAGTTTTTTAAGGAACCTCCATACTGTTCTCCACAGTGGCTGTATCAATTTACATTTCCACCAACAGTGCAGGAGGGTTTCCTTTTCTCCACACCCTCTCCAGCATTTATTGTTTGTAGATTTTTTGATGATGGCCATTCTGACCGGTGTGAGGTGATACCTCATTATAGTTTTGATTTGCATTTCTCTAATAATTAGTGATGTTGAGTAGCTATTCATGTGCCTCTTGGCCATCTGTATGTCTTCTTTTGTGAAATGTCTATTTAGGTCTTCTGCCCATTTTTGGATTGGGTTGTTTGCTTTTTTGATATTGAGCTGCATGAGCTGTCTGTATATTTTGGAGATTAATTCTTTGTCCACTGCTTTGTTTGCAAATATTTTCTCCTGTTCTGAGGGTTGTCTTTTCATTTTGTTTATAGTTTCTTCTGTTGTGTAAAAGCTTTTAAGTTTAATTAGGTCCCATTTGCTTATTTTTGTTTTTATTTTCATTACTCTAGGAGGTGGAGCATGAAAGATCTTGCTGTGATTTTTGTCAAAGTATGTTTTTCCTATGTTTTCCCCTAAGAGTTTTATAGTGTCCAGTCTTACATGTAGGTATTTAATCCATTTTGAGTTTATTTTTGTGTATGGTGTTAGGTAGTATTCTAATTTCATTCTTTTACATGTAGCTGTCCAGTTTTCCCAGCACCACTTACTGAAGAGGCTGTCTTTTCTCCATTGTATATTCTTGCCTCCTTTATCATAGATTAGGTAATCATAGGTGTGTGGGTTTATCTCTGGGTTTTCTATCCTGTACCATTGATCTATATATCTGTTTTTGTGCCGGTACCATACTGTCTTGATTACTGTAGCTTTGTAGTATAGTCTGAAGTCAGGGAGCCTGATTCCTACAGCTCCGTTTTTCTTTCTCAAGATTGCTTAGGCTACTTGGGATCTTTTGTGTTTCCATACAAATTGTGAAATTTTTTGTTCTAATTCTGTGAAGAATGTTCTTGGTAATTTGATAGGGATTTCATTGAACCTGTAGATTGCTTTGGGTAGTATAGTCATTTTCACAATATTGATTCTTCCAATCCAGGAACATGGTATATCTCTCCATCTGTTTGTGTTTTCTTTGATTTCTTTCATCAGTGTCTTATAGTTTTCTGAGTGCAGGTCTTTTGCCTCCTTAGGTAGGTTTATTGCTAGGTATTTTATTCTTTTTGTTGCAATCGTAAATGGGGTTGTTTCCTTAATTTCTCTTTCTGATCTTTCATTGTTAGTGTATAGCAATGCAAGAGATTTCTGTGCATTAATTTTGTATCCTGCAACATTATCAAATTCATTGATTAGTTCTAGTAGTTTTCTGGTGGCATCTTTGGGATTTTCTATGCATAGTATCATGCCATCTGCAAACAGTGACAGTTTTACTTCTTCTCTTCCAACTTGTATTCCTTTTACTTCTCTTTCTTCTCTGATTGCCATGGCTAGAACTTCCAAAGCTATGTTGAATAATAGTGGAGAGAGTGGACATCCTTGTCTTGTTCCTGATCTTAGAGGAAATGCTTTCAGTTTTTCACCATTGAGAATGATGTTTGCTGTGGGTTTGTTGTATATGGCCTTTATTATGTTGAGGTAGGTTCCTGCTATGCCCACTTTCTGGAGAGTTTTATCATAAATGGGTGTTGAATTTTGTCAAAAGCTTTTTCTGAATCTACTGAGATGATCATATAGTTTTATTCTTTAATTTGTTAATATGGTGTATCACATTGGTTGATTTGCATATATTGAAGAATCCTTGCATCCTTGGCATAAATCGCACTTGATCATTGTGTATGATCCTTTTAAGGTGTTGTTGGATTCGGTTTCCTAGTATTTTATTGAGGATTTTTGCATGTAGGTTCATCAGTGATATTAGTCTGTAATTTTCTTTTTTCATGATATGTTTGTCTGGTTTTTTGGTATCAGGGTGACGGTGGCCTAGTAGAATGATTTTGGGAGTGTTCCTCTCTCTGCAAGTTTTTGGAAGAGTCTGAGAAGGACAGGTGTTAGCTCTTCTCTAATGTTTGATAGAATTCGCCTGTGAGGCCATATGGTCCTGGACTTTTGTTTGTCAGGAGATTTCTAATTACAGTTTCAGTTTCATTACCTGTGATAGGTCTGACTCTATTTTCTAATTCTTCCTGGTCCAGTCTTGGAAAGTTGTACCTTTCCAAGAATTTGCCCATTTCTTCCAGGTTGTCCATTTTATTGGTTAGAGTTGCTTGTAGCAGTCTCTTATGATCCTTTGTATTTCTGCACTGTTAGTTGTAATTTCTCCTTTTTCATTTCTAATTTTATTGATTTGAGTCCTCTCCCTTTTTTTCTTGATAAGTCTGGCTAAAAGTTTATCAATTTTGTTTATCTTCTCAAAGAACCAAATTTTAGTTTTATTGATCTTTGCTATTATTTTCTTTGTTACATATTTCTCTCTTAAGGACAATGAAGACCTAATCTATCTATCCTAACAAAAAGTGGCTAAATTCACTAGTTAGAAGGAAAAGCTATCAAATTCATAAACAAGAAAACTCCAACGAAATGTTATCTGAGGAATGTATGTAAAACAAAGTGACACAGAAATTAAAGAATGACAAGAAAGGGTAAAACATACCTGTGAATGCAAACAACTATAATACAATGCACTTTTAACAAGGTTTGATTCAAGACAGAAAGTTCAAACAAAGGACCATACCATGATGAAAGTATAATCCACAGAGATCTAACAATTACTCATATCTATGCACCAAATAAAATAACATTTATGTTCATAAAGCAAAACTACAGAAATAAATGGAGTAATCAACTGAAACACATTAACAGTAGAATTACTATTCATCCTTGAAATAGTAATTCTACTGTTACTATTCATTCCTCTTTTCATCACTGGTAGAGCAAACGGAGTAAAATAAAGAAAAAAACAAAGTAGGGATTGTTAATACTACTAGGGAAAAGTAAACAAAACCACAAATACTTGCTTTCAGAAAGTAAAGAGAAAAAACATATTCTTTTAAATAACTTTTGATCCGAAATGTAAATCAAACCTAGAATGACAGAATATTTTAAAAATATTTCTGAAAACACTACATATCAAATGTATGGGAGCCAGCTAACACAAAGCTGACAGAAAAATACATGAAATTTGATAGTTATCAATTACACCCACTTTAAAAAATAATGTTGATTAGGTCCCCTCTATCCTTGTTTATTTTTGTCCATCTTAATATATTATGAAACTAGTAAACAAATTCAAGAAATAAACCTTTGGATAACAATATTGTCAGCAACAAAATAGGTAAATCATTAACTAATGTAGAAAAGTAGAAAAAAGTGTAATTATATGAGAAATAAGAAATGATAATAGAAAAATAGCAATAAAAACAGGATTTTGAAAGACACTGAAAAGATTACTTTTATCAACTCTATACAAATAAGTCTGAGAGTTTGGATAAAATAAATAATTATCTTGAAAAATAATCTTACCAGAATATATGAATTATTGTAGACAGAACTGATCTCAAAACTTGTACCAATATCTCCCCTCTCCAAAAAATAAATGAATAAATTTATTGTTTATAAATAAATAGTTTATAGCGAAGATGATTTTATAGGAGGAATTCTACCATTTTCAGTAGCAGCAATGTCCAGTTCTATTTAAATTGATGCAGAGAAAAGAAAGATTCCATATCTCTCTTTATTTTAGGGGGAGGATAATTTTGTGGCAAAAATGTTCACATACACTAAACTGAACACCATGCTCACTTATATGTATCAGTGCTAAACTCCTAAATAAACTATCTATACACCAAATCCAGCAGTACAAAAAGTAATAATAATCAATGAAAAACTATGGCTTATTCCATGAATACAAGAATACTTCAACATAAATAAATATATTTATACAATTGATTATATTAATAAATCATATAAGATCACTTGATTACTTGCATTGGGACAGATAGGTATGTCATAAATATATAAATACTTCAACATTCCTTTTTAAAAAAATCTCTTGATAAAATGGAAATACACGGATACTTTCTCAAGATAATGAAGTGCACACAAATGTAACTTATATCCTTACACTTAAAAATAAAACATTCACATCAAATTGAAGATTAAGGCAAGGATGTCCTTTAGTATCACAAATATTTAATATTGCTCCAACGGTACTAGCCTAAGCAATTAGACAAGAAAAAAAATTGAGTTATACAACTTTGGAAAAAAATGACATAATTATCAGGATTTCTAGATTTACATTTGTATACCTGGAAGAGCCCAGAGGATCCATTAAAACTATAAAAATAGATAAGAGAACTGTGTAAGGTAGTCACTCAAAATTAGGGTACTAGAATAAAATGCCCATATATATATATATATATATATATATATATATATACACACACACACATACAGTTGATCCTTGAACAATGTGGGGGTTAGGGGGTGCTGGCCATCTGCACAGTTAAAAATCCACATAAAACTTTACAGTCAGCCCTCCATATATGTGGTTCCACATCCATGAATTCATCTAAACACAAATGGTGCAGAACTGTAGTATGTATTTAGAGAAAAAAAGTGTGTATAAGTGAACCCATGCGGTTCAAACCCATGTTATTCAAGGCTCAACTCTACAAATGATAGCCATTTACAAGGAAAATTAGAGTAAAATATTTCATTTACAATGGAAAGAAAAAGGTATAACATCTATAAAAGATTGATAAAAATATGAATAATTTAAATGGCTTAAATTCTTAATTTTGACTAAGAAACAAAAAGAAGGTTTAAACAAACAGAAAAGTGTGCCATTTTCTTAGATAGAAAGATTCAACATTATAGGGATATCAATTCTCCAAATTTAATCTAAAAAACTGATGGTATTTTAATAAAATACCCATAGGTTTCTTTATTTAAAGAAATCTAGACAAGTTAAATCTAAAATATACATGGAAAAGTATAAGCAAGGATTTCTGGGAAAATTCTGAACAAAAAGAACAATAATTAAAAGAAGCTAGTCTACATAATATTAAAACACGTTATAAAGATAAAATAACTAAAATAGTGTACATATTTTTAGAATAGACTAAAAGACCAGAAATTAAATTTAGTGTACAATAAGGTAAATATAACAAAGATAAAATTTCAAACCAGTAGGCATAGCATGGGTTATTCAGTAAAATGCTATTTAGTCAATAGTAATTTGGAAAAATAATAAAGTTGTTTTTCTACCTCATACTTTTTATCAATATAAATTACAGATGAATCAAAGATTTTAACATGAATAAAAGCAGTAAAAACTGTAAGAAAACCTTGGTGAATAATTTCTAAGAATCTCAGAGTTGTGAAGGTTTTTCTAAGTATTATACAACGCTTTTGAAACTATTAAAAGGAAAAAAATGTATAACTTCATTGCATAAATATTCAAGGGAATTTTCATGGCATAAAAATTATGAAGTCAAAAGATAAATGGTAAGCCAGATAAAACATATTTGGAATTCAGATCACAAAGTGCTAATTACCTTAAAGACCTCTCCCAAACCATCCAGAAACAGATAATTTGCATGAAAGAAAACACAAAAGGCTACTGATCACCATCATTCATTATAAGAGAAATGCAAAGGAAACTTACAGTGAGATACCATTTTTTGCTTAATATATTGGGGAAAATGGGAAAAGTTTAATAATATACGATAATGATAAAAGTGTTGGTAGAAGTGTAAATGGGAGGGAAATTTGATCAAAATTTTGGGATGGCGATTTGGCATATCTATCAAAATTACATGTACATAGCCCTTGACTCAAGCATTTTACTTCTAAAGAGTATATCCCACAGATATATATTTGAGGAACGACATAGAGAAATACTGGAAAAAATCTAACTATCCATCAATAGGGTTATCTCAAAGTAAATTAGTATGTTTTGTTAAAAATAATGTGTGAGTTCTATATGTACAAATGTAAAAAGATGTCTGAAAGTATGTTACAGAATGATGTGTGTGTAAATGTGCATGTATCTACTTATATCACATTCTTAGATATGCATAAAGTATAATATTTTTGGATAATATACAAGAAATTGATAACAGAGGTTGCTTCTAGGGAAGAGAGATAACGGAGATAGAAGTGAATTTACTTTTCACCAACCATACATTTTGGCTCTTCAAACTTTTTACTATGTAAATGAGTACCTATGTAAAAATAGAGAAAATATTTCCATTTTCAACTCATTTTGTCATTTCTTCCTTTTCTTTTTTAATATGTCAAGTGTGTTTTCAAAATGAAAATGTCTTGAGAAACTTTCAGCTGCTAAGAGGTCTCAACTACCAATAAAAATCATTATTTTTTTTCCATTATACTCTTGGAAGGAGACACTTTATACTCTTGGAAGATAGGAGCTAAGAAAAATGATGACCCTGTTGTTTGGTGCATTTCCAAAGTCCAGCTCAGTAAAGTTTAGGACAAGTTTGTCATCATGTCTGTATATGGTCTCATGGTTTCATAGGATCTCAGAGACAAAATGGACCTTAAATGTCACGTCTTTAGCTTTGTCTTTAATGATTTCCTGACAAATGCTATGGCTCAGCTTCTGCCAAAAGATGTGAAAGTTTTGTAATTGTCTTTGTTGTAATTAAAGTAAAATCCTTATTGAAAGATTTTCTCAGAATATTATGAAGATATCCTGGATAATTTCTTTTCCATGTACAGTTTGAAAAAAAGTCACCGTATACAATCCTGCTTCTCTGTGAAGCCCATTTTTCTTAGAACACTACCCCTGTGGGTACACATACCATATCTCATATTACACAACACTGCAAACTCCTACTTATTTATCCAACATCGCTCCAAGATTGTTATGTATCTTTATTCCCACTGCCTACTTAGCATTTTGCCTGGAACATAATAGGTAATTAATAAATGCTTCATGATGAAGGCATGCATGTCATTAAATCTGAGGGCTATTTTTTTCCAATATGCTCAGTAGTTTGGAAGATGATGGGCTAACTTTCTTCCTTTAGAGGTAATTCAGCTTAATTCTCACAATTCATCACAATTCAAATCAAAGTCTCTCTCCCCATCAATATCTATTTCTGCTAATCTGAATTAACAAATGCCGAATAAATTTCCTATTCTCAAACTGACATTACACCAATAATAGTAATAGTTATGTAGTTATGACTTCCAAAAGTACAGACATAAAGATAACCAAGTAAAGACCTTCACAGTTATTTTGTGTGAGCTGAAATTCAATTTTAAGTATCAGGTAAACTGAATTTAGGGAAAAAGAGAGACCTCCTGTGTAAAATGAAATCTAATTAGAAAACAAATGAGCAAACAACGACAACAAAACACACCCTCCAAAAGAAAAATGCTCTAATTTCACAAGTAACACAGAGCTATTATGGGATATATGATGCAATGAGTATTTAAGCTATTGTAGTTCCTGCCAATAAAGGTTTTAAACTACAAAACAGTGACTAAGATAGGGAACCTTTCCTCTAGAGTTATTTTAAGCAAAAAGATAATGCCTGTGTCTAGGTTTGAGTTGGACTCACCGACTTCTCAAACTTCCTTTCAGTTTTATAATTTTATTGCTTTTTGAAGGAAAAAAAAGGCCTCCAAATTTAGGAGAAGAAATGAGACTCTATGTTTCTGAGAGGAAACATAGTGGCTTTATCTGTAGTAGCACCCTCCTTGAATAAAAGAGAACTAGGTCATGGAGGTTACAGCAATGACTACCAAAGCAGAGACAGTTTTCTTAGGGAAAAATCAAACATTTACATATGGCTTCAAAAATACAATTACTTCTAAAAATTCAGGATTTAGTCAGAATATACTGTCTACAAAGGTATTACTCACATTATCCAAGATGTTCTTGATAAAAATCTGCATGTGAGTTTAGTTGTTCTGTGAAGTTGAATTTAATTGCAATAGGTCTATTTAATATAGAAAGGATAGAAGTGATACAAAAATAAATAAGTATCCTCCAAGCATCTATTTTGTACTACAAATTTCTTCATGCAGAATAATATCAGCATTTTAAAATGTCCATGATAAAACATCAGAAAATAAAGTGAAAGTCATTCAAAGTGACTTTGGTTAAAGACAATGGATTGATTCCTATGTATTTAAATAATAAGGTAATTCTACAGAGATGATTTTTTAAATAAATACATTACCGTGCAAGAACTCTGCCCTGGTTACCAGCTTTAGCTACTGGGCTGGAAGATTCAGGTTTTGAGTTTTTTTTCCCTATTATCTCCTTAATTCCAAATCATACTGCTATCTTTGAGATTCTAAAGTCTCAGTTGTCTTTTTTTTTTTTCTTTCCTTAAGAGGAAATCGTGCCACAAGAGCCAGATTGCCCTCTGATGTTGTGCCCTTCCTCCCCTCACAACCCTCTACTCTTCTCCCTCTCCCCTAGTCTCCTCCTGCTCCTCTTCTTTCTCCTCTCTCAAAATTCTCCCACTACATTAGAGAAAGCCATAAAACAAGCCCCGGCAGTCACTGCGACACCTATGGTCCACCTCTCTATCTCATGAGTTGATGCTAGTTCATTGATTCTCAGACTTGAGTGTTCACCAGAATCATCTGGGATACTTCCTTTTAAATGCAGCTTCCCCCATATTTCAGTGTGCTAGGGCTGCTGTAGCAAAGTACCTTGAAGTGAATGGCTTAAAACACAGAAATTTATTGTCTCACAATTTTGGAGTCTGGAAGTCTGAAATCAAGGTGTTGGCAGGGTTGGCTCCTTCTGAAGTCTGTGAGAGAGAATCTGTTCCCCATCTCCCACCTAGCTTCTACTGCTTTGCACGTTCCTTGGCTTGTGGACAACTGCCTTCATTTTCACGTGGTGTTCTTCCTGTGTGTGTGTCACATTTCCCCTTTTTATTAGGACACCATTCATATTGGATTAATGGCCCACTCTGTTCCAATATGACTTCATCTTAGCTTGACCAATTACACCTGCAATGATCCCATTTCTGAGATGGACATATTGTGAGGTACAGAGGACTAGAATTTCAACATATGAATTTGGGAGAGGGGACACAATTCAATCCATAATACCCCTTTTGAAAGTTTGATTCAATTGGCCTGAGGTAACAACCAGCAAACTATATTTTTAACAAATATATCTGGACATTTTGATGCCAATGGTTATCAGCTAATCACTTTTTGAAAACCACTGAAAAGACGGGGAAGCAAAAGCTCACTTATTAGTTTTTAGAGTAGTGATTCTCTCCTGGAGGTGGTTGCAATATTTCTTCTGACTTTTTCCACTAGAAAAGCTTTGCACTATCATTTCCTTTAGAGTCATATATATTGTTTAGAAGCAAAACAAAAGAGGGACTTTCAATGCAGAAATCCCTGGTTCAGATTCTGTTCCTGTGACTTCCTCATTCATTAGTGTATAATCTTGGGCAAGTAACCTAATTTTTGTGAGCCTCTATTTTCACAATTGTATAATAGGGATAATCTCAGTTGGGAGAAACAGGAAAAGTGCCTGGCACAAAGCAAATGTTCAAAAATGGTAGCTATTGCTCTCTACCCTAAGCTTAGGTCATGGCACAAAATAATATTCTTGTAATATCTACAGGAATAGACACTCCTCAGACAAATAGTCTCTATCTAAACATCAAGTAAACAAACAGAGGGTGGGAAAACTCATTTAAAATAATTCTTAGTTATTTTTTATTGCACAAATAGTGCATGTTTGTTGTGTATTAGAATGTAAACTCTGTAAGTTGGGAGCTTTGTTTAGACCACTGCTATCACCTTAGTATATATTGCAGTACTACCAAGTAGTGGCTCAATAAATAATTAAATACATTTACAGATAATTAGAGAAACAAAAAAGCAGGAAGTAATTTCATTCTTCAAATTCCAAAAAAGTATAGCCTTCCATATATAATGATTGAGGCTATATTTTATATAATATTGGGTTGGCCAAAAAGGTTATTCGGGCTATTTCTGTAACATCTTATGGAAAAACCCGAACGATCTTTTAGGCCAACCCAATATCGGGCAGTGAAAAAATTATGTGACATTAAGCAGTCTTATAAAGGCAGTTTTAAATGACAGCATAGTATTTCATTGTGTTCAGGTATCATTATTTAACCATTTTGGGGGAAATTTTGGTTTCTTGCTAATATTCATTCTTTTAAGCAATGCTTTGATATTGTTGGTAAATATTATTTTCTTGTGATAAACCCCCTGGAGAAAATTTATTGAGTTAAGGAAGGAAGCACCTACTTGGTTTGGGCAGCATATAGATGGACTCCAGCCACTGAAGTATGACAGTACTAGCAGTGCCCCCTCTTATGGACTGTTACAAAGAGGGGTATCCCTTCTGGCTTAAGCTCTGAAGAGGGGAAACAGGAGCGGAAGGTAGTGAGTCATGTAAAGAGTGAGGAACCTGGAATGATACATGGAAGGATTTGGAAAATCAAAAAGTCAAGGGCTGAACTGTGATAAGCATTACTCAATTAATTAAGGTTTCCATAAAGAATGTGAATTGACTCTCAGGAAATATATACTGTAAAATAACACAACAACAAAATAATAAATAGAACTGGAAAAATGCCATATCATACAAAGTATTAGCATTAATGGAATACATCAAATAGATACATCTGCATCACAAACTGTTATAAATTAGAACACTTGTTATGAATTTCCTGAAAGCAAACAGAACTAAGCTTCTGAATCCCAGAGTATTCAGTGCAACCCTATTTCATGGGGATATAATGGGTGTAAAAATAAGCAAACATAGGAAAAGGGATTATGTGACCAATGCATTTGGGAAATAATGGGCTAAAAAAATCCACAAATTTTTTTCCTGTGGTTCATCAGAGCCTGTACTATTCTGGTGTGCACTCCAAGTCTCCAAAAAGGGTCACAGAGTGTATATAACCCTTTCAAAACTTCTTTGACACCAAACATTTTTATTCACTGAATGTCACCAGGGACTACTGTTCCATGGAACACCTTTTAATATTGGCTTCCAGGATATTCAAAGCCAGGTTACAATGTCACTGTAGCAACTATTGTTCACTTAGTTGTATTTTTCCTAGACTTCACTCACATCTCTATCTATACATGTATCTATATCTTTGTGTGTGTGTGTATATATATATATATATATATATCATGACTTCATCATTTTATCTTATTTTATCATATTTATTCTTATTTTATTGTATTTATTTTATCATCTTATTTTATTGTATTTATTTCCTGTGAGTCATTTTGAATCTTCTATGGAATTCTTTGTGGAAAGAATTCATTATTAGTTATCTAAATAAATAATGCTTATTATTTTTACATTTGTGCTATAACAAAAAGACCTGCCCAGACAAACTGTGGAATAGTAATGCTCTTTCTCCAACTGGATCGGCATGTATACTTTTCCTCTGTTTTTGTATCATCTTTTCCACTATAGTTCCATGGTCACTTATTCCCAGCATGCTCTCAAGTTGATTGTTAGCTATATTTCTCCTTACACAGTCATGTGTCACAGCTGCCATACTGCAAGTGGCCAGTATATGGGAGTAACACTAAATGACCATCCCTCAGTTCCAAAACCTGGATTGACATTTTCTTCATCAAAGTATTATTTAGGTTAATTGCATTACTTAAAATGAAACTGTTCCCAGGAGAATTTGTGTATTTAATGTTTAATCACAGAATCTGATTTAAGTCCTATGCCTTACATATTTGCTATTATTTGTGACTTTCTTTTTAATATTTGAATTTTATTTTATTTATTTTTTTATACAGCAGGTTCTTATTAGTTTTCCCTTTTATACATATTAGTGTATTTATGTCAATCCCAATCTCCCAATTCATCCCACCACCCCCTTCCCCCACCACCCTGCCCCTTTCGCCCCTTGGTGTCCATACGTTTGTTTTCTGCATCTGTGTCTCAATTTCTGCCCTGCAAACCGGTTCATCTGTACCATTTTTCTAGGTTCCACATATATGCATTAATATACGATATTTGTTTTTCTCTTTCTGCCTTACTTCACTCTGTATGACAGTCTCTAGATCCATCCACATCTCTGCAAATGACCCAGTTTCGCTGCTTTTTATGGCTGAGTAATATTCCATTGTATATATGTGCCACATCTTCTTTATCCATTTGTCTGTCAATGGGCATTTAGGTTGCTTCCATGACCTGGCTATTGTAAATAGTGCTGCAGTGAACATTGGGGTGCATGTGTCTTTTTGTTATTCATGACATTTTCATGACAAATTTTCACTCTACCTAAATGCAGTTCTTTTTAATATGATCATCTTCTATAAATTAATACTATTCAAAAAAGGTCTTTAAGGTTAGCACTGAAATTCATGTCAAATGCAATTTCCACTGTAAACATAGTCAGTTGGAATAATCACAGCCTGTTAACAAGATTAAGACTATTTAATACTTTTTAGGATTCTTAAAATACCAATTTCATAATTTTTAGTTACTTTACATAAATTGTAAAGGATTTATAAGGATTTCAGACAAGTTGATTAATGCCTTAAAAATCTTTCCTCAAATTTTACTCCTTTCTTAAGGACCCGCTTGATTTCTTGTAATGAGGAGGCATTTGTCTTCAATATACCTGACCAATAAATTCCTCATTAGGAGAATAAACTCTCCCTTCTCACTTCCAATATCTAAAAACACAAAAGGTCTCCTCCATTCTAAACCATCTTTCTCTTTCTCAGTCCTCATCCTGATTCATTAAAACCTAAAGGAGGTTCTCATATCTGTAGTTTATATATGTATCTCAGCTCTGGAGTATGAGCTATAGGGACCCAAGAGAAAAGTCCAGAAACCAATTTTCGAAACTGCTGAATCTGAAAACATAAGCTTTTGGTGACATGCCTAAAAATAATTAGCTACGTTTAATTCCAAAAATAGACTTTCAGTGTCTGCCAATATTTTAAGAACTGAAGGAGAAACTTCAGGTTTTTTTTAAAACCCTTTTTAAAAAAACCCTTCAGAGAGTTTTTTATTTTTTTAATGAAACTTGGCTTTTCCTTATGTTCACATGGGGCCCAAGTAAGTAGGTTGGAAATGTGAGGTCTGCTTTTTGGCTTAAGTGAATGTTACCAATTGGATCTAGTTTTCAAGCCCATCTCAGAATGTAGCTCCTTTTATACCAAATATTGGACTAGTGTCCATTATTTTGTTGCTGGCTTACTTTTTGTTAAAACTAATGTAAGAATCCTACAGTTGTTCCTAAGAAGGTTTAGAGTTTATAAATATATGATTGCCAATTTATATCCCAAATACAATTAAAAGAGACTTTTATGTTTAGATTTTTCAATTTGACTTTAAAAATCACCATAAACCTTAAAGCCAAAAATAACAGTCCTCTACTACAGCAGCTCCTCGGGGGGGATCAAATGCAACTCAATATTTTGATGGAGATAACATTTTGTTAAGTCCATTTAAAGTATTTTATGATGATATATCTTGCGGCAGTGGATCTTCTTTATTCATTGCACCCATTTCTCCACAGAAAGAATGAGAAAAGAGGAGACTGGAATTATGAATCTTTTATTGCAGAATTCTGGTGGTGGGTAGCTAGGGGAAAAGAATCATGTGTAATTTGGGGGAGATTCCCAGTTAATTCTCATTTCCTGTGTACAGAATTGTCCCTACCCTTCCATTTATTGTATCTGGTTTTTTGGAGAGCTTTCCTAATTTAATTTCTATAGAGAATAAAGCTCCTGTCTATTTTAGATGAGTGAAGAGATCTGGGCTTCTAAATGCTTTCTGTACAGAATTTCAAACGACACACCAGTTTTCAGACTCATTCCATTCACAGGCACACAATATCTATAACTCCTGAGCGTTTAGGTAGCCTTGAATCAGCTCACTTCACACCTGTGTCACCTTCTGCAGGTATTTAGGCTTTCTGTTCCTCTGCTCTGCTAAGTCCTTAGCACTTGGTCGTCGACTTTCCATTTCCCACCATTTTATTGACATCACTTCTCTGCTGTTATCTTCCCTTTCATTTTCTTTGTCCTTTCTGGGTTTGCCCCTGTATAGCTAAATTAATGAAGTTTTAGGAAGGAGTAGAGATAAATGGATGTGTTCCATATGCCATATTTCTTCCTAATCCATTTATCATAGAGTGCAAAAATTTCTGTAATAAGCTTATGTAAACTTGAAAGCCGTTATGAAATTGTGCTGCCAATCCCCACGCTCTACACTGATTTTTTAAAATAGATTTATTTATTTTATTTATTTATTTTTGGCTGCATTGGGTCTTCGTTGCTGTGCGTGGGCTTTCTCTAGTTGTGGTGAGCGGGGGCTACTCTGTTGCAGCGCGCAGGCTTCTCATCAGGGTGGCTTCTCTTGTTGTGGAGCACGGGCTCTAGGCACGCAGGCTTCAGTAGTTGTGGCATGTGGGCTCAGTAGTTATGGCTCACGGGCTGTAGAGCACAGGCTCAGTAGTTGTGGCGCATGGGCTTAGTTACTCCACGGCAGGTGGGATCTTACTGGACCAGGGATCGAACCCGTGTCCCCTGTATTGGCAGGCGGATTCTCAACCACTGCGCCACCAGGGAAGCCCTATACTGATTTTTTTTAAAGCGTCCTCTCATGGATCTTATTTATCCACCTTCTAAACATTTTATGAGAATACTGACTTTACTTTTAATACATTAGATATTTTCATATATCAAACATATACTGAATGCCCGATATATGTGATACATGTGTTGGTGCTGGAAACATTCTGTTAGACTCATTGTACATATTATTCTTTCTGTCTCACTCTGTTGGTTGTAGTCATCTGTCCTGAGCACATAAATCTTAAGAACTCTTTCCAGTAGCTCCTAGCTTCAGTTTCCTTTGGGAATTTCTGTTCATACTGCAATTGGTCTCATGACCCTATTGGTACTTTCTGGTTGTAGTGGCCATATTTTCTGAACTAAAAGTCAGGGTCTATTGTCTGATGGTCTTACAAAGAATTTTTGTGTCCTGACTTGTGGATTTATTTTAAAGTATAAAAATGAAATCACTGTTAGTAATAGTCCAGTTTAATAAAACTTTTGAATTCTGGGTCAACATTAAGCTAAGATGAAAAAATAAAGATATCTCTGTCTTGGAGGAACTTGAAGTATAAGTTCATAGTTAATAAGTTGTCCATTTTGAAAGAGTACATTTACAGGAATTTAGAACTGTCCTAGAACATTTCAGGAGTATGGTGAAATGATGTAATGGTATGGCTTGGTTAATGAGTAACTGGAAAAATTTCAGTAAATGAACACCTTTCTTGATGTAATTTATATTTTACTTCAACTGATAAGAAAACAGATTCACCCTCTCAGGCTTATAATCATGGGAAGACAAGCTGTGACACTACTCACACAAAAATAAAAAATTCCACCAACTTATCTTCTTAGCTTTAGGGCTGTAAGCATAAATAATTCAAAAGAACTTCCAGTGAGCTTACTCTAAAGCTATTCTAATCAAACAAAACGAAATCCTAAATGAATTTTCTTCATCCTATAATGACAGAAAAAATCTATGTTCTTCATGCCACAAGTAAATCACATTGACTTTTTTATATTAAACTCAAGCCCCAGTTATTTCAGTGTTTTCCCAGTTTCTAATAGCTTTGGGTTCTTGGTGGTGGCTACATCTCCAGCCATGTTTCTCAATGACTTAAGGCATTGAATCAGTAGATTTTAAATAAACAAATAAAGCTCAAGACAAACATTTGAACAATTTCCCTATACTTTAGTAGTCCCTGGACCACAGATTTGTAAAGTAGAACCCAATAGAGTAATTGGGAATTGTATTATTTTCTATCCTTGAATTCCTTCAGTTTAATGGGATAATGTTAATTCATGGAAACTTTAGCTGAAAGAATAAAAATATTGGTTTTCTTTATAATAGATGCTATTCATAGGAGCTAATAAGCTGAGAGAGCTACAGTAAATAATGTTTTTGTGATATTATAATTAACTGCAAGTTTTGTATAACTCTTCTAAAAAAAAGAGCCACATTACTTTAAATGGAAGGGCTGTATATGTGTGCTTAATAAAACTGAATTCAAGCTTCCACACCTGTGTAAAATTTGAATAGAGAAGAGAATCAAACATTACTTTAAATGGAAGGACTGTATATGGGTGCTTAATAAAACTGAATTCAATCTTCCACACCTGTGTAAAATTTGAGTAGAGAAGAGAATCAAAACTATAAAATTAGTAGAGTTCTACAAATGTTGTACTCATCTCTGTGTTCTGGATACTGATTGTTTCTGTGGATATTTTGTGGTGTTGGGACAAATGTTATGTTTCTTAAATTAATTTCTTCATGAGACTCCTATCCAGTTAGACAGGATGTCCAAATGTAAGAGGAAGTATCATATAACCAAGAAAGGAGCGTCATCCCCAGAAAGCCTCAGGAAGGCCATAGTAGAGACAGGAACTGAGCTCCAGCCTAGAATTCTATTATTCATGCCAGACTTTGAATGATGAGGATTCTCCCATGATGCCATTGCTTGTATTTATCACTTGGTGATGGAGAAAATGCATAATTTCATAAGCACTCTGAATTTCCTGTTTAAAATCAATCTCTATCTTCTTAATTAAACCACATCTGTAAACTTTTTAAAAACTGTGACAAATATATGCAGATTATATAATATTTATTTATTTAGTCTACCAATCATGGACTACACAAATATAGATTACTCAATGAGCTCTTGCAATTAATTACTATAGTCCATCAGGGCTCAGTTACTTACCAGTTAGTAATCATGACCTAGATTACTTGGATTTACCAAGAAAACGTCAATTCCACCTCTGTTTTTTGTTTTGTTGTTGTTGTTTGTTTTGGGTTTTTTTTTAGTTTAAGGGCAACTGTACTTCCTGCCACTGAGTTAAAACATAAATCACTCTCATCTCTAGGGAACACCTATCAAAGGGTTTACCACTCAGGTAGTGGAATAATTTTGAAGGTGTATTTCCAAGGTCTTTCTGCCATGATTAAACATAGGTGAAGGGACTTGTTGTTCCCTCTTGCAGTCAGGCTTTTGTCTCCCTACCCCTACTCCAAGGAAGAAAAAGTTGCTGATTTGACTAGTCTAAGCCTGACATAATGATGGCAATGAACAGATGTGGGCAGAATTATGTTTTTTGAAAGTTGGGAACCCATATTCTATAACCGTTTTCTTGCATTTAGTGTTTGAAATAGGTAGGCAGAGCCAGACAGGGCTTGAACCCTAGGGACAAGTCACTCATATTTGTGTGATTCACATTCTCTCTTTCTCTCTGCCATCCACCCCCCATTCCTTCTTTCAGAAAGTAGCAAATGTATATTCCTCAAATATAGATTCAGGGAGAATTACTCCCCCTTCTTTCTTGCTTGCTTGCCTTACTCTTTTCTTCCTTTCTTGCTTTCTTTCTTATACTATTTTAAAGGTCAAGGTTAAGATCCTGCTTAGTATTCTCATGCTTAAATGTGACTTCAATCACCTTCTGGATGACATACTTGTAGTTAAGAATGAATAGTTTAGACTTTTAACTTGAGGTCTAATTGGTTACTACAAAAAGAGGTAAATTGGTAGAAAGAAAAGAACAGGACTTTAGAATTAGAGTTATAATTTAAATTTTGGATTAGTTAAGTGACCTTAAATGACTTTGAGCTTCAGTTTTCCCCTCTGGGGAGTGTAGATAGTATTTTTAATAGAAGTGATATGAGGATTAAATGAGTCTGAATGTATGAAGATAACACCATCATGAGCAGGATCGTCATCACCATCATTACTTCTCTGTGTTGAGTGATAAGCTCGGTATAGACATGATTTCATTATTATCAGCCCCAATTATAACTTAGAAAATGGAGACTCAAAGAAATTTAAATATTTTCTCTAAGATAAGATGGCAAATGGGGGTGAGAGACAGGATTTGAACTCAAGTTTGTCATATTCTAAAGTGTATACTCTGAACTACTATCTAATATGGCCTCCTGCATGTTCCCTTTATCAATATAACCAGTTTCATTCTGTTAATGTACAATGTGTGCATGAACTGGATTTAGGGAAAGAATTGTGCATCCTCTTTTAGCTCTGGATCTCTGAAGGTACTTGGCTACATGTATACTCTGAACAAAATAATGATTTAATCATGTCAAGTTGAATTCATATATCAGCTAGATCTGTGTTGTCCAATGCAAGAGCCACTTTTACAAGTGGCTATTTAAATATAACAATTAAAATGAAATAAAATTTAAAAAATTCAGATCCTCAGTCACACTAGCCACATGCCATGTGCAAAAGCCACATGTAGCTAGTGGCTATTGCACTGAACAGCACAAATACAGAATATTTCTATCACTGCAGAAAGGTCTATTGAACAGCACTCAACTAAATGAATTTCAATGGGAATGTGAAGAAATTTGTTTATCGAGGAGTTGTTTGTCACAAATCACAGAAGACACTTAATTAGATAGGTCTTGTGTTACCTCTTAACATACACACGTACACACACATAGGCTCACAAATATGTAAACCAAATATAGAGACTTAAAATTCATTCTGTAATATTTTTCTTTATGGTCAACCTGAATCTGATGCTGCACGCAAAGCTTTGTCCTGTGCAACAACATTTTTAAGCAAAGCATAGCAGATACATTTCTGTTATTACTTACCCACTTCAACAGATTCTGATCTTGTATACTCCAAAATACATAGGCCTGTGAAACTGCGTAAACATTAGTCATCCTCATTATTTGAAAGTTCCTAGAGAGTTCAATTTGTTGGAGAAGCTTCAATAAAGGAGGAAGGGAAGTTATTTATGAATTCTTGTGTTTTTCGGGAGGAAATTTTTTTTTTTTTTTTTTGAGAGGATTCCTTCTCTCTTTTGCCCTTGAGTTTTGCCTCAAGAGTTGCCTTTTCTTTGTGGTGATTCCACCATGACTATAAGGTGAAATCTCTTGATTTCACATATGTGCAAGTTTTAAGAAAAGCAATCTACTTTGAGGACAGTGAGACCAAATCAGGGGGTGCAAAAACACATCTTTTAACTTTTCATAAAATATTCTTCTTTTTTTTCATTCTGCTCAACACAGGATCTAGCTAATTAATACTTGAGTTACATTTATTGGACATTCAACTCAACATAAATAAACATTGCTCTGAAGAGTAATAATATTGGAGTGGTATTTTATCACGATGGTGAATATTTCTTTTTTTTTTTTAATCAGTCATCAATTTTATACACATCACTGTATACATGTCAATCCCAATTGCCCAATTCCCCAATTCAGCACACCACCATCCCCACCCCACTGCAGTTTTCCCCACTTGGTGTCCATACGTTTGTTCTCTACATCTGTGTCTCAACTTCCGCCCTGCAAACTGGTTCATCTGTACCATTTTTCTAGGTTCCACATACATGCGTTAATATACGATATTTGTTTTTCTCTTTCTGACTTACTTCAGTCTGTATGACAGTCTCTAGATCCATCCACGTCTCAACAAATGACTCAATTTTGTTTCTTTTTATGGCTGAGTAATATTCCATTGTATATATGTACCACAACTTCTTTATCCATTTGTCTGTCGATGGGCATTTAGGTTGCTTCCATGACCTGGCTATTGTAAATAGTGTTGCAATGAACATTGGGGTGCATGTGTCTTTTTGAATTATGGTTTTCTCTGGGTATATGCCCAGTAGTGGGATTGCTGGGTCATATGGTAATTCTATTTTTAGTTTTTCAAGGAACCTCTGGAGGAAATTTAACAAGGCAGGAGAGATGGCATTCTGATATACTGAGCCAATCTTCAGAAATAGTCCATACAGCCATAAATATATGGAAAATGAAAAGCCAGAGTGATCAAACAATTCCAAGAAAATAAACAGATGAGCACAAAAAACGAAATGAATCAGCATGCCTTTCTTCTGCCTGGTTTCCTGAGGATCTATATACCAACTAGTGATATAAAAGTGACTTATTAAGAAACACATCCATTCTTTGTTCTTGGGTCCTGCTTTTTGTTGTTGTTGTTGTTTTGCTTTTCTTTTCTGTATAAAGGCAGCAGAGGCTATTTGTGTTACAAATATTTATCATTCTCTTTTTTCCTGTTTGTCGATAAAGGCAAAATTGTTACCTCAGTTTAGAAGCAGCCACTTATCAGTTACTTAATAAAAAGAAATATCTCTAGGAATTACCAAATATAAGTATCTTCTAGAGTTAAACATGTATTTTAAGCATTGTATGCTTGTATTTATTATCTGTGTAGTACTGGATTCATTTACCTCTGGAAAATGGCTTTTAAAAATCTTACTACCAACACAGTAAGGTGAATGTGTTTAATGGAAAAGATGGATATCTTCTAGCTTGCATTTTGTAATTATCAATTACATTCTAAGTATGCAATATTACCTAATTCAACCTTCAATGTCTATATTTAAAAAGGAAGGACAGAGTTTTACTATTAGATATACACTTAAAATGTGCTTATGAGAGATAGAAAGATTATGTTTGACATTTACATTCAGAAGAGAAAACTAAAATGAACAAAAATAAAAAAGAAATGTTTTTCCTAACCTCAACAGAATTTTGAGATATTAGATAGGAGAATACAATTTTAATGTTAGGTTAGAGAGAGCAAGAGCTAAAGACAGAAGTTTAAAAAAAATGTTGGTATTCTTAGTAGTAAATAAAATAAACTCTTCTTGATTAAGGATTCCCTTATATTTGCATGCATAAAATCAAAATGGATACCTCAAGAAACAGGAAACATCTCGAATAAACAACCTAACCTTGCACCTAAAGCAATTAGAGAAAGAAGAACAAAAAAACCCCAAAGCCAGCAGAAGGAAAGAAATTATAAAGATCAGGTCAGAAATAAATGAAAAAGAAATGAAGGAAACAATAGCAAAAATCAATGAAACTAAAAGCTGGTTCTTTGAGAAGATAAACAAAATTGATAAACCATTAGCCAGACTCATCAAGAGAAAAAGGGAGAAGACTCAGATCAATAGAATTAGAAATGAAAAAGGAGAAATAACCACTGACACTGCAGAAATACAAAAGATCATGAGAGATTACTATAAGCAACTCTATGCCAATAAAACGGACAACCTGGAAGAAATGGACAGATTCTTAGAAATGCACAAACTGCCGAGACTGAACCAGGAAGAAATAGAAAATATGAACAGACCAATCACAAGCACTGAAATTGAAACTGTGATTAAAAACCTTCCAACAAACAAAAGCCCAGGACCAGATGGCTTCACAGGTGAATTCTATCAAACATTTAGAGAAGAGCTAACACCGATCCTTCTCAAACTCTTCCAAAATATTGCAGAGGGAGGAACACTCCCAAACTCATTCTACGAGGCCACCATCACCCTGATACCAAAACCAGACAAAGATGTCACAAAGAAAGAAAACTACAGGCCAATATCACTGATGAACATAGATGCAAAAATCCTCAACAAAAAACTAGCAAACAGAATCCAACAGCACATTAAAAGGATCATACACCATGATCAAGTGGGGTTTATCCCAGGAATGCAAGGATTCTTCAATATACGCAAATCAATCAATGTGATACACCGTATTAACAAATTGAAGGAGAAAAACCATATGATCATCTCAATAGATGCAGAGAAAGCTTTCGACAAAATTCAACACCCATTTATGATAAAAGCCCTGCAGAAAGTAGGCATAGAGGGAACTTTCCTCAACATAATAAAGGCCATATATGACAAACCCACAGCCAACATCGTCCTCAATGGTGAAAAACTGAAACCATTTCCACCAAGATCAGGAACAAGACAAGGTTGCCCACTCTCACCACTATTATTCAACATAGTTTTAGAAGTGTTAGCCACAGCAATCAGAGAAGACAAAGAAATAAAAGGAATCCAAATCGGAAAAGAAGAAGTAAAGCTGTCACTATTTGCAGATGACATGATACTATACATAGAGAATCCTAAAGAGGCTACCAGAAAACTCCTAGAGCTAATCAATGAATTTGGTAAAGTAGCAGGATACAAAATTAATGCACAGAAATCGCTTGCATTTCTATACACTAATGACGAAAAATCTGAAAGTGAAATTAAGAAAACACTCCCGTTTACCATTGCAACAAAAAGAATAAGATATCTCGGAATAAACCTACCTAAGGAGACAAAAGACCTGTATGCAGAAAATTATAAGACACTGATGAAAGAAATTAAAGATGATACAAATAGATGGAGAGATATACCATGTTCCTGGATTGGAAGAATCAACATTGTGAAAATGACTCTACTACCCAAAGCAATCTACAGATTCAATGCAATCCCTATCAAACTACCACTGGCATTTTTCACAGAACTAGAACAAAAAATTTCACAATTTGTATGGAAACACAAAAGACCCCGAATCGCCAAAGCAATCTTGAGAACGAAAAATGGAGCTGGGGGAATCAGGCTCCCTGACTTCAGACTATACTACAAAGCTTCAGTAATCAAGACAGTTTGGTACTGGCACAAAAACAGAAATATAGATCAATGGAACAGGATAGAAAGCCCAGAGATAAACCCACACACATATGGTCACCTTATCTTTGATAAAGGAGGCAAGCATATACAGTGGAGAAAAGACAGCCTCTTCAATAAGTGGTGCTGGGAAAATTGGACAGGTACATGTAAAAGTATGAAATTAGAACACTCCCTGACACCACGCACAAAAATAAACTCAAAATGGATTAAAGACCTAAGTGTAAGGCCAGACACTATCAAACTCTTAGAGGAAAACATAGGCAGAACACTCTATGACATACATCACAGCAAGATTCTTTTTGACCCAGCTCCCAGAGAAATGGAAATAAGAACACAAATAAACAAATGGGACCTAATGAAACTTAAAAGCTTTTGCACAGCAAAGGAAACCATAAACAAGACCAAAAGACAACCCTTAGAATGGGAGAAAATATTTGCAAATGAAGCAACTGACAAAGGATTAATCTCCAAGATTTACAAGCAGCTCATGCAGCTCAATAACAAAAAAACGAACAACCCAATCCAAAAATGGGCAGAAGACCTAAATAGACATTTCTCCAAAGAAGATATACAGATGGCCTACAGACACATGAAAGAATGCTCAACATCATTAATCATTAGAGAAATGCAAATCAAAACTACAATGAGATATCATCTCACACCGGTCAGAATGGCCATCATCAAAAAATCTAGAAACAATAAATGCTGGAGAGGGTGTGGAGGAAAGGGAACACTCTTGCACTGTTGGTGGGAATGTAAATTGATACAGCCACTATGGAGAACAGTATGGAGGTTCCTTAAAAAACTACAAATAGAACTACCATACGATCCAGCAATCCCACTACTGGGCATATACCCTGAGAAAACCATAGGTCAAAAAGTGTCATGTACCACAATGTTCATTGCAGCTCTATTTACAATAGCCAGGACCTGGAAGCAACTTAAATGTCCATCGACAGACGAATGGATAAAGAAGATGTGGCACATATATACAATGGAATATTACTCAGCCATAAAAAGAAATGAAATGGAGGTATTTGTAATGAGGTGGATGGAGTTAGAGTCTGTCATACAGAGTGAAGTAAGTCAGAAAGAGAAAAACAAATACAGTATGCTAACACATATATATGGAATCTAAGGAAAAAAAAAAAAAAGGCCATGAAGAACCTAGTGGCAAGACGGGAATAAAGACACAGACCTACTAGAGAATGGACTTGAGGATATGGGGAGGGGGTGGGGTGAGATGTGACAGGGTAAGAGAGTGTCATGGACATATATACACTACCAAATGTAAAATAGATAGCTAGTGGGAAGCAGCCGCATAGCACAGGGAGATCAGCTCGGTGCTTTGTGACCACCTAGAGGGGTCGGATGGGGAGGGTGGGAGGGAGGGAGATGCAAGAGGGAAGAGAAATGGGAACATATTGTATATGTATAACTGATTCACTTTGTTATAAAGCAGAAGCTAACACACTATTGTAAGGCAATTATACTTCAATAAAGATGTTTAAAAAAAAATCAAAATGGATTAAAAATTGCTGATGGACTGTGACATTCCCTTTGTTTGGATATCTACTCTTGTGACAGCTGACAGTTGTTGAAATCTTGCAGATATTAACAGGAGTCATGCCCAATCACTTGGAAACACTTTTATCCAAGAATGTTGCATCAATCTGTAGAAAGTCTCGTCTACACTTGAAAATACACTAAAGGATTCTGCCACCTTCCCAAAGAAAATTTGTTTTATTTCAACTACTGAATTCCATTTTTTCCAGAAAAAAATGTTATAGTGTGTTTCAAAAATGTCCCTCTGGGGACTTTTCCAACTCTGCCTGAAGGTGATATGAAGATGATACTAGAAGTCTGTCTGGCCCATTTTTTCATTTTCTATCCCATTAGCCCATACTGGGAGTACACAGAAATGTAGCCCTAGAGCAGAATCTCTGGGGAACACTAAGAAAATGATGGCAGGAACTAGTATAGCTATTGAATACATAAAATAATCAGAAAAGCTATAGGTCATAATTGTCTACATATAAGTGAAAATACATTCTCTGAGAGCAGGGCCAATGGTGTGCATATTTCCATGCTGTTTTGGCAATCTGGTGCTACACTAAAAAAGACAACCTCAAAATAGAGACAAATCAGCTCATTCCCCTGACTTGTCTGTAAAACGTAATTATAACCACACAGCAAGGGCACATTCCCAGACTCTAAAAACCAGAGGTTAAATGTGAACACCAGAGGGATCCAATGTGCATCCCTACCGTGCTTTTAATAATATGGAGAATTTTAAAAGCAGAAATTCTCTTGCTTCTACAGGAAATGCCAAGTTCTCCTCATTGTTGTTCGGCTGTAAGAAAGTCAGGGACACACTAAGTGTGGCCACTATTGCTGCTCTTCCACTACCAGGGCTGGGATGTTAGCTGGTAGAGATACTCCCAAAACCCAGAAGACAATTTCAGCGGTGGGTTGTCTGGCTCTGGTATCCAGTCTTAAGGTCCTTCTTTAGAATTCATACAGACATTTTATACAGGAAAACAAGACACAGAGAGGTCATCACCCCACTTCATTCCACACCTGCAAGACTTCAAAGTTTGTGTTTGAGGGATTGGGACATGGTAGAAGGGCAAAGTGCTGGAAAAAGCTCACCTAATGAATTACTGTAGGAAAATATGGGCAGTCAAGGATGGCCATGAAGGTTTCAAGAATCAACAATGATTAGAAGTCAAGAGGGAAAAATGTTATGCAAATATCCGTCATAAATTGAAATGTATGCTCACTTGCACATATGAATTAGCACTTTATAATTAAAGCAAAAAAACATTCACTGTGGTGCCTGAATCACATTTTTGACCTGGAAGAACAAGTGCATCTCTTCTTTTTATGTATTGAATGGTTCAGCCTAATCAAACAACTGGCAGACCAAAGAGCTAAACAATAAATTCTGTGTAAAAGAAATGTTACCAAGCATTGTGCTTGTGTGTGTGTGTGTGTGTGTGTGTGTGTGTGTGTGTGTGTGTGTGTGTGGTGTGGACTGAATTGATGGAAATGTCTCATCCATTACATCAACATGGTTATGGCAGCATATAAAATACACAGGACCAAAACTCATCATGGAAACACTCTTCAAAGTCACGGTATTGATTTCAATTATGATATCTTTCTTGCTAATGCATTCTGCGTACCTGTCGGTAGGCAAAGGGAGCAGGATTAAATCAAACTGAAAGCCATACCTAGAGCAAAAAAGGCTTCGTGGAGCCCAAAGAAAGAGGAAAGAAGCAAACGCTGTGAGCTAGGAGAGCCATTCAGAGAAATGTGCTCAATGGCATGGGGTTTAAAATCGCCCATAAAAATGAATACATTATCCATCTTTTTCTCTCTTGGCACTTCTGCAGTTGACATTACCACTGTCTGCTGTGTTAAGATTGGGAGAACTAAGCTGGAAAATGTGATAGCAAATCCTTAACTCAAGCAGCAGTATACGAAGCAGGCTGTTAAACTGCCATGTTAGCAGAATGAATAAATGTCAACATTATTTTAGAATGATTTATTACATCCATAACAGTCAAAATAAATAATGTGGCCCCATAGTCCACAACCCATGGATGGCTTTTCTAATTCAGGATTCTGCAGATGGCATTTTCTCTCAGAATGACATTTCAGACCTTTAAAAACAAAATTTGGAATTTTGCTGGGGACTTCTAACGTTCTCGGCATATTATTTCAATTATTCTGGAAGGAAGGGCTGTGGTAGAAAAGTGCTATCAAGTAGTTAAATAAAGGAAGGGAAGAAAAAAGAATGTGTGACCTAATTTGCTTAGATATCTATCACTGCAGAAATGGCAATTGCAAAGGTGATTGCTTTCTAAAATGTCTTTCTTCAATCTGATTGCTGCGTTGACAACTTAAACATTCCTACAGATTAACTTCTACTGAGCAGAAATTGCAGAGGAAGAATAACTATGTGGGTTCAGAATGCAAAATAAAAAATTATACCTGCATATATATTTAAACATTCTTTTTTAGCATTTATGGAATACAGCATATTATCTATTGGGATTTTTAAATTAAAATATAATAAAGGATTTCACTGGCAGCAACATTTTTTTAGAACTCAAATGGCTCATTTATGATCATTATGAAAGTTGCTGCATTTCATAGTTTGCCACCTTTAAAATAAGACACCATTCATTCTAATAGGTGGATCAATAAATGAGAAATTTTCCATACTATGAAAGAGAAAAAGATATTTGGAAGTATTCAGATGATTTGTTTTGCATTTTATAGACAGAAAATGGTATTAAAAATGCAATACACTTGTTTTAGATAAATGAGAAGGGCCAAATAAATAGATATTAATATAGTTACACAAATCATTGGTGTTGATGTCATTAAATTTATTATAATACATATAGTACATATAATACATATCTACTATATATAGTACATAATATAAATGAATTGAGTGATGTATTGTTTTTATACAATTATTTTTAAGACCACAGTACCCGATTTGGGGTGAACTTCTGAAATAAGAAATCCCAGTAAAATTAATTAGGTAATTTAGCCTTTAAGTTAACAAACACCACACATAAGTGAAATAGTTCCTCTGCCTTTCTGGAGTATATACTATTATATATGTAGTATATATTTTCTGGAGTGTATACTATTAAGGAATTTTAAAAGAAGTTTTGAAGTTGATAAAAGAAAGGCACATGAAATGAAAGGTGAAAAGAAAAAGAAAGGTTTGATAAGTTTGTGCATATTTTCCAAACATAGCAGTTCGGTTCATACACTTTTGCTCAGAATACTTTTTACATTTTTCCTCTGTATGAGTGAACACCACCACAGAAAAGTTGGTATTTTAAAACAGAGTCCTGGAAACGATTTTTCTTGAAATATTTTCTTTATATTTTTCTTCTTCTAGTGCCCTTATTTTCTCAAACTACAGTTTATATTGTCTCCTTTACTGCCCTGATGTCCAAAATAGCCTTCACATTTTGAGTCTTATAAAAGATACTTGGTGATTTACAATGGATCTTGGTCCAAAAGACCCCCCTCTAACATTTCAACTCTCAGATATTGAGAAAATCCATGACTACATGAAATAGGAATGAGATTAACAAGGAAAAAAAGAATATGTGACCACAAAAAGATGGGGTATTTTATTTTGTGGTACTCTTTTTGTTACTTTTTGTATAAGGTACGAGGGTGGAAAAAAAAAAAAAACAGGATAATTACCTATTATGAGATTGAGGTGAGGAGTAAACTACATATCCTAATGAAGTAACTTGGAAAAAGAGGAAGGAGATCTATTCTTGTTTTTTTTAAGATATTAATTGGACCCATATTTTTTTAGTATTTAAAAAAAATTTTACTGGAGTATAGTTGCTTTACAATGCTGTGTTTGTTTCTACTGCACAGTAAAGTGAATCAGCTATACATATACATATATCCCCTCTTTTTTGGATTTCCTTCCCATTTAGGTCACCACAGAGCACTGAGTAGAGTTCCCTGTGCTATACAGTTGGTTCTCATTAGTTAACTATTTTATACACAGTATCAATAATGTAAATATGTCAAACCCAATCTCCCAGTTCATCCCAACCCCCCCAACCCTTTCCCCCTTGGTATCCATACATTTGTTCTCTATGCCTGTGTCTCTAATTCTGCTTTGTAAATAAGATCGTCTATGCCAATTTTCTCAGATTCCACACATATGCATTAATATATGATATTTGTTTTTCTCTTTCTGACTTATTTCACTCTGCATGACAGTCTCTAGGTCCATCCACGTCTCTACAAATGACCCAATTTCGTTCCTTTTTATGGCTGAGTAATATTCCATTGTATATATATGTACCACATCTTTATCCATTCCTCTGTTGATGGACTTTTAGGTTGTTTCCATGTCCTGGCTATTGTAAATAGTGCTGCAGTGAACACTGGGGTGCACATGTCTTTTTAAATTATGGTTTTCTCAGGGTATATGCCCAGTAGTGAGATTGCTGGACCATACAGTAGTTCTATTTTTAATTTTTTAAGGAACCTCCGTACTGTTCTCCATAGTGGCTGTATCAATTTACATTCCCACCAACAGTGCAAGAGGGTTCCCTTTTCTCCACATCCTCTCCAGCATTTACTGTTTGTAGATTTTGTGATGATGGCCATTCTGACCAGTGTGAGGTGACAGCTCATTATAGTTTTGATTTGCATTTCTCTAATAATTAGTGATGCTGAGCATTTTTTCATGTGTGTGTTGGCCATCTGTATGTCTTCTTTGGAGACATGTCTATTTAGGTCTTCTGCCCATTAGGAGATCTGTTCTTAAAGCAGTCTAAAATATAGACTAAACATAAAAGCTAATTTGGAAAGGGACAGAGGTGAAGGTGGAGTTACAGATATGCATATCTAGATCTGAAGACTAGAGTCTGGGTTCTGCCTCTGATATATGATATCTAACCCTATGTGAAGTTAATAATTTAATCTTTAATTTTTTTTTTAATTAATTTATTTATTTTTGGCTGTGTTGGGTCTTCGTTTCTGTGCGAGGGCTCTCTCTAGTTGTGGCAAGTGGGGACCACTCTTCATCGCGGTGCGCGGGCCTCTCACTATCGCGACCTCTCTTGTTGCAGAGCACAGGCTCCAGACGCGCAGGCTCAGTAATCATGGCTCACGGGCCCAGCCGCTCCGCGGCATGTGGGATCTTCCCAGACCAGGGCTCGAACCCGTGTCCCTTGCATTGGCAGGCAGATTCTCAACCACTGCGCCACCAGGGAAGCCCTAATCTTTAATTTTCAATCAGTTTCTTCCATTATATAAATGCGAGTAGAGTTGATTCAAAGAAAAATGAAGTATCTAAGCTGATTAAGTATGCACTTACAATGCAGACCACATTTTCCAGTGACTGAATGTAACGATTAGGGCTAATCTGCTTCCCAGCTGGAAAATCAGTTCTACCCAGGTTACCCAACCAAGCTTGATCTGAGGTGCAAGAGTTACACGTTCTCCACCTTGAAGACCAGAGATGACTTAAGCATGGCCTCTGGTTCTTCTGTGTCATTTCACACCCTGATATCCCTTTGCCACAACCTTACCTCCTATAACTGGATTTCTGTCCTGGACCTTGGGTGAGGAACATGAGATCCTGACATGCTCATGTTCATTATTCTTCTCTTGGAGACTGAAGTCCTTCCTTGAGCCTCCATTCTTTCACAGGTAGATCACTTGTCATTACAGACACAAGGATAAGGCTTCTACTTCTGAGTGTTACGTATTTCAAATTTCCTTTGACTACACTTTGCACATTGGCTTGAACAACCTGAAACTTTTCTTCACTGCTGACCATTTACCAGAGTCCTCATCACTTACCCCTTTGAATGTCCTCTGAGCCAGGCAGGCAGATGCTCAGATCTCCTAGTGGCCTCTACAGCTGGATTGGCTTTTGTAGAGTTAAGATGACTTGACCCAATGTCTACTGGTGAGTCAGTGGCCCCATCCTGTTAACTATCCCTGGACCTTTAAATTCCACTGAAGTAGTAAAGAAATATTTTGGATGCCTTTATGCACCAGGTACCCTTGTAGGCCCTGGGCATATAGAAGGGAACTATGAAAAAATAATCTGTGCTTTCAAGAGGCTTAATACTCAGAAGCACTAGCTGTTTTCCCCATACTTGCTCTTTCTTTAGTCTGTATAAAGAATGGATGTTTAACTTGTGGCTCATTATTTAGTTACATTCCTTTATATTTCAAAATAATAGTTATGTTTGTCTTATCCCTTATCTTAGAGTTTCTTTTTTTAAGGTCTCATAAATAGGAAAAATAGTGCCAAGTAAGATTTCATATTATCACTGTCAAATTGTCAATATATTTATTTTTCTTGTTGGAGGCAATGTGAATACATATTCCTTAAATTATGATTTTCCTACAAAATGTCTGTCACATAGATCTTTTATCAAGATTATATTAAGGTTCAGTTTTGGCAAATCAGCTTGTCACATAGATCTTTTATCAAAATTATATTAAGGTTCTGTTTTGGGAAATCAGTTTAACATCCTTCAAAAAGGTATCATGAAACATAATCTAGATATGTGGCTTTTCTGGTGGTGAATTTTGTATTTATACCATTTATAGTTACTCATGCATATTACAGATAACAATTCTGCAAAGTGTGTTCTACAGAACACTGGAGCTGCTACGTAGTGTGTGCAAAGAAGTTTTCATAGGCTAATAAGGTTGTGAAACGCTACACACCATATTTTCCTCTTAGAGGTTCTCAATGAAGATTAAAGTATTAAAATTCTAAGTACTCTTGTAAGAAAAAAAAACCTGTTTGAACTTTAGCACAACATTTTCCAGACTTATTTAACTATGGAATTCTTTTGTAAAAATTTAATACTGCTTTTCAGAACAGGTTAACCATGCGAAATCATCTTGCTGTTTGTCTCCTGTCACGCAAAATTAAATTCCCTGAGAAAGGGACTCCTGGCACCAGTAGTATAAACTAAGCACTCATCTCAATAGGCACAAATGAGTGAATACAATACTACTATGAATATTTTTAAAAATAATGTTATTTGGAGTTGTATTCAGAAATTTTTTTTAACATCTTTATTGGAGTATAATTGCTTTACAATGGTGTGTTCGTTTCTGCTTTATAACAAAGTGAATCAGTTATACATATACATATGTTCCCATATCTCTTCCCTCTTGTATCTCCCTCCCTCCCACCCTCCCTATCCCACCCCTCTAGGTGGTCACAAAGCACTGAGCTGATCTCCCTGTGCTATGTGGTTGCTTCCCACTAGCTATCTATTTTACGTTTGGTAGTGTATATATGTCCATGCCACTCTCTCACTTTGTCACAGCTTACCCTTCCCCCTCCCCATATCCTCAAGTCCATTCTCTAGTATGTCTGTGTCTTTATTCCCATCTTGCCACTAGGTTCTTCATAACCTTTTTTTTTCTTTCTTAGATTCCATATATATGTGTTAGTATACTGTATTAATCATTAGAGAAATGCAAATCAAAACTACAATGAGATATCATCTCACACCGGTCAGAATGGCCATCATCAAAAAATCTAGAAACAATAAATGCTGGAGAAGGTGTGGAGAAAAGGGAACACTCTTGCACTGTTGGTGGGAATGTAAATTGATACAGCCACTATGGAGAACAGTACGGAGGTTCCTTAAAAAATTAAAAATAGAACTACTGTATGGTCCAGCAATCTCACTACTGGGCATATACCCTGAGAAAACCATAATTCAAAAAGAGTCATGTACCAAAATTTTCATTGCAGCTCTATTTACAATAGCCAGGACATGGAAGCAACCTAAGTGTCCATCATCGGATGAATGGATAAAGAAGATGTGGCACATATATACAATGGAATATTACTCAGCCATAAAAAGAAACGAAATGGAGTTATTTGTAGTGAGGTGGATGGAGTTAGAGTCTGTCATACAGAGTGAAGTAAGTCATAAAGAGAAAAACAGAAATGGTTTTGACCAGAAGCTCTGAATATGGCTTAAAAAGAGTTGAAGTTTTTACTTTTCAAATCAACTTGATCTCTTTATTGTTTGTTCACCCATCTGGTGAACCTGGTTTGTTCAGTTCCCATGTGGGTTGGTTTAGATTGTTCCATTCTACAAGGTACCTAAATCCTAGATTTCTGACCTATAAAATCACCATCAGACACCTCATAAACACCCACAACTGATCTCCAGGAAAAGAGAGGTGAATGCTACTGCTTTCTGTTGCCAAATCTGTACCTCTATTGCAAAACAAATAAGCAAGACAAACAAGTACACTGCCACTTCAAAGGAAAAAGACCTCCCAGAAACAAACTAAAGGTATGCATTATGATACATTTGCTACTCCTACTTGCGGGTGGGTAGAAATGGGGTCAGAATCACCTTCCACAAAGAAGGCACATTGTTTTGTGGTTTGTAATTATGTGAGAAGTACTCAGGGAATTTTAAAAATTACCAGTAATAAAAGGGGATATTAAAATTCTCAATTATTGGTCTGAATTTAAAAATACAGGCAGTGTGAATTGCAGCTCTTTCTGGACAAAGGGTGAAACTAAGATATTCAGTGCTTCTTCTTACAACATAAGAAGGATGAAGAAAGGCTGCAAATAAATCCCTGATCATTCTTACAGAGTCAGGAGGTGCTTTGATTATCTCAACTTTATTTCACATTCACGAATATACCCAGTTATCCACTATTTTAAGATGTGTGATTGCTTCTTTCCTACAGAATACACTAAGGCCTTGTTTGGGTTTCCATCAAAGTAAATAAATATATTAAGTAAGGCACTTCCACCTCTGAATATTCTAGTCAAAATCCATTTTGGAAAAATACCCTTCACATTCATCAGAAAATTTTATCTATATTACCTTTTGTAAAATGTGTATGGGTTTAGGTTTGAGATATGCTATGAATCCCACTTCAAAAGGGAAAATCCAGGGACATGAATATATTCATTTTAAAAATAAAAATGAAATTCACAGAACAAAGGAAGACAAAAATATATACCAGAACAGGTTTCTTGTTTGACTAGTTATTCAACAGTAACATTTTTGTGGCAGAAATGTTTCCCATTCAGTAATTTTGAATCCAATTCTACTCTGATAAAAAGTGTGGTAAATGTAAGGAAGCATTGAATATTACTTTTTAAATATTGCTGTAACTTGGTATAAGTGTAATTTAAATACTGCATGAAAATAAATGGCATTTTCAGGTATTATATAACATTGTTCCTATAAAATTCCAGTCTAAGTCATAAATCACAGCTTTTGAAGCAAACACCTAGGTGCAATGATGCATTTCTAACAAATAACTCATTTTAACTATAAAAAACCCATTGGCATGCCAGATTTTGTAATCAGAGGTTCTCAGCTGCTCACCTTGAAATTAAAACTTGAGTTGGGTAAGGGAAAAGTGAAGAAATCAGCATTACCTCAGGTTTTATTTTAACCAGGGCACCTTCTGAATCTAATCAAAATTAGACATTTGTTTCTTAGTCTGAACCACCGGCAGTTCCTGTGATAATTGGGTCTATTTAATTTGTTTTAAAAAATATTTAGAGAAATCTAAATGTGCACAAAACACTGAGTAGAATGAAAGATGAGTAAGATCAGTCTCTGCAGTTAAGGAGCTGAAAAATCTAGAAATGGAGAAAAGTCAAGTACATGAACAGCATAATATTTCAGTCTTACCATGGTAAGTTTCCAAAATTAAGATATGAGGTGAGGGAGATATCATACGGTTTTAAAGACGGTAGGATTGACTAGGTAGAGGTGAGTAAGAAGGTACTCAGGGGAGTAGCTGGAGTATGACCAAATCGAACAGACGAATGAAATTATCAGATATTTCTAGGGAACAGAATAGTCCAGATGCAGGATAATGCAATGGCCTGAAGACCAGGATCACCTGGAAAGGAGAACGAAAAGGAAATTGGAGTAAGAGGGTCTTGCTTTCTAAGTTGAGGAACTTGTAATCAGTTAGGCAAGTAGCCACTGTGAACCGTCACATGGTCCTGAATACAGGACAGACTGAAATGATGTTGTGCCATAGAAAGATTAACAAGATGGTTATCAGACTGGATGGGATGGGAGGAAAGAAGATGGAAACAAGAAGACAGGTTTAAAGATCGAAGGAATAATCCAGACAAGAGTTAAGGAGAGCACAAACTCTGGTAGTGGTTATGACAGTGGAGACAAGGGGATGGATGCTGGAAACTTTATAGAACTTAAAGCTTAAAGACCTAGCTGTAGATTGCATATAGAAAGAGAGAGAAAGAGAGAAAGAAAAAGCTGGCTCTAATATTTTGAAACTGGATATATATTGTAATACTATTACCAAAACATGGAAGTCAAATGTATGAATTTATCCTCAGAAATAAGATAATGAGTTTGGTTCTGGATATTTTGAGTTTGAGAGTGCTAATGGTATCTAGTAGAGAAGGCCAGAGGAAATTATAGGCATAGAGTGGGTTAATGTGTAAATGTGGAAGTCACCTACAGGTGGTAGTTGTAATCATTGGGATGGATGAGACAACACAGTTAGGGTATAGGAAACCTAAAGATAAAAGTGTTTGAATATCCATATTTGATGGGGTAGGGAGAAGATCAAGAAAAGGAGTCAGTAAACAAGAAAGAAACTAGCAAGGAAAAAGAAAATACCTATAAATTGATTTAAGAAGGAATGTGTTAGATTTAAAATTTTATTACTGAAGGATATAAAATATTATTGGGAAATATTTTTTAAAAAATGTGAATACAGGGATATATCATGCTCCTAGGTGATGAAACCGAATATTTAAAGAGTAACCACAGATGTCAAATTTCCTCAAACTACAGTATATGTTAAATGTGACGCAGATCAAAATACCAACAGGACTTTTCTAGTAATTTGATAAAATTATGAGGATAGCCTAACTTTCTAACACCAGAGAGTCTAAACGATAATATTGACAGTTTAGTGCAGTGAAAATGAAAATTTCTTAATAAGAAAAAACAAAACAGGTAGCCACAGAAAGTGGAATGATGGAGGAGATTAAACCAAAGGCCCAAGATTAAATCAAGTGACCCAGGAACAGTACGGTTAGTTAGCTTATTGGTGGTTTTCACCAGAAACAGGGAATTTACTGTGCAATTGACATTAGTAAGTCCAAGGCCAATTTCTCATAAAATTTTAGACCTAGATATGGTTTTTAAGATTCATATTGTTTTCAGGTGTATAGATTTGCTCTTTGGCAGGCAGAGGTTCTAATGGTAGTATCAGTTGGGTCAGATCTCTAACCCATTGGGTTGTTGTGAAGATTAAATGAAATAATACATGTAAAGTGCTTAGAACAGTGCGTGGCACATGGTAAGTGCTCAGTATATCAATGGGTATTGTTATTACATGGACTATCCCCTCCAACTTCAGATGAGGAATTTGAAGCTATGGTAATGGACATAAATCCAATAGGAGCTAGCAGAACAAGAACTAAAATCCAGAAATCCCCTGAGGTCACCAAGCAATTTTAAACATTAATAAGCTTTTGGCCCTCCTTTACTAATACCATGGATTATGACTGCCCTATTGTGTCGGGCAGGGGTCCCCAACCCCCAGGCTATGGACTGGTGCTGGTCTGCAGCCTATTAGGCTGGCCGGCGAGCCAGTGAAGCTTCATCTGCCGCTCTCCATCGCTCACATTACTGCCTAAACCATCCCCCTACCTCCCCCCCATCCGTGGAAAAACTGTCTTCCAGGAAACAGGTCCCTGGTGCCAAAAAAGTTTGGGGACCGCTGGTGTAGGAGATATAGAACAGGGGCACAAGTAATGGAAAAACAGAAGTTCAACTTCTCTTTCCTATTTTCCTCTAAGTTCTTTTTGCCATCTGGCCCAGCTATGTCATATTTAAAAGCGAGAATGGTGCATTACACATTTAGTGACAGTTTTCTAAAATGGGAATTCAGAATCTATATTGTTTGTTCTATTCTTCCCCTCTATGTGGTCGGTATGTGTTCTTTAACAATAAAAGTGGTGTTCTTTTTTGTTATGTTAAACATTAAATATTTAGACGACACACCCAAGTAACATTTGAAACTCAGCGATTTTTAAAAAAAGCGTAAAATGGCTCCTAGAAGAACTATTTAGAATCCCTCTAGTTAACAGTCACATACGATGTAATAGAGTTACAAACAGATCTTCCACCAGAGGGCTTTTGCTTTGGTTACAACCCTTTTGGGGATTCCAGTGTGAGCAGTAAGGATGCTTAGCTTACCATCTGTCTGGCATACGAAGGAGGGTTCGCTTGGGGAAGATGGCAGTCAAGAAGCCATAGCAACTACTGAATACCTGAAATGTAAGCTTCTCCTTTCCATCTTGCAGCAAAAACCTGTGACACTCTGACGGACAGTAACTAGGGCTTTATTTTTTTCTCAAAAATAAGTAAATAAATAAATGCTCGGTTTATATAAAGTCTCATCTTACTGGTTCCATCTAGTTACAATTTACTAAGCAACATATTAGCCTTGAAAAAGGGGATGAATCCTCTATTTCTGAGCCAGGTACCCACCTAAGGGAAAGTTCCCTACTCTTAAAATAATCTAGTATGAACTCGCTCTGCACAATATCTTGAGAAGCAGGCACAAAGTCACTGGAAGAATACTTGTACTACATTTTATGAATTTGTAAGGCAGCTCTGCCTCTATCTTTAGAATGGTCTCAGTGTTAAAGAGATCAACTTTTTATTCATCCAACTTTTTATATAGCTTCTGCCTTTGATCTTGGTTTTGCCCTGTGGAATTACACAGACTAACTCTGATCCCTTTAGCACACAACAATATCATGACTTCACCCCTCATGTACATTCCTTCTTTTGGTTTAAATATCTCTTACTACTCAGGGGGAAATGTTGGGATTCAAAACTTTATACCTAGAACGTTATTGTTTCTATTAACAAGCAATATAGCGATATTCATAGATAAAGCAAAACTTCAGAAAATATTAAATCTATGTGCCATTCTTTAAAATACTATCTGAATCTATATTTAAGTAGCTTGATATTTTAATTTAAATTAAAGAATGGGGAGATATAAACTGCTTCATGATAAATATCAAAACTACTTAGTAATAAAGTTAAATCTAAAAATACCTGAAAATGTGTTGACAGCACTAAATGTGTGAAAAATTATTCTTAAAATAGAGTAAGATTTAGACTAGAATACAATTTTAAAATATTTTGGAATTCTAAATATACATATCTAAAAAGAAAAGAATGGGGAAAATAAAAGTATGCAAAATTCCTCCTCTTACTTATAGTGAAAGTTAAAACATATGGTTTTGTACTTATTTCATTAAAAAGGTGAGTTAAAAAAAAGTTAAGTAGAGAAGTTCAAACAGTGTATATACACCTTCCAAAATGTTGAAAATAAAGCAAATAATCTTGGATTATGGCAATTAATATGTGGTAAATTTCCAAATAAAAATCTCTGATACCTTTAGAAGGAAAAAGAAAAGAAAATTCTAATATATATGGTTTACAAGAAAATCACTTAAAAGTAGAAACAAATATTGGAGTAGCAAAGAAGAATAATAACAAAAGCTCCAGGAATGACGGTACTAATTTTAGACAGTAAATCAGGAAAGTAGTACACACACACAAAAAGTGTATCTGAGTAAATATAAAATACCCAGTGACATAGTCACAAAACTTGTGAACTGAATAACTTAACATCAAAGTGTATACAACAAAACTTTAAAAAAGACAATGATGATCAAACAGAAATACATTATTAGTAGGAAAATTCAACGCATTCTTTCTCAGTTTTTTTTTTAATTTTTAAACTTAATTTTATTTATTCTTTCTCAGTTTTTTAATAAACGAAGTAAAAAAACAAAAATCAGGTCATAGGAATTTAAATAAGATTAATAAAGTAAACATTGAACCATGTACCATCCTAATAGATAATGCACCTCTTTTCATGCATCCATAGTTCATTAATAAAAACTGATAATAGAGTCTACTGCAAAATAAAAATAATTTAGTTCCATAGAAGAACATCTTGTACAGACCAGTGATCAATAAAAGGCAATCAAAGAAAAATAACAAAAATTCCAACAAACAGACAAAAATTCCTTCTCAATTCTCTTCGGTTTAAAAGCAAAGTCAAAACTGCAGTTGCACAGCTGCAGGTTGTATTAGAAGAGAAAACAATTAAAATACTTTTTAGAAAAACTTATGAGGTATTAACCAAATATCCCCTCAACTTCACATTTATAGCTTTAAAATCTTTTTACATAGACAGCATAATAAAAGGAATAAAGGAAATTAAGCTTTATAGTAGAGAATTTAGGAGAAAAATTCAACAGATTCAATGAAAGAAGATGAAAAAATTATTTATATTTACATACACACAGAAATCAATTAAAATGTGAAAAAGCATTGAATTGATAAATGAACTAAAAAATTGGTTCTTTGAAGAAATAAAAATAAAAGAGGTAATCTCCACTAGGAAAGCTACTCAAAAATTAAAAGTGTAGCCAGATTTCTAACACTAGAATGGAAAAGGGAATAGATGTCATCTTTATTATATAAGAAATTATTCTATCAGTTCTGTTTCTGAGGCCCAATATCTTTTATAACCTAATACCTTATGTTTCAATTACTGTGGCTTTATAATGTGATTTGATATTTGATAGAGCCAATCCCCATCTTACTAACTTAAAATATATTGAATATGACCATCCAGTTTTTACCATTAATACATTTTAATTTTAAATTGTTGAAAACCTCAATATTTATTGATATTTTAACTGTGCAATAAGTATATAAAATAATTCACATTTGTAAAATTTCATCTTCCCATATAGGAAATGGATTTGTGTACCCATTTATTTCCATCTTCCTGTATGTCTAACAAAAAATGCTTTGTTTTTTCTCTGTAACATTCACATATTTCTTATTACAGTTAAGTATGCTTTATACATTTTGACATCAAAATTTTCCCCATCACATTTTCTTGCTTGTCTTTAATGGTATGTAGAATTAGACTAACAAATCAAAAAGATGACAAAGCAACTTAACTAGTGAAACAAATCATGCTTTTTTTTTTGTTTTTTGTTTTTGTTTTTGGCAAGTAATCAGAATTTCAAGTATGGCCATTATTTATTCATCACATTTCTTGAATTCCTATCATATAAGACAGTGAAAACACATAACATGGAGATCTCAATATATCATTGGAAAAGCAGATCAGGGTTAAACAGTGGAAAGTTTGAGGATAGAGAATAATGAGATCAAGAGGTTAGCCTTGGAGAGAAAGATGCCATCTCTATGATCAGAGAAAAATGGTAAAGATACACCAGGATGTCATTGAATTAGAGGGTGAAGGGGGCCTGCAAGTTGATGGACTTTAGAATATGTGCTTAAAGCGGTACATGTAGGAGAGAACATTTTTCCCTTTATAGAAGTCATTCACTGATAATTCATTTCCAAGTAAACTTGAACTTTTAGAAGAGTGATGTGGGGAAATTAGGTTTTCTACTGGAATTAAAAAGTTATAGATATGAAAATTTTCTGAAATATTAAAGGAATTTTAGATATTTCCATGAAAAGGAAGAAATCTAGAATTTAGTAATTATTCTAACTTCTAATATTAAAGAGAAAATAAGATTAATATCTCCAGCAATCTCATACATCTGGAAACCAGCATAAGATATCCTGAGTTCCAAGACGTCTAATACTCTCTTCCTTAATGTGTTTAAAAGGACATCTTCCCACATACGTATAGTAAAACTTTATACTTATGTAATGGTTTTGAGAGGCTCATTGAAAAGTCCTATTACCCTCACCATATTTTGGGAGATAAGTAAGGAAAAGGGGCCATTAACTCCATTTTACAGATGAGACCATCAAGACACTCAGTTCCAATGATTAGTAGAAGACACTTAGCATGCTTACAATGAAAAGACCAAACATATTCTGAATTCTAGGCATCTTATCAAGAGGATACTTCTCTTGCTTTACTTATATGTCTAGCCCTACCCTTCATACTAAAATTTTCTCTAATATTTTCAGTGTTAGTATTTAAGGTTTATATTTCACGAAAAAAATAAATTTAGTACACAATCATCCTTACATTCTCAAATTCAAACCCCATGCTAATAATGACTCTATAGAACTATTTCTCTTACATATGACATCTTTTTCATGGAACTCAACATGGAAAAAAGCTGAAAGGTAATGTTATTTGGAAAGAAGGCTGTGTCAATTGCATTGCTGTGAATATTAATAACAAACCACCCATTCCAATGGGAAATACCCTAGGATCATCCAAATCTGGAATGATCTCTTTAGTCTTTTATGATTCCATAACCAAGAAAACAAATTAAGGGCTTATACTTCTCATAAGAGAGATAGTGTGACATTTAAAGTATATGTGTTTCATATCTCCATTAATATAAACATAGATACTACCCTAATATCTTTGTCCTCTGCCCCATCCCTTGTAAAAAAATGATAGATGACCTAATTAACTGAACATACTTGAGCTACAGTGAGTCTGGGCAGCTAAACATATTCTATTTCCTATTTGAAAAATTTTTGATATTACAAAGGCCATTAGAATTTTAAGTCAAATTATCAGAAGTTTAGGTATATCTGGAGCAGAGGAAAGGCACTCCCAAACACCCAAAATAAAATACAATGGAAGTCACGTAATCTACATATATATAAAAGCCTGAATTGTTTAAGAGGGGAAAGTAAAATGATATGTATCATTTTAGAATAGTGGAGTGAGTGTAAGTTTGACCTGCAGGGTCACTTCCATTTAATGCTTATTAAAATTTCCTGTGTTGATTCGACAAGTGAAGGTAGGTTTCTTATTTAACCATGCTAGAGTTGAGAAATAGCAATTTTTATAAACAAATTAGAACTAGAGATCAGGCCTCAATCGACTTTTGGAATCCCAAGCTGAGATAGTTATTATTAATCTAAGTCATCTGTGAAAGGAAAAGCCAAATAGTAAGCTTTGTAGAGCTACTACAGACACAGCTATATATATTAACTTACATGATTTGTGGGAAGACTTTTTTAGGAAAAATAAGATGCTGAGTATATTTTACTTTAGAAAATACCTTTTCAAAATTCTATCTACCTATCTATCTATCTATTTGTCTATCTATCTATCTACCTATCTATCTATCTACCTATCTATCTATCTATCTTCCTAAACTCAATTTGGTTCATGTGGCTATTTAATCATAGGAAAATCTTTTAAGTTCTACCAGGAAGTTTTACCCCAAACCATCTAGAGTAATTAAACCTAGAAATGTATACTTATTCTGGTGAAAATATACTTTTTATGCTAAAAAGGAAGTTTCAAATATTTGATATACTCAGGCCAGTGACTGAGTTTGGATCAGGATATTAATCTTTATTATTCAAGTTTCTAGAATAACTGTGGCTAGAAATGTATTTAATAAGCTTATGGCAAGTGAATTGCAATAAGAATTATTTAAAACTAAGAATAAGAGTAGAAGGAAGGAAAGCGATAGGGTAGTCTTTCTTTTTTTTTTTTTTTTTCTTTTTACAATCATGTGCTTTACAAAGAAGATTTCTTAAATTAATGGGCCATAAGAGAATTTTCTGGATTGAAGTAGGTTGATTAAATAATCAAATTCCACAGCCTAATGGAAATAATAAACCTCCTAAAGTCCAACCTTATGCAAAAAAAAAACCCAAAACCCACTTGAGTTTTATTGGAGAGAATTTTATATCAATGCTAAATGAGAGGGCGAGCACGCATGAATAATTATTTTTACTTACTGTTCTCATTAAAGCAAAAAATGAGTTATCATTCTTTTAGTCAGAAGTAAAAATTCTTTCCCTATCATTACCATTAACTTGACTTGTTTTATAATTTAAAGAAGAAATCCTTTTAAATTCTTCCCTGAAATAAAAGAAGGAATAGGCAATTTTAATCAAATAAAAGGGGGCCACTTTTTCTTTGATCTAACAATTATCTTAAGTTTTTCACAAAAGTGCTACAAATATTCTGATGGGAAGGGCAACATTTGGGTGCCATTGACTATTATCCTTCACTTTAACATTTACTCTCAGACATGAAAAACCTGACTATAAAGACAAGAAAGTGTTCTGTTTTCTCACTGCAGGAAGGACTGAAAGTTGACTAAAAGTAATACTCAAAGCCCCTGTCCTCATGGACCTTACAAATTAGTGGTTAGGAAAGTAAAGGGTTTGGGTTGTTAGTAACATCTTTTTGAGTTCTCATAACACAGTAACTTCCATGCCATTATTTACAAAATATGCAAAGAGACTTCTGCTTTGGAATGGATGTACTTTCCCCCATTTCTCCCACTAAGTGCAACTAAAAATCCTGTAGAGTATGTACAAAGCAAACATAAGAAGAGCCTGAAAGGTGGAGAGGTGGGTTTTCTTTTTCCCTCATATATGCAGATTTAGAGCTGCAGAAACCAGTAACACAGAAACACGAACAGGTGCTGACCAAAAAAGCACCAACAAAAGTCTGCCCTCTAGTGAAAGGACCAGGAAAGGGGCAGTTTCTCAAGACAGGAAACTTGCAGAAAATAATGGCTCTACTCCAGCCAAACACTATAGAAAAATCTTTGGCCTCACCTTCACTCATGCCAGAAAAGGCTGAATGGGAGGCCAGGTGTCCACCCTGGAGAGGCTGTAACAAAGCATCCCAACACCCTCCCCAGGGTGGTGTCAGGCAGGGAGCTGAGATTTTCATCTCTGCCAGTCGGTAAGGAGAGGCCAGTGGAGACTCCCCCTTCCCTTTGAGGGGTTGACAGAGGACGAACTTTCACCATTACCCAGTTGTAGCAAGGCTATCCCCACCGTTCAGTGTCAGTGGAGACCAAGTGGGGAGCAGGAACTCCCACCTTTATCCAGCAGTAGAAGAGCCTCCCCATCAGGTACCATTATAGGCCAAGTGGGTAACCTTGATTTCACCTCCACCTGGAAGTAAGAAGGTGCCTTCTCCCTTTCTCTAAGGGTAAATACAGATTTTAAAAAGAAAAAAAAAAAAAAGAATTTTCCGTGGTGCAAAAATGGAGACTTTTCCATCCCCCTCTGTTTTCTTAGAGAATTTACTTAAGAAAACTTGTGATTTCTTTTCCTGCCCCTTTGAGAGATATGTAAATCTTTTTAAAAGCTAAATAAACCTCTTGCCAGTTTTGAAAGCCAGGAATCTTTTTTCACAAGGACCTGGGTGCCATCTCTTCGAAACTTAATTATCAAAGAAGATAGCACCCCTATCCCCAGTTTCCATGGAAGGACACGAGCCTGAATTTCTCAGGATAGTTGCAAAGCTACCTCCTGTCCTAAAGATAGGAGAAGTTTAATTCTCATTTGGATAAAGGTAATTAGCAAACACAAATTGTCACCCTAGTTACCAGGTTGATTTAGGATGAACTATGTGTGACAGATGTTAAGTCCTCTCGCTTGAGGATTAGTTATCATTTATCCTGAAAACATGCATGCTATGGATTGCATCCGCCTGGTTATATAAAAGGGTGAGATTTCTTTCTGTCTTTGCCATCTCAGAAGATTGCCTGTGATACACATCACATTCTGCTCTAATGCTTATTCAGTGATAAAACTGTTCTCTCATCTACCTTTGTGGAGAAGTTTTCTGCGTTGGCAGGAGATTTTATTTTTGATTATGTTTTCCCAAGAATTACAAACAAGGAAAAATGGTTATATTAATATACTGATATTGAAGGGGCTCAGAACAAGCCTCCCCCCAAAGTGTCACTGTGGCATATGAGTTACTTTGACCTGAAGTTACTTAAGGACCAAAAGACTCAGGAAGAGGGTTTTTGTTTTGTTGTGTTTTGTTTTGCTTTTACCTTCCCCTTAACGGGCTAAAATAATTTGGATAGCTGGCCTGGTAAGGAAGAGAACTATCACCAGAGATAACTGCAAAGTTTACGGGCCAGGTGTGGTAGGCTGGCGGGGAACCCAGCAGGGCCTATTTGGTCAAAGTGCTCTCTGTGTCCACTGTCTCTGCATGGCAGGACAAACATTTGCTTACCAAACATCGGCACTTCCCATCTTCTTGTGAATTGTCTTCCTTTCCTTTGATGCCTCATACCCCTACCTCCTTTTTCTTAGCTCAGAAGGGCATATGACCCTCAACTGCCTGCCTGTCAGGGAACCTCTCATTGTCTTTGTGGGTTTCCCGTACATACATAATTAAATGTGTTTTTCTCTTGTTATTCTGTCTTATGACAATTTAATTAATAGACCAGCCAAAGAAACCTAGAAGGGTAGGGGGAAATTTTTATAAATTAATTTATAAATTAATATATTGTCTAATTTGTATCTAATATATAATATAAAGTAATATAACATATAACACTAATATATATTAATAACAGGTAAAATAAACTTCAGAATTTAAAAACAAATCAGACACAGAGGACAATATATAATGATAAAAGGGTCAGTTCTTCAAGAAGACATAGCAATCCTAAAAGTACCTATACCAAACAACGGAGCTGCAGAATATGCATAGAGATTATGGGTGAGACTGTATCTCTGGAGTTGTTCTCATTGGGGAAGTAATTTTAGAGCAGAGTGGAAGAGCGGAAGAGAAGAAAGGAATATTAGAGCAAGAGGAGATCTTGATTCATATATAAATTCTGTCACTAAATAGCTATGTGACCTCGGACAGTTCACTTAATCTCCTTGAGTCTCAGTTTCTCCATTTTCTGAAAAATCTGCAGTTAGATGACCCACAAGTTTCTTTCCACTCTAAAATTTTAGATCTCTCCGAGATCATGTAACTTTGCATGTTCTGGAGATAGATAATTTTGAGAACAAGCACAAATATTTATAATGAGATTTTTTTATGGTAGATTTTATTTTTTATGTTCCTAAAGAATATTCAGAATGGTTTATACAGAGATAACTATATAGATGGAAAGGAGGTTAAGAAACCATAGTCAACAAACTTTAAAACAAACCACACTGTAAACAGCTTACTCTGAAAATAGCATACCACTTTTAAAATGTCCTTAGAATATACTAAATTGCACCCCTAAGTGTAATGCCCAAATTCACAAATGAATATGCAAATTATTTTAAAATGGGAACTCTGGTTGAGAGAATTCAGTAGACCATATTTTCACTCTAGGCCAACATTATTCTGACCTTGACTCATGAGTCATATTTCAAGATAAAGCTCAGTCAAATGAGAGCAGTCAGTGAAAATACATATGTACTATATTTATTATACATAGTAATATATATGGTATATATGTACTCTCAGATATATACTATATTATAATATAAATACTATAGTACATATATTACACAATATAATAGTATCAGAAAATATTACTCTATTAAAAACCTTAGAAATAATCTCCAACTCCTACTTTACACCAGTGAGGAGGATAATAACAGAGTTACATAGGGAGTAGTAATAGTGCAAGATGAGGGCTTCCTGGTATTTCATTATGTCTATATGGAGTCTACCATGAACATGGTCAGGTCAAGACATAGATTGGGCATTAATTTAGAGTAACTTAAATAAACAGTCCTACATTTCCCATATTCAAAATAATGAAACAAAAGAAGCTAGCATTTAAAAATAAAAGTTCTATAAGGTATGTATTGAAATGAAAGGTAAGTAACAAGTAAGCATTTTCAGAGCAACTATCAAACTTAACTTCCTCATGTTTCAACTTGCTAAAAAAATACACAGTTATTATTTTCCTCTATAAACAGGTGGGAAAAGTAAAGCAAAAAAAAATAAATGGATATTTTCAAGTCATTATACTACATATATTGATTTTCGTGGGATATTAGAACAGGTGCACATTTCTTTTTACAAGAGTACAGTTTCATTAAATCTTAAAAGTACACTGTAGGATATTGACAGGTGCCCAGTGAGAAATTCTGTCAACAAATATTTTTTGATCACTTAACTCTGCAGGGCACTGTACTAAACACGATGAGACGTCACAAAAGAAATGGAAGGCATGACCCTTGGCATTATGGAAATTAAAAACAAAGACTGGTGCATACCAATTACTTTAGAATTTATGATAATCTGTTGTAGTAGGTGAGCAAGGAAACATTCTTATTTCCTTCACTCAGTCAAGAGGTAAATATATTCCTAGGTATTCTCAGCAGTAAGCTAAACGATTACTCTTACTTGCATTCTATTTTTGTAACCATGTTTTAGTAGTTCCTCCTGGAAATTAAATAAATGTTAAATGAAGAAAACCTTTTCTCAAATCCAAATAACAGAATTGATTAAGATGGTAGGAGTTAAAATCCCAGGGTGTGGAAGCAGTCCAACCTGAGGCCAAATGCCATTTCCATCACTTTAACAATGTGGCCTGGGGAATCCAACACCCCCTCCTGGTCTCAGGTCTCTTTCTCCTCATTTGTTAAATAAGGATCATAAAAGGCCAAACTAAGAGCATAGTTGTATAAATTAAATTATATATATAATTATATATTAAAGTGTTTAGCATGCTACCTAGTACATAATAGTTGCTTAGTAAATTTTAGCTATTATTAACATTAATATTAATAATACTATTATTATTTCTAAAATTTGTCAGAATATATTAAGGAACATTTATATTGGGTTGGCCAAAAAGTTCATTTGGGTTTTTCTGTAAGATTACAGAACTTTTTGGCCAACCCATAGTAGATATGGTTTTCACTGTATTATTGGAATATGACAATAAAATGGGATTTTAAAAAACTAAAATGTGCAGAAAGCTTTCCCCTAACTATTCTCTCAACTCTTTCTTAATATGCTATAACCAGTTTTTCAGAATAAAGAGACTACTTTCAGGGCACTTGATTTATCTTCCTAGATGAATGATAGACACATATGTATTTATTTCACATCTAGTGCAAAGAATATATCATCATGACACTCAATGAAGAAAAATCTTATAGTTTGTGCAATTGATGGCTTTTAGCAGCACTTTAAATCCCATGAGAGGTATTACTTTCATCATATCCATCTTTTAACTTATTTATAAAGGTTCTAGGAAATCTGTCCTTTTACTGAAAGACAATTTTACTTTTGGCTAGAAGGTAAAGTTCCCTGAAGGCTGTCACTCAAACAACCATTTTACAAACAACCAATAGGAAGACCAAGTATAATACATGTAGAACCTAAATGTACTACAGTTCATCATTTACCACCGTCTCTCCATTACTTGTCTTGGAAAATGATAGTTCTTCTTCTCAATTTTATGTGAAAATAGATTTATGTATAGCCCAGGGAAATTAATGGATTTTTTTGGTCTTGTTTGGGAGGCACTCAAGATTACTCAGCTATTTCTAGATTTAAAGTAACATCTGTACAGGTGTTACAGTATGCCCTCATTGGGAATGTCCTTCCCCCTCTTCTTTAGTGATTCGGACCTTACCCTCCTGGAGAGTAGCACTCTACAATGGCAAAGAAAGACTGAGCCAGATTTCTTAGGGTTGAAACCCTGCTCTACCACTAATTAGCTGACTATCCTGGGCAAGTTACTCAACCTCTCTAATTCTCATGTTTTTAAATAAATTAGGATTATTGTGAGGATTTTGAAAATATGATGTATTGTAAAGCACTTAGCTAGTAGTTGAATGTACTTGATAAACACTAGCTATTACTTTATGGTAATTCTTCAACATATAACTCAGCCACCATCTCTCCCATGAGATGTTTATTGACCTGTTTCAGTGAGACAAATACTCATCTCTGACTTAGCTTTACATGAAATTCTATGTTTTCTCTCCAATTTGGAAAATTCCTTTACTTTGCAACTCCATATTATTATCTTGAGATAATGATAACTAAATGTGATCTTATATGCAATATGCTCTCTCTGTGAGAGGCTAATTACTCTTTTCTTAGACATAATGTCAAATCCTTGGGGAAGATTTTTAACTCAATGGATCTCAAACTTTATCATTTATGTTTCCCAGATAGGCCGGAACAGAAGCTTTTATTTTGTAACCCACACACCCTTTGAGTCGATTGTGAATCTATAGAAACTGTGAGAAAAACTTCATGGACATGACCAGATGTACATGAGTGTTTTTCTGACAGAATGTTTCAGATGTCTTATTGGATCTTCAAAGTTCATAATCCAATACAAAAAGATATGGACCACAGATTTAGAGACAGATTTGTGACCCAACTCCAGCATGTGAATAGGACTTGTTGGCATTCATTTTATAAGCTATCTTCACCCCGTGCTTCATTTTACTATTTTAAGTTACTTAGTGCTCTTATTCTCCCTTAAGAGTAAAATGCATTTCACCCTACCAATTGCTAAAACATAGTAGGTTCATGTGAGTTCCTGTCTTCTCAATATACCTGAAATTTTGATTTAATTTTTAAGAGAACTTCTTTTTACTTAACAGATATGAATCTGGTGCCTTCTTTATGCAAGGTAGGGTTCTAGGACATGGGAACTTAAAATTAAACAAGAGAGGCAAGTTTTCTGCTGCATTTATAGATTTCTAATGTAATAGACTGAAACTAAACAAATAAATAGATTAAATAATAGGTTAACAATATAATTTCAGGTAGCATCATGAAGAAAATGAAGCTAGATAATGGGATAAGAATGATGGAATGATGGGGGGGGGGCAGTACATTCCAGAGGGTACTTTTGGAAAGTTTCACTGAGAAAATGACGTTTGAGCATAGGCATAAAATGATATAAAGCAGCCAGCCACAAGAATAGGAATAGAACATTCCAGACAGAAGCAACAGCAAGCACCAAAGAACAAGCTTGATACACTTGAGAAACTAAAACAATTCATTAAAATGATGCTAACAAAGTAAAAATCTTAATTGCTTTAGGTTAACTAAGACAACAATATATTCTTATTGTAGAAAATTTGAAATGTACAGAAAAATATAAAAATAAAATAAACATTTTACATAAAGCCTTTTAAAAGTTTTGTTATTTTGGTATATATCTTTCCAGAATGTTTAGATACTTATATAAAAAAGGGAAAGGCATAAAATACCCTACTGTGTAAAGTTTTTGTTCTACTTTTTTTTCCTACTTTATAAGGAGGAGCATCTTCCTGGGTCATTAAAATTATTCACAAACATAATTGCTAGTGGCTGCATATGATTCCGTTATACAGATGTAGTGTCTTTTATGTAACTAATTTCCATGTTGGACCTTTAGGTTGTTTTAATTTTATTTTTCTATTTATTTATTTGCTCTGAAATAAATTCTGCAATCAATATTTTTATGAAAATATCTTTGTCACTATTTTTATATAGTTCCTTGGATTGGAAGTCTGGAAGTAGGATTCATTTTGATCTTAAACATCAAAATAGCAAAGAGCCTGTCTTAGACTTATTAGACTCGATGCACATTTAATATAAAACAAAATCTTTAAGGACCCTTTTTAAAGCTACCATTTTGTCTATCTGTCATGTTTATAGATTTATATGCCCACTAGTCTTTTGAAAGAATTCATCAACAGAGAAGACCATTCTAGTCTGCAGGAGAGTGGTCATTAAAGAAGGAAGGACTCTGTGATTTAAAACATGTTGCTAGTGAAAATGACCTCCCAGAGACTCATTAAAATTATGACTACCAGAAGTCTCTGATTCAAGAATTAGGGGGAAAAAAACTTAGTTTCTTTACAATTCAGTAACAGAAAATAATTTCAAAGGTAAGATAACATTTTGGCAACGATGGATCTATTGAAATTTCTACTTACAGCTTTACTTTGAGCTACCTTGATCTCCACATGTGTTTCAGCAACTGTTTTTGATTCACATGCTTATTTATTGTCTTTCTATCTTATCCTAGAGATATTTCTGCCCAGTGGAGGAGCAACATCAATAAACTACAAGAGTCTATTAGGTTTAGCCAACAAATGTTGATCTCTCCTGTTGGGTTTAATTTGTTGGTCTATTATCATGGTGGTTCTAATACATCATTTAGTGACCTTTCCTCCTCTATATTCTAGAGCCCATGTAACATTAATCCTTTTATGTACTTACATTGGGGAAGGAATTATTGATGTGCAATTGTCATTCCTGATAATTATGGTGGTGTTGATTAATGTGTAAAAACAGACACATAGCTAAGCAACCAAGGCAGTACACTAGAAGCTACAATATAACAAGTTTTATTCCCTTGTCTTCCATTGACTTGGAAGACCAACTTGAATAGGCAACTTAACCTCCTTGCTAATAAATACAACCTTATGATGATGCATCTATGTTACCTGTCAAGTGGAAATCATGTCTTGTATCGATTTTTTCCCTAGATGATGGAGTATGTGTCTAATCAAGCTCATTTTAAAGCACTTTGCAAATACAAAGGCTATACAAATCCTTAATAAGGCTGCTATGTTCACTGGAGTAAAAATGCTTCCTGAAAAATATAATTCCAACTAAGGGTTATAAGATAAAAACACTTCACTTCCATCCTAGGAGAGAACCATCTCTACGACTCTTCCCTTATTTTTTCCAAGAGTGAGAACTGAGGAAGAAATGTAGAACTACTGGGATAAATACAAGATATCTAAAGTTGAATTAGACACCTTCTTTTCATATAAATATATTGAAAGACCATTATAGAAAACTGTGTGGGCCTAAAAATCACTGAAAACACACACACCCCAAGACCATTAGAACTGTGCAGCTCTTCTTTAATATTCTGTTCAACTTAGTCTTCTTATGTATGCTTCATTAAAAATATCTTCTAGGAATTTCTTCCCAGTCTGTTGAGACTAACAACTATCTCACCAGAGAGCTTTTTCGGGGAGGTTTAGGAGTAAATCTGAATGCCACAGCCCAATGGAAGCTCTGAACTGCACCATGAACATCTTTGACAGACACTGGGGTATTTCTTTTTCCCCTTCTCATCTGTACGTTCACTGACTTGCCAACCATACCAAAGCTTAGACCATGTGTATAACTCATACCCAAGAGGAATTACTTTTTTCTTCTTAAGCCTGGAAGCCTAGGCATGCATGGCTTTAACTTTAAATGGGCAGTGAATATTTCATAAGATAAGAAATTTAAGTGTTAAGGCAAGAAAATTACAGGAGGATTGGTCCCAGATCACCTTTATTTGTCTTTTGGGTATATATGTATGGGTTTTGTTTTTATTTTATTATTTAAAATGCTTACCCTTTCTAGAATGTCTGTATGCATGTGCAAAGCACAGCATGCCCTGATGAGAAAAGGCTTTGTTCAGGTGCTATCCTGTGAGAAGTGATGCTTTTCTGATCCCCCTAATCTTGGTACCAGAATCTTGATAGAATCTGCCAGTGAGAATACACACAATTTCTCTTTTATAATACCCACAGAGGTTCCTAAATATGTGACAATCAGAATAAAATGAGAGTTAGCTGAGATTAACTTAAACCAAAATATATGATTGTGGTAGGGTATACATATACACTCAGATTCATAATTCAAAGCCTAATTATTTTCTTTTTCTTCTTTTTCTATATGGTATTGGAAGGAAGGTACTGGAAGAAGAAATATTTTTCTGGAAAGGTTTGGGGATTAATTTCTCCCAGCCCTACAAAAGAAGGAATGATAGTTTTGCTTGCTAATACTTTGGAATCTGGATTGGTAGGCCATATAAGGTCTACTGGGGAAACAGAAGAAGGTTTGTGAGAGAGAAGGAAGAGATAGAGGGAGGGAGAGAGAAGAGGAGAAAAAAAGGGAGAGAGGGAGAGAGAGAGAGGAAGAGGAGAGAAGAGGAGGGGAGAAGGGATAGAGAGACTGATTCGCTGAAGGAAACAAAGAGAAAAGGTTTTTCCTCAGATTAAAAGGAAACCAGTTGCAGTAGATGGGGTAGGAGAGGATATAACCTGGTCCTGAAGATCCCAGAGGAATTATTTAAGAAGAGAAAGACTAATGAGTGAAACTCAAAAAGAACATTGAAAGAGGTATTATCTGAATCTCCAGAAACCAAACAGTAGCTTGGTCAATATGTATTAAACACCAGCCGTGATTAGAGCAAGACTCTTCCTTTCCTGATTCTAAAGCCTTGGACAGTTGACCCCCGACTCTGCACCAGTAACTAACATCTCGCAAATCGACCAACCTAGCAAAAATGATGACTCTCTTTGCCACAGAGTTTAGCAGTATGTCAGCAATATTGTTTCCTGTGGGCACCCCATTTTTAAGATGCCTCAGACACTTATAAAAGTAAGAATGAGCAGTGAGCGCTCACACTTAATACTAAATGTGAGATGGACCAGACCTGAAAAAACTTCAGACTCCATAAACTCAGAGCAGAAGATGATGACCCCAACAAATAATGAGTATGTTAATTGTCCTAAAGAGTGAATGTATGTATAATCATACATACAAAGACTACATATACTATTCAGAGTGGGCCAGATGGTAACTTAAAAAAAAAATTGTTCCCACTTGGAAACTGGTGAAACACTTAGGCTGAACTGCCTAAGGGAACTAACTCAGTTCTTGAAACTTCTCTGTATCATCTGCTAAAGCTTTTCTCTATTCCATGTTGCTCCAAACCCTATCCTGATCTGTGTCAGAATGGTGACTGAATTAGAACTTTTAATACTAACTTCAGACATTTCTTAGACTTTCTAAGACACTCAGATCCACTTTAAGAACAGAGTCTTATCACAGCTGAACAGGAACATTCAGTCTTGTGAGACAGACTCTTTGAAGGCCACGATGCTTTGCTATCATAAGTAGTTATGCGCTCTCATACCAGGATGTGGACCTGAGAGAGGCACACAGGTTTAGATCCTGGTGGTAGAAACATATTTTCAAACAAATCTGCACCAGAGGGTCCTTTCTCTCTAGCTGGCTCTATACTCACAAGCCCTGGCACAGACGAATTTATTTCTTGAGTTTCTCTCCTCTAATGAATCCTCTGAAAGTAACTGATGCCTTATCTTAGGTCAGCTTCTCTCTTAGTCTTGCATTCTGCTTTCTCTGCAATGCAGTCGATGGCTGGGGTTTTATAAACCTACTGGGACTTCAGCGGTATGAAAATGAATTCCACACTGAATGCTGCCTGAACAGAATTTAGTAACACCCCTTGTGGCACCATCAAAAATCCTACGTCACCATCAGAAATCCTAGGTCTGTTTAAGGATTTAATGCACGCAGTCTGAGTATCATACATGTAAATATGCAACAAGATACCGTAGAACAGACTGCTTTATCAGTGGCACTCTACTTAATGCTCCATTAGGTATAACTCTGCAACTATATGGGAGTAGATTCTTCTCTAAAAACAGTAACAATTTCATAGAGTTCAATCCTCATATAACATAGTAATTTAGAAAATGTGAATTATACTTGTTCACAATGGTAAACGTAATAAGGGGAGTCTCCTATATTACTTAAAAACAAAAATTAACAATTAAAATGAATCTAAACTGGAAGGGACTTTTAAAGTCTTCCAGGCAAAGATAAATTCCATTTCACTCTTTTTCTAGCCATGCTTAAATCCTACCAAGCACAGTGACATCACAAGTCAATAAGAAAGCTCACGACATTTCCACTGTATTTACAATAACATTTGAATCATTACCTCTATCCTTGGATTTGAATGCAACAGGACTTTCCTCTACTATATAGGAGATTTGCGTTCACAAAATCTCACTATAGCCAAATCTGGAGAATAAATCTGGACAATCCTTTCCATTTTCCCAATAAGACTCCTTTAGATTTCAAATTTTTCAGGCAGACTAAAGAATTGCCTTCCATTTCTTACCAGGTGAAAAACACCCCTAGAGAAAAAATAACCTGCCTTAAAATTGGATGACACCATGTTACTGAAGCAAAGAACCAGGCCATTGCCCAGTGATGGTGATTATAGACTGCAATATAGAAAATTAATATTTGCTAAGCAATGGAAAATTTGATATGTTAAGCTGTCATAACAGTGGGTTTTATTATGAGAAGATGTTGTAGTTTAATGGACAAACTTTGGACTTGATGTTAAAAGGTCATAAATTAATTCTCTAATTTGGCAACCATCTTGCTGGTGATCATGGACAAGGCACTTAATTACTTTGCTCCATCATCTGTTGAAATATGAACACTCAGAGTTTTAAAGGACAATTTGAATTATATATAGAACAAATCCATTTATGTGAAGATACCAAGCAAAAATTAGAAAACAAAATATCCACCTGCACATCATCTGGGTAGGATCTTACTTTTAGGACTATTTCATCTTCCTGTGCCTGTTCATTTTTCTTAAAATGGATACAGTAATAGTACTTACCTCTTTGAGTTGTTAAGAGGAATAACTAGACGATGCTTATAAATCACTTAGCAAAGCATTTGACACCTAACAATGCTTAGTGAATATTACTTTTATGATTATTATTTATTACTTAAAATGCCCTACAAAGGATGAAACTTTTTCTAATGTTGAGGATAATTGTCAAGAAAAACCATGGGATTTGATTCTAATTTTACTGAGAAGTAAAAAAAAAAACAAAAAACTGAGCCATGAAATTATCCTTGGAGGGTGGGAGGGAGGCTCAAGAGGGAGGGGACATGGGGATATATGTATGCATATGGCTGATTCACTTTGTTGTACAACAGAAACTAACACAGCATTGTGAAGCAATTATACTCCAATAAAGATGTATTAAAAGAGTATAAGGAAACAAATGGCTTATTTCAATATATAAAGTTATATTTACATAAAAGTCCTTTACAATTGCTTTCCAACTACACAGCTTTTCTCTAAAGTCTCATATTTTTCTCTGAGACCTCCTAACAGATCTGCCAAATAGTAGCACTAGTTTGAAATGGTGTTTTGAAAACTAGAAATAATGTAGGCTCTAGGGGGAAAAAAAAGGGTACAATTTACCTGTCTGTTCTGATTAGAGGTACTAATTGAATACGAAGGTATATGTGCATAAAAATGTTATGCTCCAGTAAGAGGGAATAAAACCCAAAATACATTTTCAAATACTTATTATAGATTCATAAATGTCAATGAAATTTTAAAAGCCATCTAGTACAGGCTTTTATTTAAGGTTTGAATCATTTCTGGAACATTTTTGCTAGCTGGTCATTTAGATTATATTTGCATATCATCAGTGACTAGAAATTTATCACTTCCCAAATCACCCTATGCTGCATTTGGGCAAGAGAAGTACCATGGAAGTAGCACAGGTTTTGGAGTGGGACACACTGGGTGTATATTCTGCCTCACTCATGCATACTGAGTGTCCTCCATAAATACAGTAGTGCTAAGTCTTAGACTCCTTGCATGTAAAATGTGGGTGATGATCTCTACCCCTGATAGTTTTCTGTGTTAACTTGGCTAAACCAGTCATTTAATTAAACACTAATCTAGTTGTTGCTATGAAAGTACTTTGCAGGTGTGGCTAGCATCTACAGTCAGTTGTCTTTAAGTAGATTACCTTAAAAAACGTGTGTGGGTCTCATCCAAGCAACTGGAAGGACATCAGAACAAAACCTGAAGTTTCCTAGGGAAGAAGTTCTGTTTCAAGACAATAGCATCAGCTCCTGCTGAGTGTCAAGACTACCAGCCTTGGAGAACAGTATGGAGGTTCCTTAAAAAAGTGAAAATAGAACTACCATACGACCCAGCAATCCCACTACTGGGCATATACCCTGAGAAAACCATAATTCAAAAAGAGTCATGTACCACAATGTTCATTGCAGCTCTATTTACAATAGCCAGGACATGGAAGCAACCTAAGTGTCCATCAACAGATGAATGGATAAAGAAGATGTGGCACATATATACAATGGAATATTACTCAGCCATTAAAAAGAAATGAAATGGAGGTATCTGTATTGAGGTGGATGGAGTTAGAGTCTGTCATACAAAGTGAAGTAAGTCAGAAAGAGAAAAACAAATACAGTATGCTAACACATATATATGGAATCTAAGGGAAAAAAAAAAAGGTTATGAAGAACCTAGTGGCAAGACAGGAATAAAGACACAGACCTACTAGAGAATGGACTTGAGGATATGGGGAGGGGGAGGGGTAAGATGTGACAGGGTGAGAGAGTGGCATGGACATATATACACTACCAAATGTAAAATAGATAGCTAGTGGGAAGCAGCCGCATAGCACAGGGAGATCAGCTCTGTGCTTTGTGACCACCTAGAGGGGTGGGATAGGGAGGGTGGGAGGGAGGGAGACGCAAGAGGGAAGAGATATGGGAACATATGTATATGTATAACTGATTCACTTTGTTATAAAGCAGAAACTAACACACCATTGTAAAGCAATTATACTCCAATAAAGATGTTAAAAAAAAAAAAAAAAAGACTACCGGCCTATTCTACAGATTTTAGGCTCAAGACTACAGCGTAGTCCTGGCAAAGTGTCCAGCCTGCTGGCCTGCTTTACTGGTTTTGAACTTGCCTTCTCCCACCCCCTATCCTTCCATCTATCTTGTTTATTTGTATATGTGTATATATATGTGTATATATATGTACACATATATACACATGCATATATATACACACACACACATACCGATATGTATACATTTATATAAAGGGATTTTGAAATCTTCTAGGCAAAAATAAATTCTATCTTATTGTTTTGTCAATCATGCTTAAATTCCATCAGGAATAGTAACATCGCAAGTTTCTAAGAAAGCTCATGACATTTTCATTGTGCTCATAACAATATTTGAATTGTTACCATTATCTATCTATCTATCTATCTATCTATCTATCTATCTATCTATCTATCTATCTATCTATCATGTATCTATTTATCTATCATCCTAAGGGATAATATATCCTATTGGCATTGTTTCTCTGGAGAATCCTGGCTGATAGACCATCTCACAGTGATAGCTCTTCTGAGGATACAAAGGTACTCAACTCATTGGACTCCCCCATGGCCCCTTTCCAAACATTATCTGAAAATTATCTCCCTGTAGTCTCCCCTGTTAGTCAAAGTTCTAATACAATAAATGCAATATCTGATCCTAGATTGGATCTGATACTCTAAGCAGTATGGTTAAGTCAATTGACAAATTTGATATGGACTACAGATTAGGTAAAAGTAGGTAAAAGTATCACCCTTAATAAATACACTGCATTTATGTAAGTGAATATTCTTATTTTTAGGAAATACACACTGAAGTAATTAAAGGGTAGAGGGGCATGGCATATGCAACCTACTCTCAAATAGTTCTGGAAAATATGTGATACATAGAGAATCGTAAAGCAAATGTGGAAAATGTTAACAATTGTTGATTCTAGGTAAAGAGAATAGAGAAACTAACCTAACTAACCTAAACTAACCGGTAGGTGACAATACACTTTAGCTAAACTTAAAGGCTTTAGCCTGTCGGGCTCACTGACAATCCTGTTCCTCACACACTGACTGAGCCAGTCACATTCAAAGTGGAAAGAGGGGGTCAGCCTACAAGACGATCAGAATGGAGGGTGAAGATGCAGAAGCATGTGATCATTCTTCCGTCACCAGTGTATATTCTCATATGTGAATGATTTAATATTAGTTTTAAGACTGGATGTAGTTTAAGAACACAAACTCAGTCTGGTTTTTTCCTTAACATACATTTCAAGATGCTTCTTAAGTCCTAGATTGTTAAAGCTTTCTCTTGAGTGAAATGAGGCACCAAGATAACCCAAAAGGCCCCAGTTGATGGAATACCCACCAAGGGCCATTCACTTTGGGGAATCCTAAGGAGGCTGTCATAAATGCAGCACGTCACTTGAACAGTAACATGTTTCACAAATAATAAACTTTACTCAGAGGACTGCTACAAAAAGGTTACAACTTTCAGATGAGCTGCCCTGCCCTTTTCTCTGATGCAACTAACTGGGACCCACCTAATGGAAAGACAAGGCCATACAGAGCCCGCTGTTTTCAGAGCTAACCTGGAATCTCCCAGATCTCTCCAAATTTAGCTTCCTAGGAAACTTACATTTGATTAGACACCCTACAATTTCAAGTCCAATGAACAAAACTGACAGGGATTTGCCTTTTCTCTTGTCTACCTCAGAATTCTGGCTGGATGTCCATCACATGGGTTCTTTATTCTCTCTTCTTGATATCTGATGTCTGTGTCCTCATGAGGCACAGGTGGTCCAACCAGAAAGCTGAAACCCAAATTAGGTTCAGACCATGCTTTATGCCTCTTCAGAAACTACAGGGACTTGGGTAAGAATGTCTGTTACAGGCTGAAAACATCCCCCTGCTCAGTCATTCCTGGTCCCTGTGCCCTGAGTAAGCTATGACCATTATTAATGCCCACCTCAAAGTAGCACATACATCATTATTCCACACCCCAGGACAGCCACGAACATCTGAAAATGATGTACTAACTGTGCCCCACTGTACATCTATCTTGGAAAAACCTGTCACCAAAGTACAGGAAAAGTTAAAGTTAAAGAAAAGGAAAAGTTAAAGAACTGTGTTACTCATGGCTTCAGAGTACAGGAAGGAACTAAAGAATGGATTCTTCTTCCAGATTTCCAGATGGTGCAAAAAGTCCTGTTGTGAAGGGAGGGTGACATTACCTTCATAACCGTACCTTTTCTGCTGTAGCAAAGCTCCAGATTGTCTCAGTTTCAACTTCACAGTTAAGATGTTTCACAAGTCTCTGTTCTTGTTTAATTTTGTTTTTGTTGTTCTTGCTGAAGGATTTAAATCCTTTAGAAGGCCAACCTTTTTCTCCTTTCAAATCTTTCTCATTCTCCATCTAATCAATCCTACACATAGCTGCCTAATTCATCATCCTTCATTTTACTTCTTTGCTTGAAAAATAACTAAAGATAAAATAAAACCACAAACCTTCACATACAGAACACATTTCAAACTCTTTTATCTGGGCTTTAAGTTTCTCTAGAAATTGCTATAACTTCCCTTCTAATAACTTTCCTTCTGCCCTTTTACACCGACTCCCCACTCCACTCCTGACACACTGCTTCATGTGTTGTCTTCCAAACACACCGTGTGCTCTTCTACCTTGGTGCCATTGCTGATGGCAATCTCAAGTCTGCAGTCATCTAAACCTCCACCTGAGAAAAGCCCACCAATCCCCAGGCTCAGTTTCAATGTCTCTTCTTTTATGAACCCTTCATAATCACCCCAGACATAAACTCTCCTCCTGTTCTGTATTTCTGAAGTAGTTTCCACATGGCTACATGAACTCTCTTCCCATCATGGGCTCTAGGGAGCCCTAGTTTCCTCCTAGGGACTTGACTCTTCCATTTCCTGGTTCATGATCTGAGCAAGTTACTTAATCTCTGTGAGCCTCAGTTTTCTCATCTATAAAACAGGTATTTTAAAAGGTACCCACCTTATAGAAAAAGACTAAATGTGTAAATATTATAAAAAGCACTTGGACTAATGCCTTACAACACAGTAACTGTCATGTGAGTATTTGCCAATATGAGTATTATTCGTGTATACCCCTCCACACATGCAAACACATAGTGTTTTGCCTATAGGCACTCTAAAAATATAGGTCAGACAAATATAAAACGAATCCAGGCAGCTTTTGAAGATGTGTTCTTGATTTTCTACAGTAATTCTTCTAATGAACTGACAAATTTGGGTAAGCTGATTTTTAAGTGGATGATGTCTAGTTAATGATTTTTTTGGCTAAAGATAAATAAAATTTTAAACTAAACTGAAAAAAGATCAATCTGTGAAGTTATCTGAGGTAAGGAATCTTATAAGACAGATATTCAAAGTCACGCAAGAGAACTTGGTGATACACAACCCTCAAATAGAGTTTGCATGACGTAGCAAAGAAGATAAAATGCCACCTTCCAGCTTTGAAGGCTATTGCATTTATTGAGCTTGGTGGTCTTATATGAAAGTCAATGTGTCAGAATCCAGGGATCCTAGATTGTATCGCTGACCTTATCAACGAGTCCATTTTGAGTGTAAAAAGATTCTCTTTGTTGCCTAAAATAAAACCATGGTGATTTTTTTTCCAGAATGTTTTTCTGGTTTGTAAAATAATATATATCAAACTGACACAAGGGTATAAAGTTAAATCACATTATTTTGTTTTTAATCAATTGCCTTTATGAAAAGTACATGAGGTCAGGACTACATAACCACTGAACACACGTTTTTTTCCAGCTGCTAAAGTAGAACTACAGTGCACTCTTCAGGCATTCCACCTCAGTATTTGGAGATGCAGTTAGCACAGATGACTATATTCTTTAGTTATGCATAATTGACGTGGAAGAATAAATTTTGAATCCAGAGTTTGGTGTTCAAGTCCTGCTGAATTTCTCACTGTCTTTCTGATCTCAACCACTCACTTCCCTCATCCACACCACAATGTACTGGCCACACAGAAGTACCCGCACTCCTCAGAAGGCACCTGCTCTTCCCCACCCCTCTATCTCTGCACAGGTACAACATCTGTTTCCCTCCTGTCATGTCAACTCCCACATATCCTTCAAGTTCCAGTTCAGATATCATGTTCTCTCCTTTCTAGAGTTTTTTGAGCGGGGTTAGCGATGACCATCTCTTGATAGTGCCATGATCCTATCTCTGTTTTCCTCTCACTACAAAGACTTATTTACATGTTCTTTTCTTGATTTAACTGTGAAGCCCCAGAGGACTGAGACATGGATCAATTCATCCCTCAGTCCATCGTGTCCAGTACAAAGTAGGTCTTTAATAAATACTATTTAGCGAGTTCATGGATAAACTTCTATCATTTTTTCTCAATGGAACTTTAAGCTCCCTGTGTATGTAAATCTCTTACAGATTCAATATATCTTACCTTTACATAAACCAAATCTGTTTTAATGTTCACTTAGAATGCCATGTCTGTTACAAATGTCCATTTATACTTTTGAGGATGCTTTCTTTTTCCATTCTAAATTCTCCCCAAAATTACTTGGGGGTTTTATGGACAAAGTAGCTGCTCAGAAACTTAACATTATGACCTGAAGTTTGACAACAAAGCAAGTTTTCTGAACTTCAGAACAGTCTTTTTAATCAATAATTCCTCCTGTCAAATAGCCATCTGATAATTAAAGCATATTCCCATATGCACCACCAACCACGGTACTGAAGTATTTTTTTCCTCATTCATGAACCCATTCACCAATCCATCTATCCATGGAGTCAACAATTGCTATGTAAACCCTCAGAGTCTACCAGGCACTGAGCTCAGGGCTGGAGATCCAAAGATTAAAAAGGCAGAGGACTTGCCCTCACACAGCACACAGAAGAGAGGCTGGCCCATAACAAGTACCACAGCAAAAGATGACACAATGAGTTAAGTGCTCCTAGAGAAACATGCCAAGTACAATGGGTGAAACGCAGGAAAGCAGGGACTGGGAGAGTTTGTAAAGAAAGATTTGAAAGTACTTCATATGCCATACCTCTAAGGGTCTGAAGAAACCTTGGTGTCACCCCAGATCATCCTTTCCACTGACTTCAGCCAAGGAAAGGAACAGCATCCTAACTTTTCCACAGTCTCTCTCTCAGTTGTTCTCAATGATCGCTGGGAAGCACTTTATTTGAAAACCCGAGAGCACTTTCCCCTTCAGCCAGCCTGTGGGGTGATGGGAACATGGGAGCTGAGCCTATCGGTGCTTCTATCAAGCAGCTGAAAAAGTTGTAGCCCATGAGTCATGGCTCTTTTCATGTGTTTCCAAGTCTGTGGGAGGAAAGGCCTTTGGCCGGCAGCACTGGCAATCTAGCACCTATGCTGATCACTTTGGGAAAGAAAGATGCTAGAACCACCAAGAGAGCTATATCATCCTCCCACCTCCCTCAAGTGTGCATCTCCCCAATGCCATCACCAGGCCATGCCTCAAAATAGCGTGAGAGCCAAAACCCACATTTTCAAAAAAAAACAAAGGGACAAATAAATTAAGCTTCTGCCACCCACCTCCCTTCTGTGCGGCTAAGGAAAATCAAACGACATAAAGAAGCAAGTTAGCAGCTGGTACGTGAGCTTCAGATCACGAATATGTTTTGAAGGCTCTGCCAACCAGTTCTTCCTGAACTGGGTTTGTTCTTGTCGGGAAAATAATAATTAGTAATCATACTACTAATATTAATGCTTAACATCTATTGAAAGCTTACTGTGTACCAGACACTCTGCTTACAATTTACATGCATGCCTATTTAACTGATATAAACATGAAGTACTACTATAATCCAGACTTTGCATCTGAGGCGTCTGAGGCTCAGAAGGGCTGAACCAATTTGCCAAAGTTCACAGGTGTAATAGGTTGCTGAGCAGACCCTATGCCCACTAATATCATAAACCTGTTGCTCTGAAGCAATATACTTTCCTTAAAATGAAGGAAAATATTAAGGTAGGATTGTTAGAAACATAGACATTATTCCCTATCATAAAGTACTAAGTGACCTATACATTCATGTGATGTTTTTGCAATTCAACAACATAGTCCCCTTGACCTACAGTCATTCTCCCATGCTTTGTATTTGTAGGAGAGAACAACAAATACTTAGGACTTCTAAGATAATTAAGCACGGAGGGAAAACATTTTCCCTGTTGTTCCTAGTTTGCTTAGGCAATGTTTTACTCAAATTACTACCTCTACATACACGCACTTACAAATGCCCTTTTTTTCCAAGAAATTAGTTTTAAATTATTTAGCAAAATTTAGAATTTCCCATAGTTTTTTATAAATTTACTTATTTTATTATTTTATTTTATTTATTTATTGTTTCTGGCTGCGTTGGGTCTTTGTTGCTGTGCGCGGGCTTTTCTCTGGTTGCGGCAAGTGGGGGCTACTCTTCGTAGTTGTGCGTGGGCTTCTCATTGTGGTGGCTTCTCTTGTCATGGAGCACGGGCTCTAGGCACGTGGGCTTCAGTAGTTGTGGCACACGGGCTCAGCAGTTGTGGCTTGTGGGCTCTAGAGTGCAGGCTCAGTAGTTGTGGCTTAGTTGCTCGTGGCATGCGGGATCTTCCCGGACCAGGGATCGAACCCGTGTCCCCTACACTGGCAGGCATATTCTCAACCACTGCACCACCAGGGAAGCCCTAAAATTTCCCATATTTAAAGAGGAACAAATACTTTCAATGTCTGTATTCTGCAGTCTAAAGGGCTCCCAAGTGAAGAAAAACATAGCTCTGTTAAGTATAAATAAGAAGGAAGAAATGGGTGTTTTTCTTTTAACAATTATTACTCTTCCTCATAGACAACATAGACAACATAGAATAGTGTATTATAGAATAACCTCAAAATATTAACGACACCTGGAGGGAAAGTGATTTAAATAGCTTCTACCATTTTTATATTTTAATTGGAAATCTACCAAGAACCAGCCCTCTAAGGAGATAGCACAGGCGTCAGGTGGGCTAATAGATAGACCAAGGAAAAGCCTTCCCTTGGTCCTCTGAATGGCAAAGAAGAAAGAAAGTAAAATAGGGGTGCACTCATTCTGATGCCTTATGTACTGGGGGGATTTGGAGAAGAGAGAAGGGTCTCCAAGGAAGCCCCTGAAGCCTTCCTACTAAGGGTGCTCAAGCATCATCAACGTAACCTGGGAGTTCGTTAGGCAAGAGAATAACAGGTCCTATATCTCCGGCCTTTTGAATTAGAATCTGCATTTTAACCTAATGCCCAAATGATTTCTCAGTACACTGATGTTTGAGAACCACCATTGCAAACACCTCATCAGAGCCTGCTCTAAGCACCTGCCAAGGGCAGCAAGGGCTAGTGTCAGCTCAAAACAATTACAATCAAGTATGAAATTCCCTGCATCCTTACTTCTCCTTCCCACCTCCCCCATGTCACCAAATGCTAAAGCATGTCCTACGAACTCTCTAGCTTACCTGTGCCTCCCATATTGCCCTGTTCTTTCTTCTCTTCAAACATGCTTAGCTTATTCCTGCTTTCCAGCATCTGTAGTTGCCAAATCTTCCATATTTTTAATGGCTTTCTCCTTCTCAGCAGTCAGGTTTCAACTTGAATGTCTTCTCCTTGGAGATGTCTCCCTGACAACTCTCTTCCACACTTTCCTGAATTTACTTTCTTGATTCAATTTACAGACACTGAAGACATTTTATTTATTTGTATACTTTCTGTACAAGAACAAGGACAGCCTTTGACAACTGCCTCTCTTCCTTTATATTCTCTTTCTCCTTTTTATTCCTATGTCCCCTGCTGCTGAACCTTGGCTAACCAACAAATGGCAAAGTTTATAAAAACAGGTTTCAAAAGAAATGTTCTGACAGTTTTTTGGGTGATATTACAACAGTGACCCTGAGCAAGAGGCCCAAGGACCAAAACAACATCCAGCCATTCCAACAACAAGAGTTACAGCAACTGAAGATGAAAAGTGATACCTGAGTCAGACCATAAGGACAGGTACCCTGTCCTCTTCTCATCCCGTAAAACCCCAACCCTGCTTCAACTAGGAGAGTTACCTGGTCTTCAGGTGCTGCCTGAGCACATCAGTTGAATAAAGCCTTTAACCTCTCTTTGAGTCGCTTAAATTAGTTCTTTTGACATTTTATTATATGCCTTCTCCCATTAGAATTATGGCCCTTCTCATTAGGATTGATCTTCCCAGTTCTCTACCATCACTAGAACTTCGGATAATGCCTCTCACATGGTAGTGGCTCAATACATATTTGTGGGCTGACTTTTATTTTAGAAGGGAAACCAACTTGTTCTGAACTCCCAATATAATTGGTTTTTGCCTGTCACGTGACCTGATCATGTGCCCTCTTGCTCTTTGACCTCCTTCCTTGGAAAAGACCATTTATTTCATACCCACTAGTTATCTTGCTCTTGAATGAAGCCTTAGTAAGTGAGGTTCTTCATGATCCTATTTGCACTGGTTTTTATGGCCTTCATTACCACCTAATCCTGCCAGTGGAAAAAGAAGAGTGGTCCTTTTGTATAGACAAATGGAACTGGGATAAAATTTACCACATTTGAAAAAGAGAAGCCACAAAAACTCTCTGGAATCTTTCATGCAAGAAAAAAGATCACTTAGTATACTGGTAACTAAACTCCTAATAGTGAGCACTATTCCACAAGCTCCCAAATACCTCAGAACCCAGGGAATTCAGTGAAGCACTACACAAAAATTTCCAAGCTACCCATAAAAAGGAGGACCTCAGCTTGAATTCTGCCATATTGCGCCCATTTTGCTTTGCTCTCTACTATTCCATCTAATTAACTCCTTCTCTATAAGAGGAGGTTGGGGCTGTTATTATGACTTTGGGAAACTTAGGGCCCCGTTAGGTCCAGGGAGGGGAGGAAATACACATACCAGCACTAGGACTTAATCCCTTAGCGGAAGCTGCACCTAAGTGAGTGGTTCCTGGCATCCCTATTTAAGGAGTAAGCCTGACAGAAAACTGTGTTCTTCTGACATGATAATATTTAGACTTATAAACCCGGACACCAGGGCTAGAACTAATTTCCTTAGCAAATGTACAGGCATAGCTATCATCCCCCTACATAGAGAGCAATGGGCGAAAGAGGAACTCCACTTTCCTCCAGATACTAAGCCCCATATGATGGCAAACAGACTGAGCAGGGGTCAGATCTGAGGTATGGAGAACAGTTAAGAGTCCATTACATCAATCCAGGAGCAGAGAAGATGGGGAGAACTGGATATATCTGAGAGCTAAAATGGAATTACAATTAATATTTACTGCAAATGATGGAATACATGAACATATTTGTAGAATTCATGTTACAATATTACCTCAGTGACACAAGTATAAAAAATTAGTTCTAACCATAAATATTAAAATAATGTTTCCTGGGGACATTTATTTTTAATCATTCCTCTATTCCATCACTGTATCTTATCAAACCTCTATTGTGTTATTTCAAAGCCCATTTCTGAAAGGACATTTAAAAGAGTAACTAAGGTTCCATTTATGAGGATTTTTGTTTTTCTTCTGGAAATCTGAAAATGCATGACTAATGTTTGGGTTAAACTGACATCAAGGAGTATATGATAGCACATTCTAATTTTTTTCACTGAGTTCATAAATAATTTGGAAAATTTCCCCAATTTTCAATTAGGAGAAAGCCACATCATGCATAATGCTATCTGAACTGTGTAACTTGAAGATTTTCTTTCATTTCTCTTTTGAAGTTGGATTTATCTACCAATTATTTCAACCCTCCAAAACAAATTCACACACATTTTTTTTTAAAACATCTTTATTGGAGTATAATTGCTTTACAATGGTGTGTTAGTTTCTGCTTTATAACAAAGTGAATCAGCTATACATATACATATATCCCCATATCTCCTCCTTCTTGCATCTCCCTCCCACCCTCCCTATCCCACCCCTCTAGGTAGTCACAAAGCACCGAGCTGATCTCCCTGTGCTATGCGGCGGCTTCCCACTAACCATCTATTTTACATGTGGTAGTGTATATATGTCCATGCCACTCTCTCACTTCGTCCCAGCTTACCCTTCCCCCTCTCCGTGTCCTCAAGTCCATTCTCTACATCTGAGTCTTTATTCCTGTCCTGCCCCTAGGTTCATCAGAACCATTTTTTTTTTTTTTTTAGATTCCATATATATGTAAATTCACACACACTTTTATTAGAATGTGATTTCTTTGTGGGCGATTCTTGCTAAGTCAAACTGATTCGGTAAGATGAAGCGTCGTTAAATACGCTTTACATAAAGCAGCCAGAAGGGGCAGCAAAGAAGCTTGCTTCTTCATAGGCGCCCCTTTAACAACGTCCAACACGGGAGGGTGCTTCCGTCTGCCAACCAAGCTCAGGAACAAGATTTCCCAGTTACTACTCTTACCTTTCCTTAGTAGCTTACGCCCTTGGCACTTCTCCACTGTCTTCACAGCAACTTTAACAGGGTCCTTGAAACGAATTAAGTTAGGTGCTCACAGGTATTTAGACTAGACAGAAGGTTCCTCCTCTTCAGTGGTAGTGAAAGCCTTTATTGATTTCCTGTCAGGTGGGTGTCTTCATCTCTAAGCCCCAAGTCACATCTATTCCCAGTCCAGAAGGCTGGTCTTATCTCTTCTGAAGTCCATTTTCTAAGTAAACCAAGTCAGGCCTAATCACTTCACCCTCGTGGTGGAGTCTTTAATTCCAGTCTCATCTATCATCAACACTTCCTTTGCCTGCCTCATTCTCCTTTATAAAACCCATTTCCTTTCTCCCTTCTTATCTCCTTTAACGCTTAAAGTCCTAGGTCACTGAAGGCACAAGAATGTGTCTTTTGTTAAAGTACCAGGCACATCATCTCCCATAGCATTAACACACCAAGGTGAACCACTCAAGTATACATGATGTAGGCAGATTCATCAAAAGGCACCAAAATAAGAAAAAAATGGAAAATTCCAGGCTGGGGTCTTCAAAAAATATACAGGTAAACTGAACATCATTAAAAAGAACTGATTTCAAGAAGTGAGAGATCACCATTAATGTTTTTTCTATCTTTATGTAATACGCAATCACCATTATTTTATCCAAGGAAATAGAACAGAGTGGGGAAAATGCAAGGCCAACCTAACCCCATTGAGATTAGGTTGTTGAGTAAAGCAAAATTAGAAAAGGTGACGTGTAGTGGTTTGTGAACCACACACATCTGTTCTCAAATCCCAGCTCAGTTGTTACTGTGTCGCATTGGGCAAGTTACTTAAACTCTCTGAGCCTCAATTTTGATTTAAAGAAAATAAACACAATAATACTTTTTCATAGAGCTTTTTAAAATTAAAAATAAAATGTCCAAAGTGCTTACTGCATGGCTATCGGTCATGGGAATATTCCTATCTGAAAAATTCTGAAATCTTCACATCAGGAGCTTGCTCTTTTCAGATTTTTGAGATGATACAACTCCAGGTTTCTTGAATTTTGGCCCCAATATCCAGTTCTAACTCAGTTGCTCACTATCCTCTCTAATGTACACAGAGCTACAGTCAGTCACAGTGCTATGTTCGTGGTCTCCCATGAACCAGAGATCACAGATATTTCTTCTTTGTCTTTGCTCACCTTCATCTTTCAGTACTGCCTCTCCCCATTACCTTCCTCTCTCTTTATAGATCTAGATCCAGTTCTTCCTGCTGCATGAAGATTTCCTAGATTGCACTGCAGTTCAGTTAACTCACTTTCCTGTAAATACCTGGTATGCATGTAACCTGTTACTTGCTAATACCCGATGTTGAGTCTTGCTTCAGGTATTCTGAGGTTATCACCAAAGGGAGTCAACATGGATTCAAAACTATGTCTAGCCACTATTATACTTTTCTGTTCCTCCTTCCCTCTTTGCTGATAACACTGAGAGTTCAGTTAACCATGGCTACCTCCACTGGGTACTGATGCCCCTGCATGACACCTGTGATGCTTCCAGATACTCCTTGTCTGGGTATCATATTATCCAGTGATTAACTGCACCTCCAGTTCCCACACTGGACAATATTCCCATGGCAGAATCGAAGACAAGGCCTCCATCTTTTTTTCTTATCCTCTATTAAAGGCTAAAAGCTTTTGCCTAATATCTTATAAGACTGATATCTCATGAATATTAATATCTTACACAGTCATTTCAGTTCTATGTCACAGTTCTTTGTTTCTCCCAAAAATTCTCATATGAGTCAGTGGTGAAAGGAAATGCTATGCTTAGAGATTCATTCAAGCCACTCATCACGTCACTCCTCCCCTCTGATGACTAAGACTTACTTATCGGGTTAGATTTTTCTATTGATTCTCTTGGTTTAGACTGTATCCTCCCAGGGGGCCCCTCAATCCTTCAAGCCAACCAACTCTGGCCGCAGCCCCCAAAGAACCTCATATTTTCCCAGATATGAATCTCCTGAATGGACCTAACTTAGCATAATCTTAAAACACACTATATTCATATCATTTATGGTATTCATTTTACTTTTAATCATTACCCCTTCATTTTGTAATTTAATATTTTATGTGGTTTTGTCTTGTCTCTGCATCTAGACTGTAAGTTTTTTCAGGACAGTGAAGGCGGTATAACAAGCCCTTAGAAGCAAAGCACTGTGTCATGACATAATAAATATAAATATGTATCTTCTTTGTGATTTTTTTGAGGGAATATTAAATGGAGTGATGAACAGAGTTTCAAAGCTATTTCAAGATGTGGATGAAAGTAAAAGAACAGACATCTGAAGGTGATGCAGGAAGCTCTCATTAATTAATTCAGCATTTATTGAGGAGCTACTAAATGTTCAGCACTTCATCAGGCTCTGGACTACAATGTAAATGAGGTACGCCAGCAACTACAAGGAGCCCTCAGTCTAACAAAGGAGTTAAATATGTTTAAAAGTACAATTTATTGCCTTAGTGACTATAACAAATATAAATTTAGGGTAATATGAGAATACAAACATGCAAAGAAGCCCCAAAATATTAGAAGTTTGTGAAATTTGATTCTTACAAATAAACACTTGGAAGTACTGATGAAATTATTAGATCACCTGATGTATGATTACCTATGTGTGATTTCCCTTTCCAGTTTAGTTCCGTTAAAGACAACCCCCCTTTTCTCTTCTTCTGGGCAGAGGGTTCAGAGTAGAGGTAAACATTAGGAAGTTGTTTAGATATCAGAGAGCACTGAATGGTTGGTAATGCTTTGGGGGCAGGTCCTTACGTACCTGGCAGTAAATATGCATGGCGCTCTTGCCCATTTCACAAAGAATGAAAGAACTGGGTCATTCTCCCTCACAAGTTGTGAGTAGGTAAATGCAATGTGCCAGGCCAGTGCCCCGTTTTCTGTAGTGACTTTTCTATCAAACAACCACAAAATATGTTTCTCTAAAAGCCATTCAGCCAGTGCCTGATTCTTCTCAGGATAGACCTTGAATTGACTCAGATTAGAATATTAAAACCCAGTGATTATTTTATGTACAATAACCCTAGCACTTATTTCCTTGTTTTCATTAATAACGGTAACAGATACAATATAAGATTTATCATAATTGTTTGCAGTAGTCCTTTTTTATTTAGTTAGTTATTTATTTTTATTTTATTTCTTTTTGGCTGCACTGAGTTTTCTTTGTTGCTCGAGGGCTTTCTCTAGTTGCAGCAAGCGGGGGCTACTCTTAGCTGTGGTGCACGGGCTTCTCATTGCTGTGGCTTCTCTTGCTGCGGAGCATGGGCTCTAGGCACGCAGACTTCAGTAGCTGCGGCCTGCGGGCTCCAGAGCACGGGCTCAGTAGTTGTGGCTCACAGGCCCAGTTGCTCTGTGGCATGTGGGATCTTCCCGTACCAGGGCTCGAACCTGGGTCCCCTGCATTGGCAGGCGGATTCTTAACCACTGAACCACCAGGGAAGCCCTGCAGTAGTCCTTTTGAAGAATTTCATTCATATACAAAAATATCTGATCTGACCAGCAACCTCTGAAGAGTAGCTGCTTAAATTTACTTTCAGACATGGGGTGAGTTACTGAAAAAGATGGTAAGTTGAATGTGGATGCATGGGCATAACAGGGTGAAATTTACAAACACCTAAAGGACACTATGAATGCCACTTCTTGCCAGTAAGAAGATAATTTTATTTAAAAAAAATAATAGGGCTTCCCTGGTGGCGCAGTGGTTGAAAGTCTGCCTGCCAATGCAGGGGACACGGGTTCGATCCCTGGTCCGGGAAGATCCCACATGCCGCGGAGCAACTAGGCCCGTGTGCCACAACTACTGAGCCTGCGCGTCTGGAGCCTGTGCTCCGCAACAAGAGAGGCCGCGATGGCGAGAGGCCCGCGCACCGCGATGAAGAGTAGCCCCCGCTTGCCGCAACTGGAGAAAGCCCTTGCATGAAACGAAGACCCAACACAGCCAAAAATAAATAAATTAAAAAAAAAATCCTTCCCTCTACTTTAAAAAATAATAATAATAATAGAATATATAACTTAAAAATACTGGAACGGAATTTTACTCTAATGTTTGAAATATAATATTCAAATCTGAATTTGCAGTTTGATTTCTATAGTAAGCAAGAGAGTGCATATCTTTTTCTTTTAACCATTAAAAGCCTCTATTGACTATTAAAACATTTTCACTGTGATTAAAATGTCATATGCTTATTATTTTATCAGTTCATTAATTCACTCATTCATAAATACACTATACACATTAAGGGACTATTAGGTACCAGGTTGTTTTTTTGTTTTTTTTTAATGAGTGAAGATTACTACAATAGAAAAGGACCAGTGCCCATGCTAAGATGTATATATTCTGGTGGGGAATGGAAAAAAAGTTGTGGATAGCCCCTAATACAGGGGAAGTAACATCAAAAAGACACTCTCTTACTAATTGAATCACACTATCTGAGGGCAGATCTGGCAGATATGCACATTCACTTCTATAGCTCTGCATTACTTGATTTTGATTTGTGACAGACTTCTTTTTAGACTTAAATTGTAAATGCCTTCCTGGTCTATTCAAACCAGTTACTGGGTTTCTGCATGTGAAAAATGCATGCTTGAACCTGTAACTGTTTCCAAGCAGGAAACAAATGCCTTGTTGAAAAGGCAAGCTGAATTTGCTATTGATCTTTAAAACCCAAACATTTGGGGGAACTTCAATGTCCAGTCACAGAGTTCCTTTTAAAGCATGCCCTTGATTAAATCTCAGAAAGAAAGCCAGATACAGAGGCCAGACACAGATTCACCTGGGTGAAATATGATTAGACTTGGCAACTAGAACGGTACTTAATGCAATTACTGTATGATTAATTAGAGACCGTAGTTTGAAACAGTCAAGTTATTTCCAAGATATGAATCTTTTAGTAGTAAATGCATCATATTGATGAGAATGAGTTATGGGACATATCTCACAAGGGTGAGACACTTATAACTCACAGGTGAATGATGTATAGAATTTAGGACAAATGAAATCAAACTGTAATTTACCATCCCTTTCAGGACAGGACATTTTGGAAGGTCTCCAAATCATGTATTTCAGAAGGTTCTGGCTTGATTAAGAATTTTATCTGATGAAAGATCAGATGGAGAAAGCACTACCTTTTCTTCTGGTAAAGGGTGTTTTCATTCTGCCAAAAGCTCATGCCAGGAAACAAACACTTTTCAAATAAAAATTATTATAAGTTAGCTTAGTTAGACATTGTATTATAATAAGTGTATTTCCTTGGCTTACATCAGATCAGATTTGATAATCAGATTTGCATCAGCTATGTCCAGGAGATGCTCAGGAATAGAGTAGGAGACTTCTATTAGGTACAGATTTGAGAATTAAAGAAGTTGGGATTTGGGACTGGGAAATTCTTCGATGCCTCTTCCAGTGCTTCACATTTGCCAGCCACCAACTATAAAAACCTACATGCAATGCATTTACTTTTGCAGAGCCATAACAACATGCATCATTTTCAATTTTTAAAATCTAACTCCTAGTAACTAAAAGAATGTATGTACTTATTTGTACCTCAATTATTGCATATGGATTTTTTGTAATTCTTGTGATTCTATTTATTATATTTTCTTACTTGCATTACAGGAGTAGGTAAATTATGTGGCAGGGAAGAAAAATGTTGAAATCCAAGACCTTAGGTACACTTTACTTAAGTCATGAAATGATGGGAACAAACGGGTTCATAGGTGTATCTAACATTGTGAAGGGTTAGTTTTTAATTTTCTTTAAGACTTTTTAGATTAGAGGTCTAGACAGAGATGGCATACATGTAATACTGATTATGGTTTAATCCAAGTAGGATATATAGGGGGAAATTTACTGAGCTTCAGAGCCTAGCTGAATTCCAGTAAAGTAGAATCATGAAAAAGTATTTAAACTCTTAAAAAACTTTTCTATCAGAATTAGTTTTCAATCTACTTTGAATTGCTCATATAAATACCATCACTTTTATGAAATCACATTTTTGAGTCATATTTCAATACCATCTGCAATATTTCCAGTGCTGGAGATAGAATTTTTATTTTCAATCCTGATAATTTACATCATATTTGCCAGCCCACATCATTTTTACTAGACATTCTATATCTCGCTGTTCTTTTTAACCATCCCATAATGGCATTTCAGCTAAGTAAAGGCAAACAGGAGAGTAGGGTTTGATTTCCAGTCTTCAAAACTGAAAAAGAATTATGTGATTTAGTCTTGATATAATTGATAAGAAAAGGCATACCTACATGTCAGCTCTGGGAGACAATAACATTGTGAGAAAACAAAAGTGAATAAGAAATGGTCTCTGCCTAAGAGTACTTACATTCTAGGGAGCGAAACAGATGTGGTAGAAATATGTTCGAGGGGTCAAGATATACACGATAGGAGACGAAAAATACTGTGCAACAGCCGTGAGGCCAAATAACGTGCATGCCTAGGAGGTGTGAGTCTCGAGAGACGAGAAGTTTGATCGCGAGAACTCCCTATGATACAATAAACAGTATGGGAATATCATGTTCATATTTGCTTTTGCTTTTAGTAAGAGAATTACTACTCTTTCTTTGAGGCTCAGCTCTGGTTCACCTCCTTCATGAAGCTTCCGTGAGGCTTCAGGCCCACCATGACTTTCTTCCTCTGAATCTCTGTAATTATTGTCATCTACCCAAGTTCCTGCCTGACAGAGTACGGCCTTTTTCCTTTTCTGATAATATTGCATATCTGCTCTGCTTGTCACTGGCATCATAAACTCCTTGAAGATAAAGCTAACGTTTAAGAGTAGAAATTTACAATATTGCATGAGTTTCAGGTATATAGCAAAGTGATTCAGTTATATATATGTATATTTTTGGATTATTTTCCATTATAGGTTATTATAAGATATTGAAGGAAGTCTAGGCCATGAGCCACTAAGCTATGAAATAAGAAAAAAGGGGTAGAGATCGTCTTTAATGTATGTGGAGGTGAAAGCAGACTGAAATCGAGACTGTTGCACAGGGCCCAGTGACCCTGCACAAAAAGACCCTCAGCAAAAATCTCCTGCTGATGGTGATAATAATAGAGCCTGACAATAACTGGTTTTGGCTTCATAATTAGGCTTCAATTTGAATGTGTAAAATGTAGCCTGTGCATGGAATTCTATCTACTACCAAGAGTGTGAAAGTGAGGTTACTCTCGAAAAAGTAATTTCCCAGTAAAAGGAACTCTATCTATACAAGCTGCCTTAAAATTACAACGTCTCTCTTGTCAAAAGCAGGGAGAGGGAGAACAGCGTCTTGGCTTTGCTTGAACGAATAAAAAAGATAATGATAACCTCAATGATGGTAGCAACATATCTAGAGAAGGGATATGTTACTGGCCAAAATGGTCTGTTCTGATTGAAATGCAGGGAAGCCCAAAGAAAGAAAGGTTAGCATG